>NC_133769.1:181046150-181383096 GCF_003597395.2 Chelonoidis abingdonii | reverse complement strand
AGAGTGAGTGACAGGTTCTAAGCATGCGTGGCCGGTAGGAGTACTGCTGTAAAAATCTCCGATCAAAGGCGCAGGGGCGCACCGACACCTGAAGTGGAGCACCCACAGGGACACTCATCTCGAAGAACGTCAGTTACTGCCAAGGTGAGTAACCTCCTCTTCACATGCTCAAGAGAGCAGTTATCCTGATCTTGACTGATGCAGCTCTTCATGGACATAATGGTGCTGGGCAAAATGTTTCTGTTGCTTGGTTGAGTTTTCTGCAGCATAGTTCCAAATGGGTGTGGGCAGATTAGCCATTTTTTCTCTGTTTCTATAACATGAAAGGACAAGACCTTTTCTGCTGAATAAGGCTTACAGTATTTATCTGACTATTCCCAGGCAGGTAAATAAGGTTTGAAAAACACATGTTGTTTCAGAGGACAGCTGTATTGTGGCTGGGACAGACTTTAAACATCTAGTAGGCAATGTAATATATGTTTAAACTGTGCTTTGACTTGGCCTTCCACACACAAAATACCTTGCAAAAACTAATTAAAACCATAATTAAAACTAAAAACCAACTAGCATAAAATTCAGTGTGCTCCCAGCTCCAACAGTATTTAACCTAGCAAGTCCAAAGCATGCAAAAAAAATATGCTCCATAAAGCCTAGTCTAAAAAAATCCATTCTCACTCAAAAATTCCCCAAAAGCAATTATTAGATGAAGGTTTCCCTGCAGTATCTCCTCCCTATCAGAATCTCTGCAGTGTTTGGAACCTGCATTATATTTTCAAAGATTCATGTTCAGCTGTTATTACATGGAGATAAACTACAGTGTATTTTTTATCTATGCAAAGTTTTGTGGATTGACTACCAAGTATGACAAGCAGAAAAGCAATTTCTTTGGTTGGTGAGTCTTACCCCTTGGCATTGCATAGAAATGGCTCTGGTCAGAAATTTTACCTGTATACAGTTTTCTCTAATGAGTACAGAAACTGATTTGAAATTAGTTGACCTACGCTGTGGGGTAAACTCAGCTAAATTTGAGGAAATAGGAATTCTCCAGATTGGCCAAGCCAGCTATCAAACTGAAATCTTAAAAGATGAACATACTGTACATGCCACAAAATGGTACCAAAGTACAATCATTGCCTGCAATATCATTTCTAGTGCTTTCAGATGAGTCCCTCTTAGGTTAGTGTTTGGTATTAATTCAAGTTGAAGAATGTCAAGGTTTTGTCTCCCACTTTGAACTTTAGCATCCAGGGACCTGCATGATCACTTTTAAGCTTAATTACCAGCTTAAATTTGGTACGCTGCCACCAGCCAAAAATATAGTGTTTGGTGGCACACTTCCTGTTCCCCCAAAACCTTCCCTGGGGAACACAAATCCAAACCCCTTGACTCTTAAAACAAGAAGAAATAAACCATCCACCCCTTTCCCCCCCCCGACTTTCCCCTCCCAGGGTTGCCTTGGGAAGCTTCACACCGATCCAAACTCCTTGGATCTTAAACAAACGAGGAATTAACCTTCCTCCCTTTCTTTTCCCCCCACCAATCCCTGGTGAGTTTAGACTCAATCCCTTGGATTCTAAAACAAGGAAAAATCAATCAGGTTCTTAAAAAGAAAGCTTTTAATTAAAGAAAGAAAAAGTAAAAATTATCTTTGTAAAATCAGGTTGGAAAATGCTTTACAGGGTATTCAGATTCATATAGACTAGAGGGACCTCCCCTCCCCCCCCAGCCTTAGATTCAAAGTTACAGCAAACAGAGGTACAAATCCTTCCAGAAGAAGGAAAAGCATTCACAAGTTGAAAGAAAGCAAACATAAGACTAATCCGCCTTGCCTGGCTATACTTACAATTTTGAAACATGAAAGACTGATTCAGAAAGATTGGGAAAGTCTGGGTGTACGTCTGGTCCCTCTTAGCCCCAAGAGCAAACAACGAACCAAACAAAAAGCACAAACAAAGATTTCCCTCCACCAAGATTTGAAAGTATCTTGTCTCCCTATTGGTCCTCTGGTCAAGTCAGCCAGGTTCACTGAGCTTCTTAACCCTTTACAGGTAAAAGAGACATTAACCCTTAACCATCTGCTTATGACAGAGAATAACTGAGGATTTTTGTATATTTGGCAGCCTGAACCCTACAGTAATGATACGATTGTAAGAAAACAGACAATAACGGGGCACTTTCAATAATGTGTGCGTAAATCCATTGCAAGGGCCTCAGGCACTGGTGTAACTTGGTCCCACCTTTCTCTGCCTATAGCACACAATAGTTTAGTCTCCTGCTTACTGTAATAATTGTGGTAGTTGGGCTTGGTTAAGGTGTGGCTGGGTAATGTTTAGTGGCCTGTGATGTACAGAAAGTCACACTAGATCAGCTGGTGATCTTTTCTTGATTAAACTCCAAGTCTTGCTCCAGACATGAGACAGGTAGTTGATTTAATACCAATCCAGTTTTGAGCTGTGAAGATCTTGAAACCCCACCATAATCATATTTTCAACACACAAATCCACCTGGGTGGGGAAGGGATAATCAGATGGTTTCCACCATCCTACTTATTCAAAGAAATCCATAAACAAGGGAGAAAGCCTACCCACAGCTTTCTCACATGGCAGAATGTAGCCCTTAGTGCTGGACAGTTCATACATTTGCATCTCAGTTTAGTTACCCCTTGGGTTATATAGGCAAATAGACTTTCAAATACTAAATTCAAAAGACCAAATACCACATATTCAGGAATTTGTGTTGAAAATATTAACCCCATCAGTGATTTTTCATTTTGTTTATTCCCTAAAACTCAGCAATGTGTGTGACACAATAATAAGGATCTGGAAGTGTGCAATGAGAGTGACTGATTATTTATTGAGAGGGGAAACAGAAGTATCAAAAACTGGATTTTTATTTCTGAGCCCCACTAAAAATAGGACCAGGTATACAAGCCCTGAAATAGTGTCTCCAGGTAACAGAAGCGAATGGACTAAATTCAGCCCAGATCTTAACTCAGTTCTTCTCAACTATATCTCATTTTTGAGGTATATCACTTATTTTACACCCCAAATTAACTAAGTTCTATGATTTATATGTTGAAAAGTATTGATATTAGAAATTAAAAAAAAATTCCCAGAACTGAGGTTGCAGAAACAGTGATTTACACTAAAGGAATTAATCTCACAGCATGTTAGCTTCCCTGCAAGAATAATTTTTCTAGTCACCTCATTTTTGGTCTTTCTTATACATTGTGAGACTTTGGCAACTTCAGCTCATGGTTCTGGATGAAAGAGCACCAAATTCATCTCCAGTATAATAACTCCACTGAAGTTACACCGGTGTTGAATTTGGTGCTCTTTTATTTTTAGTGTGGAATTTGTTTTACATAAGTTAATTATATTACACACTATAGTCCATATTTTCAGATTTATGGTTCAGATTTTTGGTTATTGTAAATTGGTGACTTTATTGGCAATATACAAATTTATGCCAGTTGAAAATTTACTCCTTGTGTGAAACTGCAGTACTGCAGATGCACATGACCCTTTAGATGTCTAACAGACTGTTTGCATATACAATTAATGAAATTTGCATACAAAATTACCACAATTGCCTAGGTAATTATGTACATGGGCAATTTTGAAAATGTGGCCCTTTGTGATTTGTTTATATTAGTTGTGACTATTTTTCTTGCTAGATTGTGTGGAATATCGAAATGGAATTGTCTTGTAGGATTTATTCATTGAATCCTCAGCAACTGGATTCTGGATTACCCGGTCTACTGAATTTTACATTTCTAAGTTGTATTATTGCTTTTCATTAATTTAGTGGTTAAAGAAGGAATCACTTAAATGCTCCTGTGAGATTTTAGGAAATTGTTGTAACTAAATTTTAAGAAGTCTTAATTACCATTTTATATGTTTTAACTGTAAAACATAAATCATTAGCTCTGTACACTTGAGAAAGAAGGCTATTTTCGGAATAAGGGGAGAAGAAACTGAAGCAAGCAGAATATACTCCATCATCCTTTAAAAGATTAATCCCCTCCTTGTATTGATTTCCTGATCTCATCTTATCAGCAGTTCTAGTAACAAAATAAACCTACTTTTCAACTTTTTTCAAATTAAATACAGCAGTTTTTACTCATTTATTTTTATTGAACCTCAGAATCGTGTAACATAGATATCTGCTTGTTAACTTTTTAAGTGAAACATTTAATTTCTTTAAATAGTTCCTCTCTGAAATATAGTGACTTTTCCCATGATCAGTCTATCTAGACATCTTAGGTACTTGTATACCCCCCCCGCCATAGTTTTGACAATTTTTAATAAATTTATATTGATAGCCTCATTTTACAGATGGGGCGCTGGGACACAGAAAGACTGTGATCATGCCTACTCTGGAACTGGAAGTGTAAAATCTAGGTGTAAATTCTCATACAGCTAGCTTACTGAAAATAGAAGTGTAGCCATGGTGGTATGAGCAGCCAGATAGGTTAACTATCTGAATGCATACCTAAGATCTTGGACAGGATTTCACCAGGACCATCTAGTCTGTTGTGCCCCTTCTACTTTTAGCACACAAGCTCTATCAAAAGCTAGTGTGAGTATGTCTGCTCAAGCTGGAAATTAGACAAACACTAGTGACTTGATCAAGCTCATGTAAGACGTTTGTGGCAGAGCAGGGAGTTGAACCTTGGTCTTCCAGGGCCTAGACTAGTACCCTAAACTCTGGATCATACTTCCTCTCTATGATATGATCATCCAGTCACAGTGACACCATTTTTATTGGAGCATTGGACTGAAAATTGCACAGGTTCAAGGCTCCAATGCTTGAGCAGTGATCCACAGCTACTTGGAGCCGCGATCGGCCAGACCTGCGGACGCGGCAGGTAAACACACCGGCCTGGCCCGCCAGGGGCTTTGCCTGCACAAGCGGCAATCCCTGTTTGAGAAACCCTGGCCTAGGTCTTGATGTAAACAAACAAAGGGAATGATAGACAAACAAACCTTGGCAATATGAGTGTGACATTTCATGACCTGCCTATACTATACAAATGCTGAGAAAAACAGGGTTCCCACCTTTTCAATGGTATAATGTATTCATTTCTTCCCCTGATAGGTTACAAAATATCTTATCGTGTCATTCTGATTACTATCTTATTTTTCCACCATTTCAATTCCAACATAGATTTTGGCAACTAGTAGCTTGTAAACAGGTGAAACTAGAATCCTATACTATGGCTCTGATTCAAGAAAAACACGTGTTTAAGTCGCTTAAACTATATACTTGAGTGTTTTGCTGAATTGGGGGCTACATTATTTGCAAGCTTGAAATATCCACTTTCTAGTTTTAACTGGCATAAACCTTTAAACATTAACCTCTAACTGAGGTTATACAAATTGATTAGAGTGTCCTAGATATTTTTGTGAGATGTCTGTAGCCAAAATTTTATTGACACTGAAACGTCACAAATCAAACATGATGTCATGTAAAACAATCTGGTTTTCCACAGCTAGTATCTTTTTTTTTTTTTAATTATTGTATAGCAATTAAAAATGTACAGGGTACTTTACAGACAAATATGCTGCCCTTAAGAGAGTGCAATACAAACAGACAACAAATAGATGAAGAAATAGTAGGGGGAATGGAATAGAAGGCAATTTACTAGATAAAAAAGAAACTTGTTAATTCCATTTTTTGTTTGGAGTTTGCTTTTTTTTTATTGTTTTATTTTTTGGTCTATTTTGTTAATTCTTCCCTGTAGACAGGACTAAATTATTTTACCAAGCCTTTTTGAAAGAATCGTGTTTTAAGGAAGCACTTTAGGGAGGAGAGGATGGATACATGATGTTTTAGGATAAAGAGAATATTCTAGGTATGGGAACTATAGAAGAGAAGGCACAATGCAAACAATGAGTGGGAGTGGAAACGAAGGTGCCGTGAGCAAAAAAGAGACAAAACCAGAATATTGTTGGAGCCAGAAACACCACTGCACGTGCTTACTAGACCTGTAAACTGTCCCTATCCATTTGTCCTGGACCAATAGAGAAACTAGCTTTAACAACTGGATCACGAATGTGCAGCCCTTTTAAGGACAGTAGCGTCCAAAAAATTCTATCAGGCTTGACAACAAGAAGTCTAAGGGGCAAACTTCTGAAACTTCCTGACCTGCACTGCAGATCTGAACAATATAGTCTTCATTTTCTCTGTAAGTGGAATGAGTGCTGAATATGCAATAGAGATCATCTTACGTGCACGAGAAATTCACGAGGCAGACAGAGGGGAAGAAATTTGCTTCTTTATGACCAATTTGGCTATTTTAAGCTCCATGTTCATCTCAGAGCTATTCTAGAATAACCCCATATCAGTTATAAATCATAGGAAAGAAAAGCTCTTTCAGTCTCATGTAGCCATTCTTTGAACATCCCCTTCATCTTTCTTTCTCTTGAAAATGAGTTGGTTGAAAGAATATCACTGAAATAATGAGGCAGAGATCCCCTTTTGGTCCAGTCCACTATTGCAAGAATTAGGTATATACTATATGGAGGATAATCAGAAATGTCAGCAGTTTTCCCTCTGAACCTTTTTTTTTAAAAAGAAAGGCTAGGCCCTGATTGTGAGAAATGCTCTGGCACCTGCACTTCCAGAGGACTGGGTCCCAACTGTGTATGAAGATAGACTATTATTGAAAATATTTAAGTATTTGAACAGACATTCTCTCACTAACTTTTAAAAGTTTTCTTACAGTACAATATGCCTTAATGTTGTTGTGTCTTAATTCCCCTTCCCTGTAGACTTGCTACAGCTTTGTCATCAGGAATACAGCTCAGGCTGCTAGGAAATTGAGTCTGCCTTCTTCGAATAGTTTGAGCACAACTGTCATTTAGTAAAATAAACATGACTCCAATATTTCTTAATGCCTTGCTTAACAACTTTAAGATTAGACCACATCTCAGATTCTCCCAATGGGCAGCACTTAAAAAATGAGTAATATTTCTATCTGTCTTAGTCAAGTAATCCCAGATGTAAGTAATTACAGGATGGCATTAGGGACTGTTACAAGAGACATATTGTAATATGTCACTGGAAATCAGCTTCCCTTTGCACGTTTGATCAACAGCCAGATGGAAGCTTTTATCACATTTATTTAATCTGAAATATACATAGTAATTACACTGGACCTTTGATTGGAGCCCTTATTGCTGTCTCCAGAGAAGGTAGGAAATGAATCTGTCAGTTGCAAACTTGTGTAGA
The DNA here is from genome assembly GCF_003597395.2 of Chelonoidis abingdonii. Classification (NCBI taxonomy): domain Eukaryota; kingdom Metazoa; phylum Chordata; order Testudines; family Testudinidae; genus Chelonoidis; species Chelonoidis abingdonii. Next base: position 181,375,860 of record NC_133769.1, on the reverse strand, counting down.
TGTGGCCCTCTTGGTAGAATTTGGATATACTGCAGCTATGAGTGTTGACACAGAGATCATCAGTACTGCTGACAGTGAATGCACTCTGACAGGTTAAAACTAATTAAATAAAGCCCAGGCTATATACAGCTTTTATTATTTTTTGAATACACAGAAAGCTTTTAGAAAACCAAAGATCAATCTCATTCCTAGCAACCCATGACCAATCAACAATATTAAAAGCAAACACAGCCCTTTTCTAATAACTGGATGGTATTTAATTTTAAGGCAACTGAAAACAACAAAATCTTAAAGTTCCCGGAAGAGAATTCCTTCAAGCATATCATTATTAAGTGAGGAAAACATTATTGTTTTCATTAGCACATATATGGCATAAAAAATGGTTTGTATTAAATTAAACCACAAACACGATGTTAAATGAATTCAAGGTAGTTTTACTGCTTGGACAGAAACTCTATTAATGGATATTGCTGTGTCCCAACAAATTTACATAGGATTTTATGCCCTAATTAAAATGGCAATAAAAAGAACTTAAAATGTTAATTGGGATACTTATCCTCCTAACAATAATATTACTCTCTTTTTCCTGTTCCTTTTTTGCATTACACCAAAATGACCTCCACTAATTCTCTTTTTAATATCTCTCATCTCAGTTAGTGAGGTAATAGTGGACCTCCATTGGACTGGTCACCAGCACCACCCACAGTGTTTTGTCAGTCTCTTAGATGCACACAGATTGGCAGATGAAAAACATCATTAGCTGCCAAAAGATTAATGGTCGTACTTTTTTGCCCTATCTCATTCTGAGTAGTACCTTACTCCAAAAGTGGGTCCATTGAAGCAAATAACAGCGAAAATTGCTGTTAAGCATGAGTTAGGGGTATCATACTCTGATGCTAAGTGGCTGACTTCATCAAGCATGTGTTAACATTTTTATTGACTCATAATTATTTTAGTGAAAAATTATAAGGAATTCACACAATTAATTTGCACAGTAGTTCTGTTTTTTAAAACCCTTCATGAACACGTTCAACCTATTGCCACTAGCCTTCTGGAACAAGTAACTTCACCTCCCAGTGTCCCAGTTTCCCCATCTGTAAAATGTTACTGACCTACTTTGTAAAGCATTTTGAGATTCACTGATGAAAAGCACTATATGAGACCAATGAGGTAACAGTAGCGGCATCGTACCTCATGGACCCTGCTTTTCTACTTCCTTCATGCTCCCCTGGCCTTGTCTCTGCACTATTTACTTTAAACCATTTTCCTCTGCAGCTCCTGCCACTGGTAACAGCCTGTCTGTATAGCTCCACTTCATGGAACTCTCCCATTTCGTCGCTCAGCTGAAAACATCTGTCTCCTTGCCTACACTTCTTGAACTTTTTCTACCTCAGCTAGTATTTATTATTTTAGACCTTTAGCCCTGTAGTTGTACTAATTAACTCCGGGAAGCATGCTGGGATGCAGTGTGTGTGAAAGAGACTATAAAAAAGAAGTTTTATTGAAGCATTTACACAGCTTTTTCAGTACACTTATTGGGATTTGCTCAAGGTTGCCAGTGCAACTTTCAGAAATGTTTTAAATGACCTCTTTACAGTTTTATTTTCACAGCAACCTTATTGCTGTTCATGATATATAAATCAGGCTTTAATTTGTTGCTTCTTGCATGACACTGTTCTTTCTACATCTATGTAACTTAGAGCTCAGTTCATCAGGTGCATAGGGATTTAACTGCCATGAACAGTGAAAAGAGTTACACAGACACAAATGGATGGAAGAAAGAGCCAGTTATTATTAGATTGACCATACCTACTCCAGCTACTGCTTCCATCCTTCCCATCATTTCCTATTGGAAAGGGAAAACGAAGAGCAGGATTCCTCCCATTAAACTCATCTCTGGGGATGGAAGGGAACAGGCACTCAGGAGAAAATCCCATTTGCTAAAAGAAAGGTTAATTTGTCAGCCTTAGTTTTTCTTACATAATAGAATCCAGTGCATGATATCTTGGGTCTCCAGAAGGAGAAAAAAATTTCAAGTATTAAAATTCTGGAAGCAGTGATAAGGGGTCATTTGCCTGTTTTTCTGCAGACTATGGCATCTCACTGGGAGAATCAGCTGTTAATAGTGGAGTTCTTGAGTCAGCTGTGCACCTTTTCCCCATCCTTGAATCTTCTAGGTAGCCAGCAGTTATATCTGGACATGCTACAAATATATCTTTACAATCTAAATTGACTGCAATAACCTCTGTTGAAAACAGGATAAAGGCAAAAATTAATAATTTAACTCTGCAGATTTCAGTCATTTTTCTTCCAACCAAAGTCTCAAAGAGTAAGTGGCTCTGTCACAGGGTTCCAATCCAATATTATTAATAGGAAAGCTATATCATGTGCCCTAATTAGCGAAAACTCTGTTCCCTCTAGGAAACTGGATATTTTAGAGAACCATATCAAAAATATCTGTATTGATCTCTATATAGGAATCTTTGTGTCATTTGAATAAAATGAGTCAGCGGGCATAGAATCTGGAGTCAACATGTAAGGATCTTTGGAATTTGTATTAGGGTACGTCTACACTACGGGATTATTCCGATTTTACATAAACCGGTTTTGTAAAACAGATTGTATAAAATCGAGTGCACGTGGCCACACTAAGCACATAAATTCGGTGGTGTGCATCCATGTACCGAGGCTAGCGTCGATTTCCAGAGCGTTGAACTGTGGGTAGCTATCCCGTAGCTATCCCATAGTTCCTGCAGTCTCCCCCGTCCACTGGAATTCTGGGTTGAGATCCCAATGCATGATGGCGCAAAAACGGTGTCGCGGGTGATTCTGGGTAAATGTCATCACTCTTTCCTTCCTTCGTGAAAGCAATGGCAGACAATCATCTTGCACCCTTTTTCCCTGGATTGCCCTGGCAGATGCCATAGCATGGCAACCATGGAGCCCGTTTTGCCTTTTGTCACTGTTACCGTATGTGTACTGGATTCTGCTGACAGAGGCGGTACTGCAGTGCTACACAACAGCATTCATTTGCCATTGCAAGGTAGCAGAGACAGTTACCAGTCGTTCTGTACCGTCTGCTGTGCCATTGTAAATTGGCGATGAGATGACGGTTATATGTCGTTCTGTACTGTCTGCTGCTGTCATGGGTGCTCCTGGCTGGCCTTCGCTGAGGTCGGTCGGGGTGCGAAGACAAAAATGGGAATGACTCCCCGAGTCAATCCCTCCTTTATGGTTTATCTAAAAATAGAGTCAATCCTCCCTAGAATATGAGGCAAGTGTACTAGAGAACCAGTGTATCAGAGAACCAGAGAACACAGCCGCTCCGTGTCAGATCCCGCAGAAATGATGAGCTGCATGCCATTCTAGGGGGTGTCCCTGGAACAACCCCACCCATTGCTTCGCCTCCCAACCTTCCCTACCTGACCGGCCCCCCATTGATAAGTAATAAGAATGCAGATAAGAACACACTGAGCTTAGAATAAAAGTGGGGGACACCTCCAACTGCTTATAGTCCAGCAGACATAAACGTGGGGAGGAGAGGAGCCCCCAGCATCCTGCTGCTATATAGTCCACAGAATCAAATCTTTTCTATAGACATAAATGGTCGGGCGCTGATGAACTACAGCCCCCAGTTTATGATGAGGCGTTACCACCTTCTGTACTCTCCATCAGATGACCGGGATTTCCAGTTTACCACGCTCCCCCGGCCACTCTCACCTGAGCCACAGGAGCACGCACAGTGTGATGAGACGCTATCAGCCCTTGTGACAGTACGCTGCCACCTTGATGGGAGGATTCTCATTCATCTGCGCACACTGCGCCTACCAGCGCATGCAGTAGACACTTAGGGTGACATATAAAAAATCAGAAATATTTCTTCCTTTTTCCGGGAAGGGACGTGTGGTACACATTACACATATACCTAACCACCTGGAAATGTCTTGACCCTATCAGATGGGAGTCAGCCAAGAATGACACATGCTTTTCAACCCACTGTCGGATTAGCTGTCCCATACCCCTCCTCCCTCCAGACCGTCCATTGATTCTTTGGTTCCGTTACGTTTCACACGCACTGTCTGGCGCGATCATAGCCTGAGATTTTCAAATGCCTTTTCATTTCGTCCTCTTAACGGAGCTGTGAATAGAACAGATTTGTCTCCCCATACAGCGATCAGATCCAGTATCTCCTGTATGGTCCATGCTGGAGCTCTTTTTGGATTTGGGACTGCATCGCCAGCCGTGCTGATCAGAGGTGCACCCAGCCAGTGCATCTGAGTTCGGATTGCTGTCCAGAGCGGTGACAATGGTGCACTGTGGGATACCGCCCGGAGCCCAATACCATCGATTTGCAGCCACACTAACCTTAATCCGATATGGTAATACCGATTTCAGCGCTACTCCTCTCGTCAGGGAGGAATACAGAAACCGGTTTAAAGAGCCCTTTATATCGATATAAAGGGCCTCTTTGTGTGGTTTAATGCTGCTAAAATTGGTTTAAATGCGTAGTGTAGACCAGGCCTTAGACTCTTAAGTTCTTACATCCCTTTCACAAAGAGATGGCTTTTAGGAGAGCAGGCCCTCCCTCATAGAATCACAGAACAAAAAATTAAATGAAAGTAATAAAACTTCAGAAAGATAGACTTGGATTTTTTTTATTTACCTCTGGCAAAAAACATATATTAATGGTTACGCATTAGAAGAAAACTACTTTTTCTTCAGTCATATTATTACCAATGTAACACAAAGAACTTGCAAAAGGAGTCACAGATGTGACTCCTTGAAGGGGTAACATTGTACCCTTAACGTTTGTCCTGCTACAGTCTGGATTCCTTTTATCAGGGAAAACGGCGTGTGTGTGTGTAAAGTGATATGAAAAAATATTTAGAGGCTAAATATGCTGCTGCAGTAATAAGAAAAAAAGGCTTTAGATTATTTAGAGGTTTTTATTTGAGATTTAAAAGTAAGTTCTTTTCTACCTGACTTATCTATATTTGACGATGAACTGTTACAATAGAATGGATATAGATTGTATACTACTACTTTTCTGTTCATCTTTGAACATTTTAAGTTCAAAGTCAGATGATAACAGAGCTCAGCTTTATTGAAATCCAAAACTTGGCCCCTTTGAGCAGATTGCCCGTGCAAGTTAAATGATGGAGAAACTTTTCCTTTCCCCTCAATAGCATCTGCACCATGTACTAGTACCTGGTTCCACTAAACTGGATCCCTTTTCAGTACAACCTTGACTCCAATACATATTTATGAGCAACCCTGGTTCCTACATCAGGGATTATTTGGTATCCCTGCTTATTCATCACATTTGGATTGGGAGATAGATCCTCACCCATTCTGATGCCTTACAGCCATACAAACTAGCTATCATCTTGCAAGGACTGTTGGTAGATGCTGCTAGACACATCTTTAGTTGGCATCTTCCACATACCTAGTAAGTCAGTCAACTTTCATGTCAGAAATCTGCACCCCTTCTGGCTGGAACAAACAAGGGCAGTATAGATATAGCAACTCAAATGTCTCTCAGTAATCATCACAATAATCCCAGGTTAATTTTCTCATGATACACTTCTTTGTCTGATTGATTGTAATCAGTCTGATGGCTCCTCACCACAGCTACCATAAGAAGTCAGACATACAAGGCATATGCCAGGCAATGTGTCTCAGCTCAGTCAAATTCCTCCTAACGTTGGTCAGTAACTGCACCAAGTTTCTGTCATCAAATTTTCCTCCTAACTGGTGTGACACTGCACCCCATATTCTTCATAGTTGTATGATTACATTATGATTATGACATAATTTTGATGCAATTTGTACCAAATGAGTCATGTAAGGGGTCACTGGAAAACATATGATTTTCTGAATGTGATTGTCCTATTTGTATGCGTGTATCATTTTTGTATCTGAAGTTATGAATATTGACTATATATTTCAAATGTGCTTACTCTGGAAAACACTCACGACTAGTCTTTCAAGTACAACAATGATGAAGCTGGACAGTGCTAATGACTCATCAACAAAGACAATGGACTGTGGAAAAGCTTAGCCTTCCAGTAAATGTTTCAGCCAGCCCGAAAGAAATGGCTGCGCTAACTCAGCTTGAGCATGTAACCAGACCACATGGCACTGAACTCCATTTTGGGTACCTGTATTTTTCCACAAACTAGGCTGGGAATTGAGTTTGGAAGAAAAGGTTCCTGCCATATGGTAAATCTATATAAGGTGGGGTGTGACATCATCTAGGGCCTCACTCCTCACACAAGGACACTCCTGGAAACACCTGAGAAACAAAAACTGGACTGGGAGAAGAGCTGGTCCCAACCTGTGTATGGAAATCTGGCAGAGTGCTTGTATCATCAGGCAGAGTAAGAAATTGCTAATTCATATCCAATCTTTGTAGCATGTTAGGCTTAGTTTGAGGTTTTATTTATTTCTAGGTAATCTGCTTTGATCTGTTTGCTATCACTTATAATCATTTAAAATCTATCTTTTGTAGTTATAAACTTGTTTTTTGCTTTATTTATACTAGTTGTGACAAAGTTCCTCCTCTGCCTTGTTGGGTCCTGCGCTTATTGGCAGATTTGCTCACCTCAGTGATCTTCCCCACAGTCTGGGTCAGCTCCTCCTGTGTCTGATCAGGAGTTGGGAGGTTTAGGGGGAACGGGCCTGCCTCTTATCCGGGGTTCCAGCCCCGGCCCTGTTAATTGCAGTGTCTATAGTGCCTCCTGCCAAAAGCTGTATGATGCTACAACTCCTCGGTACTTCCCACGGCCTCTTCAAACCCTTCTTTATCCTCACCACAGGACTTGCCTCTCTGTGCCTGATAACTCCTGTACTCCTTAGCTCCAGTAGGCACACCTCTCACTTCAGCTCCTATGCGCTCTTGCCCTCCCAGCTTCCTTCACACCACCTTTCCTCCTCTCTGGCTACCCCCCCACCGCTGAGAGTGAGCTCCTTTTAACCCAGGTCCTGATTAGCCTGCCTTGAATTGCCTGCAGTTCTAATCAGCCTGTCTGCCTTAATTGGTTCTAGCAGGTTCCTGATTACTCTAGTGCAGCCCCTGCTCTGGTCACTCAGGGAACAGAAAACTACTCATTCAGTGACCAGTATATTTGCCCTCTACCAGACTCCTGTACCCCACTGGTCTGGGTCTGTCACACAGTGTGTCTTTGAGTGAAGTGTCTGGGGAAAAATCTCAGCTTGGTAAACACAGGCTTATTGCATAGCTTTCCCCCATTGAGGGGAGAGCAAACTATTTATGAGCTTACATTGTACAGGTCCTGGTGCAGGACAAGAGTTTATACTCCAGCAGTGTGTGCATGCCTGGGGAGCTGGGCAACTGGCTGGTGTGTGCTGTTTGCACTCAGGTAGCTCAATTTGAGTCTATGGCGTCACCTGCTGTCTTGTTGGGTGATAATAGGGCCTGGCAAGGCTGGCTATGTCTCCAACCAAGCTGTGTGAAAATATGTGATTCCCATGGCACAGTGATTCCCACAGCTCCCAGACTGCACCCCAGGCATGACAACCCATCACAGCTGGTTCAGGATTGGTGCTGTTTGGGGCCACTGACTTTCTATTGTGAATGCATCAATTGGTTCCATTTACACATTCTTGTGTAACCAAAAGGGTACTTCATTCCAGTTCTGGCTAAATCTTTTGCTTACTACTCAAAACTTCCAGTCTAATGGCACTGTACACAATGCAGCATCCACACTTTGGGGCATGACTGGAAAGACCTGGAACTAAACCCCACTGTGTGGAAACAGAAATCTTTTAAGACTCATTTACAGCCGCTATGCTGCTTTCCTATACATCTGCTATACTATACACCTGGAATGTCAGCATACCATAGTGTACATCTGGGTCAGGGATGGATTCCCTAATATGCTTGTTTCCTAGTGTTCCCTGATTCTGCTTATGAGTTTACCAGGAGACCACTGGCTGTAGACTACTGACTCATGGGATAAAACGGCATCCATAGCTAGTTCATCTTCATGTTCTGAAGACAAGTCTGGCCATTTGCTGCCCTGAGCTAATTTATGTTCATAATTGGCTTTTGATTTCCATCACGTGTGCTTTGAAGAAAGTATTTCCTATTTCAAAACCACTATGAATGCTTCCAAAAATCCAAAAGGTGAAGAGCTGTTTGTGGGAGACTTTTATTTCTTGGGAACCTCAGGTGTTTTTGGCACTTCAACACATATGGGTGGCGGAGGTATGAATTCTCTCCTTCATGGGTCCCAGATGAATAGTATCCCACGTAAACCAGATGGACTCCAAATGAATCAGAGCTATTCAACAGAAATCTGGTACTAGTTTGTATTGCTGCCATTCTGTGTCATTGAGCGAAGAGATAGACACTTATTGGCTTCAAGAATAGAACTTGGCCTGATATCTGGTTGTCCTGCAGATCCCTCATTGCCCCACCAACATACATACCTTATCCCTTGTCAACTGACCACAAGCATCTTCCCCACTCCAACTGCATCACTTCCGTACTTCACCTTCTTCCTGTTTACCTATAGGAACTCTGCACAGAAGTCACTCATTGAGTGCATCTCATCTTCTCCACCAGAGCCAGTACCAAGAAGCATCCTGATTGGTTTATAGAGGGGAGCAGTCCTCTTTCCCTCACTTTCACCTGCCACTGGACCAAGTGTTGCAGCCCTGAGCTGCAGTTACTATGCCAGATCTAGGCACACACCTCTCCACATGGCCAGAGGATGGCTCCAGACAGCTAAGAACTGTGGCACAAACTCTTGAGACCTGCTCCCAGCCCTCAGTTTTTCTGTCCTCTTAACAACCTCCTGAGATGTGCCTCCTAAAAAGCCAATGATAGTGTTGCCTTCTTGACTGCCCAGGGTATTGAATTACTGGGTGTTAGTGCTCCAAAACAGAAGAGCTGCCACAGATATCAGCAGAGGTTACTGTGTTAAGGATGCAGAAGAACCAGTAGGCTGTCTCTGAAGTCAAATGATGAGGAGTGTACCTGCCGGCCATGTGAAATCCCTCCTACCCAACCCCCATAAGTTTCACCGGAAGCATACAATAGTAGTTGAGAAGTCTGGACTGGTGAGAAGAGGGAATGCCTTTTCCAGTGCTGGGCTCCACAGTAGGTTCTTCAGACAAGCGCTGTAGCTTTTCAAGCTCATCCATGAGTGAAAAGGAGAATACATGACTATCACCCATTAACATGCACCCCTTTTGGCAATTGCTTCTCACATTGCTAAACTTTTGGGTTATCTGACACTCTCCCTAATCTAGCTCAGAGAAATTAACTATGCATGAATAAGGTTGTGCAAGGAGAAAATGAAATTAACTGAATAACTAACATATAATTTACACCAGCTCATGAAAAACTACTTAGCAATTTGTGTGAATACCAATACTAGGGACCTAAGGTATTTTTAATAAATTACACTCCTATAAGATTGGCATCAGAAAATAAGTACGCCTTTATTTGTACACAGATCTGTGATATTGTCACGTCTCACCCTCATCTTGCTTCTTTATGAGTGATCTAGTTTTCCTCTCATGTAGGCATCTTATGTGTGGAGGTTGGGACCAATGACATGGGGTGCATGATGTCAATAAGGGGAGAATCCTTAAAAGCTGGACAGATGTGATTTTGTAGCATCGAGAATGATTATGTTGAACAGGCCTCATAAGGAGGAGGAATCAAAGGAATCCAATGAATTCAGAATTTATTGTTTTAAGCAATTTGGTGTTAAGATTATTGTTTAATCCCATCGAAGTGTAAAGAAAAAAGATGAGAGCTGGTCCTTGAAGGAACAAGATCTGCTCTGATTCAGAAGTCCTGAATTTGAATATCACAGCATATGACTCATGTTCAGCTGTTTTGTGTTAACTCATCAAAATCCTCTCCATATTTTAATAGGGGACAAACTACTCTGGAACTTTTGTGAGCATAATTTTGAATGTAATTATCTGTTTGCAGTATCCACAAGAAATTACTGGATAATTCTAATTCCATATTCATCTCCTTGGGCATATATATTTCAGCGGGACGATATCATTAATAATTTTAATGGAAAATCTGAAGATTCCCTGAACACTGTTAATTTTAATTTTGGGTGGGGGTTTTTTGGCGGGGGGTCGGGGTCAGGCAGATTGTGGAGTATATCCTTAGCTCACTACCCAGATTTACACACATCACATCCACTAATTTTAATAGAAGTTAAAAACATAAATCTTCACAATACATAGAGATGTGAATATGCCCCAGTGTTTCTGTGCTGTAGAAGCAGTTCCTGAAGCATTTTGGTTACAGTAGTAGTTACATATAAGATAATGGATAGCCCCAAAGTGAATGCAAGGCTGTAATTCACTCAAGGGAATCTGCTCATGTCATGAACTGCAACAGGACAGTAATTACCCTGTAAGTATAATATATAGCTTCTAAAAATGTTAAACAGCATTGTTTCCTAATTTATAGAGGGCTTTGCAATTTGCAACATTATTTTATGGATTGTTATCTGGGATCAGGGAAACTACACTCCCCCCAAAAGACATGTTCATGGGCAAAACTTATCAGAAGTTTTGTTATAATATTGGCGATACAGTATAAATGGTTAATGTAATGTATTGCTTTACTAAGGACAGTACTGACAGGTTCTGAGATGCAGTCTTGCTTTGATGTGTTAATAATTATCATTCAGCATGTTAAAAATTAAACACCCAGAGCAAGGTAAAACAAATGGTTAAAATGACTCTCAAAACTCAGAAGAGTCAGCATACAGAAATAGTAGAACCTCATTAATCCACAGTAATCCAAAGGGATCTAGGAACTTCCAAGATGGTCAGTGGTCCATCTAGCCAAATATCCTGTCTTTAATGTGACTACTACCAGAAATTTCTGAGGAAGGTGCAAGAAACTGGCAGATGTGGCAATGAAAGAATTATCTGCTTCTAGAGGCAGCATCTTCCTCACTCCTGGTGAAACTACAAGAAACTATACCCATTTAGCTGTTTACAGAAACACAGGAAAGCAGGGTTCTACTCTAAAACAATCCATCTCTTAGGTGAATAACTCTATTCAAGAGCAGAGAAATGATCCTGGTCTGCATGTAAGTCTCATGTTTATTCAATTATCATATAATAGTGTCCGCCTGGAGTTCTTTGTGAAAGCATGAGAAGGGACATAATCACAATACTCAAAAGAACCCCAGCAGCAGAGCATATTATGGAATGTTAAAAATGCTTCTCAGTCATGCCTGATTCAGCAACAGATTCTATTCAAAATGTAGAGGACACCACAGAAGTTGTACAAGATGGAAACCTCGTCTTCTGATTTTGTTGGTGCTGTAACAAAGAAAAAGGAACTCCTGATGCATCTGAAATTGGACTACCTCACAGTCAAGCAGCTGTGAAAAGAGGTGGATATGAGTGAAAAACAGAGCTTGGTTTCTGGAACCAAATCTCAGCAGAAAATTTTATTCTAGTATCTGCTTTGCTAACTCCACCACAATGACTTTGATTGCTGAAGGTAGCAATGATTACTGTGAATTTATAAATAATGGAGGAGTAGGCTTATGCCCATAATAGAGCACTGGTATTTGGACCTGTCCTTGTTAGTAGCAAAAGAAAGTTAAAACGGTTACCTACCTTTTCATAAGTGTTATTCTTTGAGATGTGTTGCTCATGTCCATTCCATTCTAGGTGAGTGCATGCCCATGTGTGCAGTCATCAGAGATTTTTGCCTTAGTGGTGTTCATAAGGTCAGCAGTAGCCACCTCCTTGAGTGCTATGCTCATGCATCAGTATATCAGGCGCCACTGGCCCTACGCCCTCTCATTTTCATTTTGACAGCAACTCCAATGGAGGGGCAGGAGAGTAGGTAATGGAGTGGACATGAGTAACACATCTCGAAGAACAACAGTTATGAAAAGGTAGGTAACAGTTTTTTCTTCTTCAAGTGCTTGCTCATTTTGATTCCATTCTATGTGACTCACAAGCAGTGTCAATGGAGGTGGACTCAGAGTTTACGGTCTTGCAGCTTGCAGCAGTGCTTTTCTGAAGCCAGCATTGTCCCAGGCCTTCTGGGTAAGTATATAACGGGATATAAACGTATGGACAATTGACTGGGTAGCAGCTCTACAGATCTCTTAGATGGCACCTGAGCCAAGAAGGCCACTGATGACATTTGCGCTCTAGCTGAGTACGCCTTTACTATCGCTGGTGGAGGCACTTTTGCCAGATCATAGCAGTATGGGATGCAGGCTGTGATCCAGGATGAAATCCTTTGAGCAGACACTGGGCAACCTTTCATCCTGTCTGTGACCACAATGAACAGCTGCGTTGACTTGCAAAATGGCTTTCTCCTATCAATATAGAAGGCCTGCACCCTCCTGACGTCCAGGGTATGCAACCTGCTTTCCTCTTTGGATTTATGGGGTTTCAGGAAGAAGACCAGTAAGTATGGCCGATATGAAACTGGGAAACTACCTTGGGCAGGAACACTGGGTGCAGCCACAACTGGACTTTATCTTTGTAGAATACTGTACAGGAAGGTTCTGAAGTAAGCATCCTGATCTCAGACACCCTGCAGGCAGACATAACTGCAACCAGGAATGAAACCTTCCAGGAGAGGAGAAGGGAGCAGGAAGCCAGAAGTTTGAAGGGAGGTCCCACGAGGCTCAACAGCACGAGATTCAAATCCCAGGGAGGGGCGGGGTCCTGAATGTGAGGGTAAAGATTCTCCAGACCTTTCAAGAACTGGGCCATCATGTTGTGAGTGAAGACTGACCTGCCTTGGAAGGGAGGGTGGAAAGCCAAAATAGCGGCCAAGTGGACCCTGACCAATGACAGGAACAAGCCATCAAGTTTGAGGTTCAGAATAATCCAGGGTCACCTGCAGCGAGGCCTGCTCAGCCCAGACACATCACTCCAAAGCCCAGCATGTAAACCTTTCCCACTTGGCCAGATAAGCCGCTCTGGTGGAAGGCTTTCTACTACCCAGCAGGACTTGTTAAACCCAGGCCAGGCAGTCCTGCTCTTCCACATTCAGACATGCAGTAGCCACACTGACAAGTGCAATGCCTCCAGGTTCGAGTGTGGAAGACTGCTGTGGCCCTGGGACATCAAGTCCGGCCAGAGACGTAGCCACAGCGCGGAGACTACTGAAAGGACTAGCAGTGTGCCGAACCAACAGTGATGAGGCCACTTGGGGGCTATCAGAATAATCTTGTCCTTGTCCTGTTTGATCTTCACAAGGACTCTGTGGATCAACGGTACTGGCAGGAAGGCGTACATCAGGGCCCCTGACCATGGGAGCAGAAAAGCATCTGACAGGGAACCCCTGTCCATCCCTTAGAGTGAACAGAACACATGGCATTTCCTGTTCTGACAAGGTGTGAACAGGTCTACCTGGGGAGTTCCTCACTTTCGGAAGATCATACTGATCACCTCCGAGTGGAGCAACCGTTCGTAGCGAGATGAGAGGATCCTGCTGAGGCAATTTGCTAACACATTCAGGTCCCGGGCAGATGCCTGGCCATCAGATGGATGGCATGCCACACGCAGGAGTCCCAAAGACTGAGAGCTTCTTGGCAAAGGGTCGACGACCTGGCTCCACCCTGCCTGTTGATGTGACAGTATTGTGGCAGTATTGTCTGTGAGGACCTGTACCATCTTCTGCTTCAGGTGGGGCAAAAAAGCCTGGCAGGGTAAACTGGTTTTAGCTCCCTGACATTGGTATGAAGGGCAGCTTGTCCTGCAGCCAGCAGCCTTGTGTGCTGAGCTCACCGAGATGGGCTCCCCAGCCCAGGTCCAAAGCATCTGAGACTAGGGTCAACAACGGGGCCAGGGCCAGGAAGGGAACTCCCTCCAACACTGACTGAGGGTTCAACCGCTACTCCAGGGATGACAGAATGTGATCCAGCACCCTGACTTCCCAGTGTAGGTCATGTCTGTTAGGGATGTAAACAGACCCTAGGCAGGCGTGCAGTGGCCGGAGGTGGACATGACTGACCACGAATGTACAAGCGGCCATGTTGCCCAACAATCACAAGCAGGCGTGAGCCATGGTGAGTGGGTGGTTCTTCACATGGGAGATCAGGTCCGGCATGCCTGAAAATGAGCCTCCGGAAGGAAAGTTCTGACTCATGTGGAGTCAATAACCACCCCAATGAACTCTATTATTTAGACTGCCTTAAGATGGATTTTTGCTCGTTTATCAACAGACCCAGGTTGCAGCAGGTGGAACACACCAGATCAAGGCTCCTCTGTACTTGTTCCCAAGACCTGCCTTTGATGAGCCAGTCATTGAGATACAGGAAGACCTGGACCACTCGACATCTCAGGTAAGTGGCTACTGGTGCCATACCTTTTGTGAAGACCCTTGGGGCCATTGAGAAGCCAAAGGGCTGCGCTATGAATTGGAAATGGCAGCCATCCACTATGAAATGGAGGAAATGTCTGTGACCTTGATATATGGAAATATAGTCAAGGGCAGCATACCAGTCTCCCTGATCCAGGGAGGGGATGATGGAGGCCAAGAAGACCTTGAGAGACTTATTGAGGCATTGCCAGTCCAGAATGAGTCTGAGGCCCACTTTGCTTTCGGGATTAGAAAATAATGGGATTAGAATCCCTTTCCTGTCATGTCTCAAGGGACCTCCTCCACCTATGACCAGGCTGAACAGTAAGGACGAAGATGGTTGAGGAAGGAGTGGGGTGGATCCTGGGAGGGGACATTGCTCTCAACTGCACCCTCAGAGCCAGTGGTTCTGGCCCCTGGGGTGCTTTGCTGGGCCACGCAGGTGAGCAGGAGGAGGAAGGGTGGCGGAAGCTGAAACTAACATCCCTGTTCCTTCTCCTTGCAGACCCTGGACGAGACTGCCAAGGCCTTGGTGGCATGGGTGGCCGTAACTGCTTTCTTGCAGACTATGGAGTATGCATGCCAAATTAGTGAAGGGTAGCCCAAGTGTCTTTTAACCCATGCAGCCTCACATCTGTCTGCTCTGAAAGAAGACCGATCCCATCAAATGGGAGCTCTTGGATCGAGATCTGCATCTTTTGGGAGAGACTGGTGGTCTGAAGCCAGGAGTGCCCCTCATAACTGCCTCTGATGTCATCAGCCTAGCCACCGAGTCAGCTGTGTCCCATGCTGTTTTGAGGGAGCACTGAGCCACTGTAGTGCCCTCCTCCACCAGGGCGCCGAATTCCTGGGCCAAACCTTGTGGGAGGGACTCCTTGAACTTATGGACGGAGTCCTATAAGTTGAAATTGTATCTCCCTAGGAGTGCCTGAAGGTTTGCCACCTGGAATTGTAATCTGGCAATTGAATAAGTTTTCCTCTCAAACAAGTCCAATCTTTTGGCCTCTTTAATTTTGGGAGCTGAGCTGGTATGCCCTTGTTTATGTTTTTCATTGGCCACAGAGACCACCAACCTGGGGAAGGGTGGGTGTAAAGGTACTCAGACCCTTTGGCTGGACAAAGTATTTCTTTTCAGCCCTTCTAGAGGTGAGAAGGATGGATGAAGGCGTTTGCCAGAGGGCCTTGGCAATTTTGAGGACACCATCATTCACTGGTAGTGCGACAGGAGCTGGGGTAGAGGCCGACGGGACATTAAACAATGTGTCCACCTGCTCAGCCATTTCCTCCACCACCAGGCCCAAGTTCTCAGCCACTCATCGAAGCAGGACCTGGCGTTCTTTAAAATCATCCCTCAAGAGCCCCACAACCACCTCATTTGGGGACAAAGACGATGACTGTACAGTGGGGGAAGGCCTTGGGTCATCTTTTTCCCCTGTCGGGGAGGGAGGCTTAGGGATGAATGAAGTCTCCTCTGCTAGGACCTCTAAGTGCTCCTTATGCCCTGAGCCCGGTGCCGTCAGTGCCGCCAGCTTTTGCTCCGAGGTGGCAGACAATGAGTGGCGTGAAGGGGGTATTGCCATGATTGACACTCCCCACAAACTCCAATAAGGCCACTGCTCTGGCCACTGGCTGTGCTGCCAAGATAGCGCTGTCGATGTCAACGTGACCTCGGGTACCCATTCAGGCCAGTGGAGTCTAGGTGAGGGGCTGAACTGCCTTCCTTACCAGAGGAATTTCCTTCTGGTGACATCATCGATGCCTTAGTCTATGTGCAGACCGTCACCTGGAGTGAGGATATTGGTGCCGGTATTGAGGAGACCAGTGCCGAGGGGACCAGAGACATGACAGAAAACGCTCCCACATGGTAGGCTACCGGGACCTGCACCAAGGGTCCGGACAACTGCAGGACAAGTGGCGTCAGTAATATGGAGAGCAGCATTTCCCCCTAAGCAATCCATGTCAAGATGGCAGGGACCACAATCATGGTGTTGGTGACAGAGGGTGAGCCCTGGAGGATCTGGGCTGAAGCTCCGACGATCTGCAGCATGGAGGTGGAGAGTGCTACTTCATCTCTGGATCAGTGGCACTCCTCTCTCCCCTGAGAGGTCTTAGTGGCTGGCATGCCTGGGGAGCCTTTGCTGATTCCTGTGGCATGTGCTATGTCGGTGGTGCAAGTGGAGGCCTTTGCTCTCTTGGCACTGGGGGAGCTTGTGAAGGCATTGTCAGGGGTTTACGTCCCATGCCGTTCCCAGGAGTCAGTGCTGGGGGCATACTGTGCACTAGGGCTGAGGTACTCAGTGAGTCCTGGTGGGACGGCACGGAAGCCGGATGAAGGGCGGACTCCATGAAAGTTTTTACAAATACAGCTCTTATCTCTCAGGTGTGATTCCCCCAAGCACTTGAGGGAGCTTAAAGGCATAGGCCTGTTAAAGTCCGCGCAGGGCTTAAACCCAGGAGACCAGGGCATGCCCTACCTAGGGTGAAGTCCCCGCTGGGACTCTAACTTCTAACTACAACTACTCTTAGCTATTTAACACTAACTACTATAAACAAACTATTTACAAGGCCCTACGGCTTGAAGGCAGAAGAGATGAAACCGCTAGACTAACCACCACAGGCGGTAAGCAGAAACTGAGAGGGTGTAGGGCCAGTGGCGTCTGATATACCAATGCATGAGTGTGGTGCTCAAGGGAGCGCCACTGCCAATCCTACAGATTCCGGTAAGGCAAAAATCTCTGAGAACTGCGCACTGGGCATGTACTCACATGGACTGGAATCGACATGAGCAAGCACTTGAAGAAGAATATCTTATTGCTGCAGAGAGCAATTATATGAATTTGAAGAAATTTGGATCCTGGTTCTTGATACATTTGTATAAAGAATGCTGAGATGGCTCAAATAATGCCAGACTTCAATTCCACCTCACCTCTTTGCTTTCTCCCTCCAGCTTCTTGCTCCCTTTCCCGTTTTTTGTCTATTTGTGTATGGCATTATTATTATTATCATTACTATTATTTTTACCCTCACCCTAACATTTTATGTCTGTATAATTTGTCTGATTTGTATAATCTGGTCTTGCAGCTTTGACAAGATGTAACTGTGTAATTGCATAATTTTATTGACTACCTGTGAAATATGCAGAATTTGGTAACGTATACAAGCTGTACATCTTTTATCGTTCTGTATTTGTTATTGTGTCTTTATGAAAATTAATTAAAAACAAATCACAAACAAGAGTGTTACACTTCCCATGCATTGTCCGCAGCTTTTCCCAGTCAGATTTTACCGATTTGTCCTCTTTTCTGTGTTAATGATATTTCCATTTTATGCCGTTGCAAGACAGCTATTTGCAAACTGTTTGTAGAATATAAACAACGCCTAAAAGGGAAATGTCCTTGAAGCAGTGTGTTCAGACTGATTAGTATAGAGCGAGCAAGCTAATACACAACCCTCAATCTTGGGAGAATTACTATTACTTTGAGACAGGCATTTTTCATTTAAAAAAAGAAGAGAAATGTTACCATGCTACTGTAGGATTGACTCCTTCCCTCACCCCTCTCTAGCATATTTCAGATGAAGCAACACTTGAAGGTTACCAGTTCATTCTTCAAAAGCTCTGGGGAATTACTGACCCCTAAACAGTGTCATTTTCCATGATTGCTTCTTTGGAGCCTTCTGTAATGCACCAGGCTCACTAATAGATAAATGACCAGCATAAAAAGCCTAATTCTGACAATAATCCCAATGTGTTGTGCACAGTGAATGAAATGAAATTGCTAATGTATTGTTAAAATCTATTAGAGTTTACTAATGTCAATGTTAATCGGATAACTGTAGTAAATGCACAAATCAACACGTGAGAGTGAACAAGGATCTTTAAGGATACATGATACGTTTATCTGGCCAAATTCCTGCAGACTCAGCCATTTGCAGAAGAACTTGGAAAGTCTGCACTTTATCTCCTTTTTCATTTCTCATGCAATCGGAAAGGAGTGACAAGAAGAGACTATATAAGGGATCCCCTCTGAGACTCAGTCATATAAATTATGTATTATGTAGACAGTATTCTGCTGATGCTATCTGATCCCCAATTCTCAATTCCTTGTTTTTGCTTCTATAAATAGCTATTGCAGATTTTCAGTTGTAATACAACTAGGACAAAACCAGAAACCTTTCCCATTTAATAACCTCTGCCAAGGAAGAATAAGGTAACATTTTTCATAACTGTGATGTCCTCAGGGCTTTAACAGTCTGGGAATACATGCAATGCTATGCTGTTGATAAGATACTGGTAGTAAAAGAGGGGGAATAACCACCCTGAATATTAAAGAGGGAAATGCCCTATTTTCGGAATGGCCAGTATAAACTTGCTGCTGTGTATTTTCATATCAATTCTTATCTGATCAGGACAATTTTTGGTTGTTTTCCCCCCCGCCAGACCCAAATGCTTTGGCTGGACAGACTGCACCTGACCATGCTCTCATAGGAGGAATAGTGGCTGTAGTTGTCTTTGTCACATTGTGTTCTATAATTCTGCTTGGACGATATCTGGCAAGACATAAAGGTAGGACAGATTTAATCAAAGTGCAATCACTTTTTGCAGCAGTACTTCCTCATGATTATTTGCACCCTCAAACACTCTTGTGCCCTCTCTGCCCCCACCCCCTGTTTGGAATTTAGTTGCCTGGGAAAGCTCAGGCTCAGAAGAAGTATCTGGTTTTCACTGAGGTCTGGATTTTTACCCAATTTTGCAGTTGGATTAACTGAAGTAAAAGGATGTTGAGCAACCTCCCCAAGGTCATGTAGTGAGTCAGTGGCTAAGGGAGATTTAGAAGGACTAATGAGCCTAGATTCTAGCCCTTTGCTGTAAGCACTGTTACATGTCCTCATTATTTTAACTGTTACATTAATTCTGCAGAATATATATGGTTATTGAATGAGGCTTTAACAATCAGAAATCATGATAAAACGTTAAATACACATTCAATAAGTTGCATTAAAAATCAGGGGTAAAATCCTTGTCCCACTGAAATCAGCATAAGTTTTGCTGTTGCCTCCGGTGTAGCCAGGATTTCACCCCAGGAGCAAAATTCTGAAGTCCTGAGTTTTTTACACTATGTTTACTGAACGGAAAACTCCCATTAAAGTCAGCGAAGAGTCTAAATAAAACAGAGGACAAATTTTAGAATTTGACCCAGGTGATTGTTTAAAAAAAAATTAATTATGAAGGCTTAATGTCTGAATGGCTTGCAGTGTAGTTGTTAACCTTAGTTTACCTTCCTCCCCCAAAAGTATTACTGTTATTAAATCTACTTCTACATAGGGTTAGTAAATACAAACTGAGAAATATTTTTTTAAAAATTTCAGTAGAACTGTGTGGAAAAATTAAAAATTTCTAATTAACAAGGTGAAAATGTGGCATCTTTGCTCTACTTCCTGACTGAAAACAAATAAGTCCCAAGCCAATGTAAATATCACTTTTCACAAAGTGAAAATTGTCTATTGCATACAGCTCTATTAATATCCTGCTCTTATACTATTTAGCAAAGCAATGTCAGTGGCAAAGTGAAGTGACTGGGTTAACTTAATGCAGCTATTTCAGTTTTTCACTTCTAGAGAATCTTAATTATCCTAGTCTGTGGAATTAAAGAGCAGATAAAAAAAAAAGGCCTACATCTGTGGGAGAGTACAAAACTAATTAGAAGCCATTTTTCAAAAACAAGCATTTAATAAAATCTAAGTCAAAGTTAATTTTCTTACCCATCTAGATATACCATATAATACACGGTGATATAATTTAAACAATTGTATGTTAAAATATTTGTATGCTTCATGCCACTGGAGACAAAAAAAAATATGTTTTTGAACGTTATACCTTTTTTTTTGCTATAGATATGTGCAAATGTATGTGCATATGGGACAAGTGTTATGAATCATAACTACTTCTTGCCCAAATTAGAATATTATGTGTTTCAGTATAGTTAGTGCTAAAATAGTGCATCACGTTCTGTTCTGCATCACTCCATTCATTAAACCAGTTAGATCTTTGTTACAGATCTACTGTACATACAGCAATCTAAAGTAAAATAACTATTTTTTTTTATTGTACTGATTCCCATAGGAACATATTTAACAAATGAAGCTAAAGGAGCTGAAGATGCACCTGATGCTGACACAGCCATTATCAATGCAGAAGGCAGCCAAGTCAATGCAGAGGAGAAAAAGGAGTATTTCATTTAGATGGAGACCTAGATTCTCTGAGTTTTACTTATCAGGCTGACTGCTGGAGAAAACTGGCTATCATCTTTCAGAATTCATTTCTGCCATCTTCTGCAAACTTTATTAACTTACATACTGCTATAAATAGTCAGTTTATGCCAACAATCAGTTGTTGACAGCATCATTCTTTCTTTACAGTACCATCCACAATGCAGGACATTTCTTATTGCCTAAAATTCATTTCCATTGCTCTCTTAACATACAGTGCTTGAATATACAGCCTTAACAATGTTAATCTTCATCTTAAATCATGCTATTGAGTTTTCTACATTTTTAAATGTTATATAGCTTTCTTCTTTTCCAATTTTCTTTTATCATGGTCCCTATCAATATGTCACTGGATGATTTTCATAACAAATACTATTCGATAAGGACATAATGTACTTACATAAAACATTAAATCTAAGATTAGAGGTTTACAAAGAATATTTTATACATGTCTATAATTCAAAGGCAACCTGTTTTTGAAACATATGCCCTAGGAACCACAAACTGAAAACATCATAATATAGTTTCTTGTATGCTTGGATTTGGTGGAAAAGGAGTATCAATACATTGTTAAAAATGGTACCTTGATACTAATTCCATGCTTGGGTAGTAATCACATCATGCTGTATTATCTATACAGATTCTGTAGAGTTAGATTATTGTAGCTTCATTCTGAAACAAATTTATTCAACCCTTTTACTGCTTTTTGGGATCACAAGATTAGATATGTTTCTGTAATTTCGGTTTTAATAATTTATTTGCTTCATATGGACTCACTTGCCTATTCAGATATGTAGTGTTCATGGGGCACAATTGCAAAGCATTTTCCTATCTGTATATAGTGCATATAATAAATCCAATTAAACATTATTTGATACATATTTAACTTTTTTGGCTATAGCTAAGTCAGTCACAAGTAAGCATTTTTTAATGTCCATTATATCCCTTTAGATATGACTTAAATCAATATTCTGAATAGATAACATGTATTAGTAATTTTTGTCTGTATGTCCTAGCACTGTTCAGCAGCAAACTTTTCTAGTTCTTGTTAATTTTTCTTTGTTATACAATGGAAGCACAATGTTATATGGAAAGGTAGTTTTAAGCTAACAACCAGTGCACAGCCTCAGGTTTTGAATTACAACCACATTTGATTAATATCCTTAACAAATACTGTTATGTTGCTAAATTCTCAATTTTTAATTTGGCAGTTCCACAGCTGCTTATCTATGTTGGGTTGCCAAAAAAAAGAAAAGAAAAGAAAAGAAAAAAAAAAAGTTAAATGATATATGTTTTGTGTATACGGTAAATGGACTAATTCTTTATATTAAATTCCTGTCTATGCATTTTGTGGGGTACAAACTTATGTCACAGTGAATGATAGAGAATTTCTGCCAGTGCTTTTAGCTCTATGGTGAAAGTCTCTCTTAAAGTCTCATGTTCTTAAATATGACAACAAAACACTATAAGCCCAACGGCTTATTTCCTCTTCCACTGAAATAAAAATGGTGCCAGATCAACTCTTGGTAGTGATTCCATGCTGGAGAATGAAAATCTGTGTTGTTGGGAGTTTATCTCCCTCTCCCAAGTGTTGCACCTTTGAAAAATAATATTTCTATATGGTTGCTATACTTATGAAATCTAAAACCATGACGGCTTATTGTAAAGGATTATCTCTTGGGATTTATTTTTTGTGGGGGCGGGGGAGGGAGAATCTGAACACATCATCATGTATTAAGATAAAATGGAAGACAAAGGTGCTGTGTCAGATTATTTATCAGAAGAGTATAAGCCTGTTAAGGAGAATATTATAGTATTTTTTTGTTTGTTTTCTTTCTCTCTTTCTTTTTGTTGAAACATTTATCTTGTTAATTTCTAAGAAAGAGGGTGATGTTGATCAAGCAGCACTTTTTCAAAATATACAGAACATAAATAATATGATGTGGTTGAGTGTTAACATAATAAATCATATACAGTATGACATTTTAAAGAAATAAGTCTGCATTGATGTGATTGCATGCTTGTTTTTACAGTTCACTCCATACCATCTGTGAAAAAAATGCAATAATATGTTAATATAGTATGGTAGTTTGAGAGAACCAGGTAGGTGCTACTAGACACATTGAAACTAGTATAGGTTTTCAAGATATTCATGTCTTTCAAAGCATACACTTTTAAAAGGTTGGCAAAGGAAATCATTTAGTTTAGTACCAGAACAGAAAGGTTCTTGTCACAACAGTAAGTTGCATTAACAGCATTACAATACTGTATATCTCAGTCTGATTAGGGAGCCAAAAAATCACTTAAGCATGTGAGAAGTTCCACCTAATTCAATGGAACTACTCATGTACTTAAAAAGTTAAGTTTTTTGCTGGATCAGGGCCTTTTTCACTGAAGTGGAACTGTTCATCAATGCTGCTTTTACATCTTTATACATTCTATCTAAACTGCACTTTGCTTGAATTGTAGAATTGTTGCTTAAATCATTACTTACCATGATGTCAAGTGAGACCTTCAAATGTTAGAGCATCTTTAGACGTAACCACTCAAAGCCAACTTGTCAGTGCAGTGTAAAACTAGCATTGAAGCATTGCAAAACCAGAAATAAATTGGACCCTTAAATTACATTGGTTAGTTTTTAGTTAAAACTCTTAATGTGTGCTCATTTTCAATAGATTTCTGATTTTCCACTGTCTTGCATCTTGTGATTTCATTTACATTTGTGTGAAGTGGGTGTAAAAACACTTCAACCGGTATAAATGAATTGAGAATTCTGATTAGGTAGTTCTTTACATCCATCTACATCCACATGTTCAAATGACTTCACTGGGTGAAAGATAATAAATACAGTGCCAGGCCCTTTGTAAGCAACATCATGGCTCACTTAGAACTAAGTATAGTATTCAACAGATAAAAACACATTGTCTGTCTCCTTTATACAAAAAGATCCCATTCAGAAATACTGAATCCATTACAGTCTCAAGAAATCTGATAAATGTGTAAAATGAAAGCTCCGAATGGGAACCATGTTAGTTAGAATGTTAGTATAACATCCACACCTACAAATACATGCAATGTAATTTACTCAAGACAAGGTAGCTAATTACTGCCAGTTTACAATGTCCATGGATTATTTTTAACTTTCAAATGTAGAACAATGTTTTTTTGTTTTGTTTTTTTTGATGCTTTGAGAACATAATCATTAAACAGGCATGTGGCATCACAGGCAAATGGGTTCATCTTTCCATTCTGTTTAGTGTCGTCAGAAATCCAAGAAGCAGTTTAAGGAACCTGATATTTAAGTTGAGGCTAAGAATTTAATCTGGAACACTTAAAAATGTCTTCACATTTCTTGCACTGAGACTTCCTCTATTAAGAATACATGAAGAAAACCAACTTTTCTAAATAATGCATGGAAGTTAATGTGTATTTTCATTATAGCATAGTATATATAACTATCTCAATGAAGAGAAAGGACAGGATCATCTGTAATTATGTAATTCAACTGATTGTAAACAGCACTGAAGTTACCATGTACGCACATGTACAGTAGCTATTTTGACAGTTACAGTGTGGTTACATGTACTTCCATGTAACACAGCAGTTATAGTGTAATTTAGTGCCACTTATTGTAAAGTGTTACCAAAAGGAAAATGGAACTCTTACCTTTACTAATCTGTTCAAACTAATGGTAAATATATTAAATTAACACCATGAATCTGACATTCCTTTTCTTTAATAAGGAGATGATGTAAAACTTCATGTTCACCCCACAGCTTTCCCCACCACCTAACTAGATTACTACAAGTGTCCAATCTCCTCACTCTTAGGAAATGGTAATCTGTGATGAACATACCAAAAAAAAAATCAAAAAAAAAAAATCAGCTACTTCAATTGAATCAGCTGCCAGCAGAAACAACTGAGTAATGCTTTTTATTAAGTGGCACAAAGTACACACTAAAAACTATGCAAAAATATAGGTAACTACAGTGTACTTACATGTAAGTATCTTGTACTTTCTGTGTATGGATATTGGAAACCCATGTAATTATAATATGCATTTTGATTATTTTAAAAGAGGGGAACAAAAACCCTAGCAGTGAAAATAATTAACTTTAAAGTACACATGTGCAATAGTCATGCTTAATGCAATATGCTTAATTCCTCTACTTGCAATGATATCTAATTTATAATAATGCATCTCTGTCCTCCCACCCCACTAGCTCTGTCTTCCCTCTAGTACTATTTAGGTCCTATTAGACTCCATTGAAACACTTTTAGGACAAAGTAAGAATTCAGCTCTGCTAATGGCTTCATTACCAGCATACTGCAAGTTTGGCAACCCTGCTCAGTAATGTCTTTTTGACTCAACAGAACAACGTTTTTCTTTTTTCCTTCTTGGAGGAGTCTAGCAAGCTAAGATACTGAAATGTATTGCCATATGCCCTGGGTTTTTTTTTAGCTTGAACAGCAGAGAGAAAGAAATGGAGAACTACATTATCCTGACCTCTATTTTGTTGAACCACCTCACCTGGAATTTTCACTATTTTGTTCACAATACAGTACTGTCAGGTACTCTTACATTGTGAGTACAAACTGCTTCTGTCAAAGTACAGAGGAAGCCTTTAGTGATAAAGTTAACTTTTTCTAAACATGAAATTTTATCACTGACCTTTTTCTTCTTGTTATTTTCTGTCATACCCTTCCAAAAAGTAATTCACTGAAAGTAGTGAGAGAACATGAAATAGAAAAAGAAGAAAATGAATATGTTAAATGTAATACTGTAAAGCTTAAGTGAGTGCCATTTCCTATATCACTCCATGCTTGCATATATTATGATTATAGACATTTAACAACTCCAGTTAGATGAAATGTAGGAATTGAAAATATGGGGTTAAACTGTTAAGCTACCTCTCACGTTAAATACTGGCTATGGAGTGTCTTTATACATTTTAAAAATATTACAAAGTCTTAGATTTAGCCTCTAAAATGGATAATTTTAAGTTTTTCTGTTGAAACTGAAAACAACTTTGTTGCATTCATGGCTCTTTATCTAATTTCCTCTATTAAACAACCCCAATTTTTACTATCTTCTGTTATAGGTAGTCCCACTGAGTAACACTATAGATCAGGGGTCTCAAACTCAATTTACCTTATTGCCAGTGCCAGTCCTCAAATCCTCCCAACGGGCCAATAATGTCACTGAAGATGGTCTTCAGAAAAGAAAACTTTTATATTGTATTTTTCATTTTGAATTTCTTAGAAATAATAAAACTGTCATGCAACTGTATACAATTTTTCGCCTGCCAGAGAGTTTTTAGTGTTTGCCAGACACTTGGCAATGCTTCAGTTCTGTCAGTTGTTGATGTTTGGCCTCAGTGACTGAGCAGTTGAAGCCATCAGGATTGTAGCAAGGTATGCATCAGATAGTTGTGTTCGGTATTTTAACTTGTTTATATTCATTGTGGAAAAAAGTGATGCTGCCTCTATGGCTGAGTCTGCCTGGCAACTATGATGCTGCCTCCATGGCTGACTCTGCCCGGCGACTAGTGATGATATCTCTGTCCCTCTCCCACAGCCAATGGGAGCTGTGGGGGGCGGCACCTGCAGCAAACATTACGGGCAGCATGGCTGCATGAGTCTGTCCTCCCTGGGCCACAGTGGGGAGGTTCTCAGGCAGGGACTTTCAGACCGCAGCTGTAGATACTGGGCCACATCCTCAGCTGCTATATTTCAGCTTAGCGCTGTTTCATTTAGTTTAGGCTGATTTACATTGGCTGAAGATGCATCCCATAATGTTTAAAAACACACTGTTATATCATACCAATATCTATTAAATATGGAGAAGAACATTATACAATTCAACTGTAACACAATTACTTTCACTAACAAAGAACATAGGTTTGTAATGTCAATTCTAAAACCATATATGCAACTTTTTGCATTACATCAGTAATATGCATGCTATCAAGATATTCTAACTTGTCATTTATTTAAACTTAATATCTCCAATATACATTTACAATACAAATATTCAATCCAGTAGAATCTAGTACAAAAAAAAATCAAAGAAATGTGTCAATATGGCAGAAATTATTTCTGAAACTTTCAACACCAGGATTCCCTACATGATTGTTCTAGGAGGGCCTGATCTAACTACCAATCAAGTCAAAGGGAGTCATCTGACAGACTGTAAGGGAAGTTAGCTCAGACACACAATGCTATTCAAGTGTCACACCAACATACTGCATTTGGAGCAACTCAGAAGGATGATGGTGGGAGGGGGGGAAGAGGTATGCGCAAACCTGGTTTTATGCCATTCCAATCCATGGCCCTTCTAACCTACCCCTATTGCCATTGAGCCTCCAAGGGGGCTGTTCCCATTAGCTAGGAATTGCCACCGGCCAGCCATGCCCATGTTTCTGGGCAAAGCCCTTTGCACCGGGGTCAAAAAGGGAAATGGTGTAGGAGCTGATATGGCTCTAGAGCGCCTGGGGATTCCATAGCACAATGAAAAGCCCTCAAGTAGCTGGTTAAACCAGCTTCATCGCTTGTGTGTGTTGTCAAGGATCTGTCCTTCTCCCCCATCTTTTGTGTGTAAGTGACTTAAGGCTCTGCTGTGTTAAAAGGAGCAATTGCTGAGGTGGAAGAAAGACTCTGCTTTCCAATGAATGCTTTATGTTATTGCAAAGGAAAAGTGAAAGAATTTTTTAAAGATTTCAGGTGCAAAAGCTAAACCTGCCAAGGGTCAGCACTTAAGCACTTTCTCTGTATCCAGGGTCAAACCAGCTGTGTTTCCTATATAAGCACTGGTCTCTCATCTCAGCATAAACTACTTACAGTCTTATCCTGTGCTTATGCACAGTGCTGAAAATTGCTGATTTTGTTTTCTTTTACATTACTAGCTTTTCTTTTTTCTTCTTGTTTTACATGAAAATTATTAGAGGGTTTTCATACTAAATACCCCCTCCCATTTTTAAGGTAAGTTCTGTTTTATAAATATTTATGTGTCTCAAAAGAGGAGAAAAATGTATGATATTTGGATTGAACTATTGTTCCTTTCCCCTTCCTTTCTGCAGTATATTGGATAATGGTAGTTAACACAGAATGAGAATATTAAGTCCTCATTTAAGTGTAACTAGATTTTCCCATATCCCTATGTAATGTACACAGACAGACACACACACACACACACAAACAAACAAATGCATCCTTAAAATCATTTGTTTTTATGTACTGATTACAGCTAAACAGTGAACAAAGTGTTTGAGATTTGGCCTCATGGACTACTGGATTCATACATAACTCACTCTCAAAATTCTTAATGCACCATTTGTATTGAATTCAATAGGATTTAGCTCAAGTCCTTAATCTAAATGTTTGAGCTGATCTTAAATTCTTTTTTAAGGGCTCCAACTCCATTCCCTGTGCATCCTTTACTTTTAGCATAAATATTTTATAACAAAATATTTTCAGTATTGCAGGAAGTTTGCTAGAATACAAAAGGAGAAATTTGTGAAAAGATATCAGCTATTTCCATTGATATAATATGTAACAGTAATCTCATAGGAACTACAGTGTATTATGCTATTAAACCTTGCAATTCACTGTATTTGGAAGGATACATTTCTAAGAATAAATATAAACATCATGCTGTAAGTAAAATCCAATGGAATTAAGCATATTGCACCAACGATGGAAATTCAGCTACTGCATCTAATTTTCTCAACAATTGTAAGTGAACAAAATGCATAATTGTAATGTTAGGTACATGACACTTGCATGTTGCTATGCCTATATACTTACAGAGTATTCAATGTGTACTTAGTGGTGCTTAAGAAATGTCATGTACAGTTCTTATAAACATTCTTACAGGGTTCCCATTTGCACTTCATCTTTCAGTAAAGTCTTGTCAGAAAAATGTCTGATGAATATTATTGAAAAAAAATAAAATTTCAATTTTAGTTATCTGTTGGACATTACTGAATTGTCTATTCTTTTAATACATTTTCTGATGCTTGCCAATTTGGCAGTGAAATTGACTTAGGTAGCTGTTCAGACAGACTGTTCACAGACCTGGTTTTTTTCCCCTTTCTTCAGCAGAGAACTACTGAATTTACTATACTATACATCAAAATACTATTGCTGATATTACAGAACAATTATTTTAAGAAAGACTCAGTGACACACTAGTATTGTACACATTATATCAAGCAGGACACAAAATCCCATGATTTTGTATAACCTTTTATAGTCTATATACCATGAATTAATACGCGTTATCCAGATCCTTTTCACTAACCACAGAAGGAGAATAACTTTTGGATATTATCCTCCCACTAAGTGATATTCATCACCGGTTAGAACTCAAGCAGAAAGTACATGCAGCATTTAAGAAGCATATGAGCCTTCAAAAATAGCCTTTTGTAGGATTTTAAGCAGTGTATAGGCCTTGTGCTGGCCCTCTGCAAAAGAAGTGATAGGACTCATGCAAGGCCGTCCACACCACATATACCCCAATCTGGAAGAGTACAGGGCAGGGAAGCCATATATGAGTCTCCATGGTGCCACAGCATATTGGTTAGCAATGCAGCCAGGCCAGAGGAGAGACCACAGGATCCATATTTATGGAAGCCACAAGTCACAGCTCCAGAGAGGGGATGCAGATAACACTGCTCCCCAGGAAATCTCTATGCCATTAAACATCCCCTGATGACAGAATCCGTCCATGACTCTTCTGGTCAAAACCTAGCACAGATTGCAGCCTCAAATTCCGCTGAAGTCAAAGGTCATTTCATCTGAGTAAGATGAAACTCATAACATTGTGGTGCAGTATATACAATTGCTGCATTGACAAATTGGTATATATAAGAATGTTGGGTTGTATTTTGGAGTTAATTGGGTGTTTACACCGTCATCTACTGTACTTCACTTTTTAAGAATTACATAAGAACATAGGAATGGCCATACTAGGTCAGATCAAAGGTCCATCTAGCCCAGTATCCTGTCTTCTGACAGTGGCTAATGCCAGGTGCCCCAGAGAGAAGGAACAGAACAGGCAGTCATCAAGTGATCCATTCCTTGTTGTTCATTTCAAGCTTCTGGCAAACAGAATTCTGACTTATTTTACTATTTCTGTTTATAAAACAAAACTAACTTACCTTAAGTCATGGGAAATGTGCAAATACAATATAAAACTGGAATAAACGAATCATTGCATGGTATTCTAAGTGACATTATGGCCATATATGCCCAAAAGTAATGACCAAAATATTAGCTGAAAACCTATAGTGCAGGGGTCAGCAAACTCTGGCCTGCAGCTCGCCAGGGTAAGCACCCTGGTGGGCTGGGCCAGTTTGTTTACCTGCCGTATCAGCAGGTTTGGCTAATTGCGGCTCCCACTGGCCACAGTTCGCCATCCCAGGCCAATGGGGGTGGTGGGAAGCCGCAGTCAGCATACCCCTCAGCCCGCGGCACTTCGTGCCACCCCTATTGGCCTGGGATGGCGAACCACGGCCAGTAGTAGCCGTGATTTATTAACCCAAAGTTGCCATAGCATAACTGCAGACAGTCTTTTCTTATAATATAAAATATAACCTGTATACTGAGCAACTAAACCTGGAAAGTTGCCATCAATGTTTGCTTAATTCTAACTCCTCATATTTTGTATACATATATTAGAAAACGAACAAAAAACCTCTGCATGGACAGGAAGCAGTACGATATATGTAATTAAGTAGAACTTAAATTACATTTTGTGAAAATGAATTTGCTGTTAAATTTCTTATTTTTCATTTACTTTGTACAACTATTTTTTCTTTGACTCATGTATAGTCTTCTTCATGGGATTTATTATGTTGGAGGTCTTGAGAAATGTGGGGACCCAGAAGGCAGTGAAATTAAGATTTCAATGTGTCACAACATTTATATGTCATGTTACATTGCTCTGCCATCTATATCTGCATGTACCTCAGGAATACTAGTCACAATCAAAAAGTCTTACACAGGTGCTGGAAGTTATATTCCAGAGGGAATTCTGCATCTAAAAAGTTCTGTGCACAATATTTTAAAATTCTGTAAATCTTATTTGTCAAAATAACACAATACAATCATGCCAGTTACAGTTATTTTGTTAACTTATTTCAAAATACCTGTCAGCATGAATGTCTGTAACAATACAGACAACAAAAAAAGATTCAGAAAATGTTTTTCTGACAAATAGATTCCTTACTAGGTATGGTAATACAGACTTTTGAGGAGTAAGTCATTTAAACTACAATGCAGAATTGTATTTCCCACACCCCTCAGAAGCAGGGCAAAGGCTTAGGGGTGTCAAGGGTAACAGAGAAGCTGAGGGCAAGGGAAGTAATTGCTGGACGGGAACCTGGAGGGTTGTTGGGTATGGGTGGGAAAAGTATGGAACAGGTTTTCTTTGCAGGGGAGGAAAGGATTGTTAAGTAGTTGGGGTACCTCCCCCATTCATACCCGGGCTGACCCCTAGCCTCTCCCATTCAGTCAGGCACATCTGTGCCTGTCCCAGGTTGACTCTGTTGTCCCCTCCTCCCCCTGTCCTCATGTGTCCCTGCCCACATTCATTCAGCCCCTGGTTCAGTGCTGTCACCCCAGTTGCTCCTGTGCACCCCACCCAGTCTGTCCTCCCCACTAGCCCTTCTAAACCCCAGTCTGTGTGTCCCCCTAGAAGCCTTATATGCTCCGTGCTGTCCAATCCCCCCACACCCATATCCCATGCTTCATCACCTGGCCCCGCAGGCAAGGTGCTGTGAAGAAATTAGCCTCTCCTGCCTCTTTGTGGCTGGCTGCCCTGGGCCTGAGCCTGCTGCCCTCTCTTCTGGTGCCACAGCATCCCCTGGTGGGTGAAAGATGTACCTGAAGTGTCTTTTTGGCAAAATCTATTTTCTGAAAGGAGGAGGGGGGAAAAAAATCTGAGCGTGCTCAGTGGTTCAAAAGTCCCCCAGGAGTCAAGTTATGCAAGTGTGGAAGTCTTTGCAGGATTAGGGCCTTAATTTCTGTCTTGGAGGACCTTCAAGAATGGGCTCTGAACTTTTCAGTGATTGTTACAATACCTTATATTTTTACTGCACAAATATTTAAACTTTACAAAAGATAATGTGCCTTTTGCTTTTGTTGCAACAGGCCTTTCCTCTACTGAGAAATGCTGGTTCTTCCAGAGGATTTTTTGAAAGATGGCACCAGTTATCTTTTCTTAGTGCACGGACTAGCCTTTTTTAGAAAAGACTGCAAGGCTTTACAGATTCCATATTTTCTGTTTGTAACAAGTATCAATAATTTTCATATACTGCCAAAACAAAGTGTCCTGGCTATTGTTCAAAATGAGCTGAAATTACATCTATATGGCCTCAAAGGGACAAATGATGCCAGCATAGACAGTACTTTGTAGGACTCAGGACTAGACGTGTCCAATTTGGACCCAGATGTGTAGTATAAGATTTGAGATTTTTTCTCTTCTGTTTACTCCTAAGATGCTTGGAGGACCTACCAATGGTAAATATTGCCAGAAACAACAATTCAAAGGCTTCCAGTGAGAGTAACAGCTCGGAGTTGTTTTCATGCAAACAGTAGCCCTCCTGTGATAACACAACCAAGCATGCTCATTCCCATAACTTCTCCAAAATGTATGTTTTTAGCTGTAGGTCAATCAAAGGTGGCAGAACCCATATCTCCCACTCCTCAACAATCCCTACTGAAGTTGTTTTTAATGATCTTCCAGGCTAGCTCTCTGTACCATTGGACCAGTTTAGACAGAAAATTATTTAAAAGGGCTATTGCCTTAATTTTATTAAAAATCCTCCTCCCTTCATCTCTCCTGCTACTTTGCAAATGGTCCCACAAGTACAAATTTTGCAGAAATCCAAAGCCTTGAGCCAAAACATTGTCTGCTTAATCTAGAGGAACGTACAGCAGAGTATTAGGAAGTAAAGAGTTTTTATTATCATTAACTTTGAGTGCTGGAATAATTTTCGTAGTGATTCTTAACAATTCTATCATTACTCACCATGAGAAATGAGACTATTTTCACATCAGCATGCAGAGATTCAGAAAGTCAGTTGATGGAAAAAGATTACCCAGAAGTACTCTCAGGTAGTGAAAGATAGTCAACCTTCAAGGTATCTTGACCTTCTGTATGCCTTTCACTATGTTGGCAGTGCCCTGAATGCTATCTATCCAGGGCAGCCTCCAGGACCAGTAAGCAGAGAGGATAAGTAGCTTGATACAAGAGTTTTGGACTGTAGTGAAACTTGGATCTGAATCTCCTCTGGAGCTTGCTAGTTATACTCTCATCTCCCAGATGAACTGGCGTAAAGGAGGAACGAACAATCTCACATGCATATTCTTTTACTAGAAGTAAGGGATATTTCTCAGCCTCTCATCTCTCTTCTACCAGTAACTGAGGGTAAAAGTTGTTCATTCCTACCATCAGCACCATAAGAAAGACCTTTGCAACCAAATTTGAATTCCTGCTGAATGGTGGATAATGGTTACACTACATGCTTTGACATTATTCTCTTAAACATAGTGAGAAAAGAAAATAGCTAAGGGATGTGTTGAGATTGCTCAGGAGAAACATTGTAAACGATCTCCTAATTTTAAAAGAATGCACAAACTATTTGCCCCCTCAGGCTATTCCGTTAGTGGGCATATTCACCTCCTATATAAAGAGAAAGAAAATGTCACCTTGAGAGAAGAAAGACAGTTGGTTTAAAAAAAAGCTGAATAGCTTCTACTAGTTCCAGCTAATTTGTTCCTATCTGCCTTCCTTATCTTCCCCTAAATTGAAGACATTTTTGGATGGCTTGTATGTGTAACCCTTCTGCCCCTCTGAGTTGGCAGCAACAAGGGCCGGGTTCAGTATCCAGGGGTTCCGTTTTAATAACACCATGCATAACCAGCTCGAGCACCCACCCAGTGACCTGGGACACTTACATATCGCACCCCCCTGGGCGCCTCTAGGAGGCAATACTTCCCCTCTCGCAAGCACGAAGTCTGAGTGTAGCAAAATCCTTTTAATAAAGGAAGGAAACAATGCGGCATCCCATTGGAGAAACACCACAAACAGGATTATAACACAAACCATAAGCAAAAACCCACCTCCAAGTACTTTTGGCAACGTCCTTTCCCCCTTGGAGTCTTAAGCCCAATCACCCCAAAGTCCAACAACCCGAAAGTCTCTGGTCAGTGCCACCCCAGAATTCAAAAGTTTATCTGCAGAGTTTTACCCCCCCCCAGCCTGGGTGGAAATGGGTGGGGAGAGTCCACACA
The DNA here is from genome assembly GCF_003597395.2 of Chelonoidis abingdonii. Lineage (NCBI taxonomy): Eukaryota > Metazoa > Chordata > Testudines > Testudinidae > Chelonoidis > Chelonoidis abingdonii. The sequence goes on along the minus strand of NC_133769.1, from coordinate 181,341,941 downwards.
AGGTGTTAAGGGGCACCTTACGTGGGCCAGGGTCAACTGCTCCGCCTCTCCGTGGAGTTGTGCTGCAGCCTTCACTACGGGCAACTCCACTACACCAGCTGTGCCGCTCCTCCAGCCGTTCCTGCAAACCACTTCACTCCGCTCACTGTTCCATGGGCTGCTCCAACATGCTGCAGACTGCTCCGCTCTTCCAGCTGCTTAACGATAAGTATTCAGGCTCCCCCACTAGTTAACACAGCACTCAGTGATTTCAGCTCTTAGTAGGGGAGCCCTGGTGCTGGTGCACCATTGGCCCAACATGAATTCAGCTCAGCAGTCTCTACATGGACTTCTAATGGAATCAAAATTAGCTCTACTCTTTTACAGTGGAGAGAGGAGGATGTGCAATTGGTGTTCCAGGCCCTCAAAAGGGGCCCATACCATCTGGTACACACACACCAATCCCCAACCTCTCTCAATTCACTGGGTTTTGGAACCCATGTCCCTTGTCTAGCAAGTGTCACTTAATTTATATTAAGATATCTCTGTCATAAAGCAGTCTCGTAGTTCCTCATTCACATAATCAGGTGGCGACACTTTATTTATCCTGCCCCAATAACAAAGAAATTGGGGATCCCAGAGCTGTCAAAATAACCATCCCAGGCTGCCTTGGGCTATGCTGGGTGTGCCCATGCAAATAGCTGAGATTTTCTTGAAATTCTTTCCACGCTTCCCAAATTCCCCACCAGATGTCAGGGTAGAGCTCATCCTGACTTTTCTTACATATGCATTAAAAGTCTTTATGCTCACCCCAATTAATCATACAAATGACCAGTGCAGTAGCCACAACACATAGAGAACAACTGAGGCGAGTAGGAATTTTGTTACTATCATCTGTGACAGGAGGATGGAAGGAACTGGATACTAAAGAATGCAGTTGGAGAAAAGACAGACTGGGTGCCTATGGCCCTGTGAGACCTGAGCTTTAAAGCCAGATTTTTTAAAGGTAGTTAGGCATCTAGTGATGAAGATAGGTGTCAAATGAGATCTTTAGATGCACCTAGGTGCTTCTGAAAATTCCACTAGGCACCTATCTGCCTCTTTTGGACGGGAAGGTCCTCTCATGGATTGGTAAGTGATTAAAAGATAAGAAATAAAGCACAAGATAGGAATATTAGAATATTGGATGTTAGAATTGGAAAAGTTGCAGAGAAGGACAACAAAAATGATTAGGGGTATGAAACAATTTATCTAGGAGGAGACATTACAAAAATTGGCACTGTTCAGCTTAGAAAAGAGATGACTAATAGGGGATGTGATAGAGGTCTTTACAATCATGAGTGGTGTGGAGAAAGTGAATAGGGACATATTATTTACCCCTTAGTGTAACACAAGAACTGGGAGGGGTCACCTGATTAAATTAATAGACAGTAGTTTTAAATAATCATAAGAAAGCGCTTCTGCACACAATGCACAGTCCACCTGTTGAACTAGTTGCTAGGGGATGTGGTGAAGGACAAAAGTATAACAGAGTCAAAAAGAATTAGATAAATTTATGGAGGATAGATCCATCAATGGCTATTAGCCAGGATGGACAGGGATGCAACCCCCATGCTCTGAGTGTTCCTAAACCTCTGACTGTCAGAAGCTGGGCCTGGACAAGGGGATGTATCACTTGATAATTGTCCTGTTCTGTTCATTTCCTCTGTAGCATCTGGCATCTGCCACTGTCAGAAGACCGGTTACTGGGTTAGATGGGCCATTGATCTGACCCAGCATGGCCATTAAGTGTCTGCACAGGAGCATAGGCCTAAAACAGGTCCAGGCAGCTAATTGGTTAAGGCAGGACTAGAGCAATACTCATGACTGTCATGCTTCCTAATTCCAAAATCAATTCCTAGCCAGCTCACATCTCCCTGGGGCCAGGCTACTGCATTGAAATCAAGGGCAAGTGTGTAGAAGAGATCCTAGGAAAATTAATGTTTCATCTCTAATTAGAGGTCATTAAATGATCCATCTCTTCCACAGCTGTCCATCACTCCATTTGCGGTGGGCCAATATCAAAACCAATAAGAATTGTGCATCTGTTAATTTGGAAGTGGTCCAGGTAACGTACAGCCACAAAGGCAGTAGGTCTCTACCATAGTTGCACATATGAAAGAGATACTTTCTACAAATGTGGGAGGAGAACCAGTTCATTTAGCCTCTGACTGTGCATTAGGAAGCATTGGCTGGGGCCTTAGGAGGAAAGCAAAAATATGAAGAACACAACAAATGGCTGTTTTTTAACAGTTGTTAAAAGTGCCTATGTTTGTACTGGATGTGGACTTGGGCCAGATCCTGCCTTCAGTGTTAATCTGGAGTCACTCTGAATATACATTGACATACATGAGGGTGGCATTTAGCCTTCTAAATGGGTGCCACATCCAGGCACATAAATGAAAAGGTAACTTATAAACCCTTTTTTAAGTAGTGCTGTGCTAAGCTGCCCTGATATGGGAAAACAACAATATGAAAAACATCCAGTAAGGGCAGGTTAGTCTATAAATGTCCATTATGGGATTTCCTGTACATTCCTCTGAAGCATGGGGTAGTTGGTCACTGTCAGACGGGATTCTAGAATACATAGATTACTGGTCTGAGCTGGTATGAAATGAAGTGGAGCTGAGTCCAAAAAAAATGAGGGGAAAAAAATTACATTAACAGGCGAGGGTGGAAAATAATACAGACTAACTTGGCAACCACTCTGAAACCTGTCTCCTAACACAGCTACCTATGAGTTCAATACACACACTGGACTCCAACTGAACTTAACTGTGTGAAGTCCAAAATACATGGGCACCTGTGGCTGGGTTCTGAATCTGTCTAATTAAGTTAACAAGGACTGTAGAATATTGTAAGGGTTATAACCCTTGCTTTAGTGCATAAATCCACCCTAATACCTGTGGATCAGACAAAATTGTCCACATGACCAGATTATTCCGCAACTGTCCATTATGAGATTTCTTGTACGTTCAGCTGAAACTTCTGGTACTTGGTCACTGTCGGAGACAGGGTACTGGATTACATGGACTATCAGTCTGAATTGTCTAATCTGTTCTTATATAGGTTCTTATACCATGTTCATAACTGGAGTATCTGAGTACCTTTTGGTAGTGCATTACACAACGTGACTAACACCTGTCACATCTTCTTCAAGTGATGATCCCTCTAAGGATTCCAGACATGAGTGCGCATGCGCGCCATGTGCTGGAACCATGACTGTTTGTAGTAGTGTCCATTGACCCACACGTGCATCATCCTTGTGTTGCATCCGAGGCTATAAGAGACTGTGTGGCTCGACACACTCCAATTCCCTCTTACTGCCACATGGCCAGAGTCAGCACCCCTGTTCCTTGGTGCTCTTAGCTTGCTAAGCAAACTCTTATGTTCCTACTTATTGTAGATAGTTTTCTCATGCTTTAGTTGTATATAGTTGGCTTTGCTAGATTTTTAGTTCGTTAGCCTAGATTATGCCCTGGCAAGCCAGCTTCAAAAGCTGCACTTTGTGCCTGGGCTGCTTTTCTGTGAGTGATGAGCACTAACGTTGTCTCGTCTGCAGCTCTGTCTGATGCTCATTCGCACCTTGGACTCAGGTAGCTAAAGAACTTCACCTCTGCAAGTATCTTATGAAGGAGGCAATGAGCACATGTGCGAAATTGGACACGGGACCAGCGGATCTGCCAGAGCGGCACCCATCTTCAATGGTGATCGCCCCTGCATCTTCCTCCTGTGCACTAATGCCCCTGGTACAGCTGCAACTGCAGAAGCCCCACCACGAACATGGGCATTATGGCAGCTCCCTGACGGGGACTGTCCCTAAACACAGCATTGTCTCCCTGAGATGAGCCAGGTCAGGAAAGAAGTCATGTATTGACCCAGCTGCTCCAGCTCCCAAGAAGCCCCAGACAGAGCATAAGACGAAACACTGCTGCAGACACCGCCTTCAGCCACGGTCCCCATGGGGCAGCTGCCCTAATGCTAATGCTGTTCTCCAGTGAGTGAACCTCTCCTGCTCCCGGAGTGAAGCACTGATCTGATCCGCCTCACACTGACGAGGTCTGAGTGGTTTTCCGAGCCAGACCTCTCATTCTCACCTATACGCTCTTACAGTCCTGATCCTCAGCACCAACTGTACTATCCACCCACATATGATCCTTCTGCCAAACTGTGGTTCCGCTGCCCCCAGGCCCGCCAATGTCTGGAGACTCATCTGCTTGGCCGTATTAGCCTCCCTGGACCACTAACTAGGACCACAGGGTACTGCCGATGCCACCTTACTGGCTGTCCCCTGCCTGCACCATGCCTCCCTCTGTTTATGATGAAATGGAGGAAGTCACCATACCACAGGTACCACCAGTCCTAACTGGAGCCTCATCATCCCTGGACAAAGCAATTATTCCATCTTCTCTTCCCACTCTAAATGACCGTAGCTAGTATCATGCCTGCTTTGCATGGCTGTCAGCCTCATGGTGGAAGAAGTCCAGGACCTGCAAAAGCATCTCCTGAATATTCTACAACCCTCTAGACCTTCCCGGACTTCCCTCCATATTCACAAGGACATCCTTCAACCAGCTCAGTTGATCTGGCACACACCAATCTCCTGTGCCCATACTCCAAAGCGCACTGAGTGACGATGCTTCATCCCATCTAAGGGTTTGGACTTCCTGTTTACCTACCCGCCTCCCAACTTGCTCCTGGTCCATGCAGCAACCTAGTGTGCTCAGCAGCAGCACCTTAAGGCCACCCCTCCATATCAGGTGGCAAAGAAACTGGACCTTTTGGGAGAAAGGTCTATTCATCCACGGAACTTCAGTTCTGGATTGCCAGTTACGCAGCTTTCCTGTCATACTCAAAACTCGCAGTTTCAGGCCTTTCTACCACTGGAGAAACAGCAGGATTTTCAGGCACTGCAGGACAAGGGAAGACTGCAAAAGCAATAAAGAGTCCTGTGGCACCTTATAGGCTAACAGACATATTGGAGCATGAGCTTTCATGGGTGAATTCGTCAGGGAAAACTGATCGCCAAAGTGATCCTCAAATCAATGGTTGATGCTGCTGACACATCATCCCGCTCCCTAGCTACTGGCATGGTGCTCCACTGAGACTCTTGGCTCCAATCCTCCAGCTTGCTTAAAGAGGTCCAGACCACTCTCAAGGACTCTCAAGGACCTTCCCTTTGACAATCAAAAAATTCTTAGCAACACAACAGATGATTCTTCCCTCTCTCTCAAGTATTCCTGTGCCACTCTGCAGTCACTTGGTATTTACACTCTGGCTCTGACCCACAGGCAGCAGAGGTCATGTTTTCACCCCCATCACCGTGCCACCTACCAATCCAGCTTTCAACATCTCACCATTGTCCACTCACCCAATGACCCCGTTACTCTGCTGCTTCCACTTCTGCCTCCTTGTCTGTCCCAGAATGTCCACCCAAACAGCCATTTTGACTCCTTCATCAAGTGAACCTCCTCCCACCCCTCCCACGGCACCCCAGATTATCTTTGGGGCTGCCTGGCCCTGTTTGTCCACACCTGGGACAAGATCACCAACAATTGGTGGGTGCTAGACATAATTCTACAGGGGTATTTGATAGAGTTTCTCTCATCCCTCCCCTGCTCGTTGCCCCACCCCATGGTGGCTGGGGAGATCCCTTCATCACAATCTCCTCCAAGAGGAAGTGGATGCCCTGCTCCAGAAGAGTGCCATAGTATGCGTCCCCTGCTGCTACCATGGCCACAGGTTCTGTTCCCTTTATATCCTTATTCTGAAAAGGAGGGGCAGCCGCTGCCCCATTCTGGACCTCTGATTGCTCAAAAAGTTCACAGGCAAACTCCAGTTCTGGATGGTCACACTCCCCCTCGTTATTCTTTCCCTCCCACATGGGGTATGGCTCATGGCTCTCAATATGGAAGATGCATACTTCCACGTTGACATCCACTCAGCTCATTGGAAGGTTCTCCATTTTACAGTTGGACACTCCCATTATAAGTTCCATGTCTTCTCACGTTCACAAAGGTCTTCACTCTTGTCTCAGCCCACATGCATCATCTTGACCACTCTATATTTTCCCACCTGGACAACCGGCTCCTCGTTGTGCCATCATGCAACTGCCTCCTTTCTGCTATCCAGACCCTTTGTGATCTCCTTGCTGGTATCTGTATCAATGAGGACAAGTCACTTTTCATCCCTATCCAAATGATCACCTTCGTCGAGGCATCTGGACTTTCTCCTGACTGATCAATTTGTCACCACCACATATGCCACAAACTGCATATGCACTTCTGCCAATGCCTTTCCCTCCTTGTTCATGTGGTGGCCTGCACCTGCATAATGCCCCATGCAAGCCTTCATATGCCTGCCTCTAGCTGTGGCTCTGGTAGATCTACAAACCACAGTCAGACCACTTAGGTAAGCAGGTCCTACGCCCTGCCTTTGTTCTGGCTTCCCTCAAATAGTGGACCAAAGTCTTGGTCAGCACCCTGTTCACCTCTCTTACTCCCCGCACCATTCTCATCACAGATGCCTCCCTCACTGGGTGTGGCTCTCATTTGTATGGTCATACACCCCAGGGCATCAAAACACAGAGAGAGGGGAGGATATACATCAACATCCTGGAATTACGAGCAGCTTACCTTGCCCATCAGGCATTCCTCCCCCTCATATCATCACAGCACATTCATGCTGCTATCCAACAACATGACTGGAGCAAGCAAGGCAGCACCAGGTTGCCCTCTCTATGTGCGGAGGCCATTTACCGTACATGCCATGCATCTCCTGGGCAGCAGCAACTCCCTAGTGAACACACTCAGCAGGTTCTTCCATGCTAATCATGAATGGGAGCTACATGACTCTACGCTTCGCTTGGTCTTCTGCCAGTGCGGTACTCCATGATGATTATTCTGATAGCCCCCATTTGGCCTCCCTAGTAATGGTTCACCGACCTCCTCCATCTCTCTGGTTGCACCCCAGTCTGCCTTCCTACCTACTCGGATCTCCGCATACAGACACCTGCAACACCCCAAGCCGGGCCCACTCCACCTTCCAGTTTGGTATATGGATGGGGCTCATATGAAGACAAAGCATGCACCACTCCAGTGCGCCATGTCCATGTCCTCACATGCAGCAGGAAGCCATCTACCAGAGCTTGCTATCAAGTGAAATAGAAGTGCTTCATCTCCTGGGCACATTGCTACCAGTACCCACTGGACTCCATCCCATCCTCCTTCTCCAACTTAAGCTGTCAGGCCTTGCCTAATTCTCCATCCAAGCACATCTGGAAGTTCTCAGTCTTCCACCTCCTGTGGGCAGATCCTCATCTTCACTCATCCGGCCACTTCAAGGCCTACTCAACATCTACTTCTTCTTGGGACTTGAATCTCATCCTCTCTGCTCTCACTAAACCACCCTTTGAACCCCTCACAACCCCCTCTCTTGCCCACCTCTCTGTGAAGAGAGGTGATCTTCTTCGTGGCCATCATCTCGGCGAGATGTGTTAGTGAGCTGGCGGCTATGGTGGCCAACCCTTTCCTCCCCATACTGTCTCCCATAAAGACAAAGTCTCCCTGCACCTGCACCCCAAGATGGCCTCTGCGTTCCACCTCAACCAATGCATCCACCTTCTGATCTTCTACCCCAAACTGCACACCTCACCCTAGGAAAAACATTGAATTCTCTTAATGTCTGCTTGCTTTTTACCTCCAACACGCTCTTGCCTTCCATGCTTTGACCAGACTCTTCCTTGCCATTGCAGAACATTGCTGTGGCCAAACCCTCATGTGATAAATGAAGGGGAGGGGAAGTCACTCCCTTTTATGGACACCCAGCCAGCCAGTTAGCTATAAAGTCCCTCTTTGGGACTTTATAGCTAACTGTTCTCTGCTTGCTTTCCCTTTTACAGGTTAAAAAAGTTCACAGATAAAGGAAAGGGAGTGGGAACCTGGCCAAAAGAGTCAATGGGAAGGCTAGAACTTTTTAAAATGGGGAAAAAACTTCCTCTTTCTGTCTGTTGGTAGTTGTTCTCCAGATAGCAGAAACACAGAGTAGCAATTTTGTAAGCAGCTTTAAAACCAGGTATGAAAAAGCATAAAATCATACCTGAAACTACTTATGTGAAACCCCAAATATGTAGGTAGATCAGGAATGTTTAGAAAGACACGATTAGGTTTATTTCTGTTTATTTCTTATGGCTATTGGACTCTGTGCTAACCTCAGATGCTTTTGTTTTGCTTGTAACCTTTAAGCTGAACCTCAAAAGAGCTATCTTGATGCTTAATTTTTGTAATTTTTTTCAAGTATAGCAATTCCCTGAGTTTTCAGAAGTATTTTCTTTCTTTTTGTTTTAATAAAATTTACCTTTTTAGAGTACGGGACTGAATTTTTGATGTCCTAGGAGTTTGTGCATGTGTTGTTAAATTAGCTGGGGGGCAACAGCTAATTTCCTTTGTTTTCTTTCTCAGCTCTTCCCCGGAGCGGGGGGTTGGGGGGGCTTGAGCTTCCCAAGAGTGCCTCTCTGCGTTCTAAAAAAGGAGGGGTTGCATTTGGGTGGTGGCAGCATCTACCCATCCAAGGTCATAGAGAAGTTGTAACCTTGGGAGTTTAATAGAAGCCTAGAGTGGCAAGTATTAATTTTTAGAATCCTTGTGGGCCCCCACCTTCTGCACTCAAAGTGTCAGAGAGGGGAAGTAGCCTTGACACCACTCCTCAAAACACTTCTCTAAATGACTCTCCCATTGCATTAAGGAATTGTATGACCTCTCTCATGTTCCTCCACCCCTTGGTGTTACAGCTCACTACATGAGGGCACATGCCGCCATGTTGGTCTACCCTAGAGATGTACTATTGCAGGACATTTGTAAGGTGGCCACATGGTCCTCTGTCTCGCGAATCCTTGAGCCCACCTCCATGCTGAGCATTGCTCACTAATCACCCGTGTCTTGAATCCATATAGGGACCATCGCTAGAAGAAGAAGATGGGTTAGTTACTTTAATGGGAGGTTCTTTGAGATTGTGGTCCCTATTTGGATTCCAATACCTGCCCTCCATCCCCTCTGCTGAGGACTACCTTGCTTGCTAGTAAGAGGCATACTGACGTGGCATTGACCCACACAGCCTCTTATCGCCTCGGATGCAACATGTGGATGATGCACAACACACATGTGTATCAACAGACACTACTACAAACAGGAGCACCCACTGCTGGAGTCCAAATAGGGACCATACATCTTGAAGAACGTCCAGGTACAGTATGTAACCTCCTTATCTTTGTTATCTCATCCTCTCACCAGGGAGAAGTGTGTAGCAGATTGTGCTGGGTTTTTTTGGTTTGTTTTTTTGTTTTTGTTTTTTTAAATCACACACAGCTACATGTTTATGATAGAGAAGGCCTGGTCAAAAATGGACTTTGCACCTCAATCAGAAAGTGGTGAGGTCTGTGAGGGGCCTCAGTTCTTGTAGGAATTAATTCTACAGTCTTGAGCCAGCCCCAAGAAAGCTTTGTCTCTTACACAGATTAGCTTTACCCTTTGTGATGGGGCAAGGCCAGATGGCTAAAGTAAAGTACTGAGAAACAGGTATGTTAGCCCCAGGCTAAACAAATCCCTAGGAGGATTTAGGAGACAAGCATTATCAGACATCAGAAGGAAGATCCTGTGGTGAGGATAAAGAAGGTGTTTGGAGGAGGCCATGGGGAAGTAGCCCAGGGAGTTGTAGCTGTCATGCAGCTGTTACAGGAGGTACTATAGACAGCTGCAATCCACAGGGCCCTGGGCTGGAACCCAGAGTAGAGGGCGGGCCCGGGTTCCCTCCAAACCTCCCAACTCCTGATCAGACACAGGAGGAGTTGACCCAGACTGTGGGGAAGATCACTGAGGTGAGCAAATCTGCCAAGAAGCGCAGGACCCACCAAGGTAGAGGAGGAACTTTGTCACACCTTATTGTAGAAAGTTCCATTGTGCCACAGAAGCAAAGTTGTCAACCACAGTCTTCACCCCTAAGCTTCCTCATTCTCAAGCTTTATATGATCTTTTAGATATCTTGGGGCCAGGCCCTGAAGTGCCTTGAAAATATCAGAACTTGAACTTGATTCATAATTCTATAGAAAGCCAGTGCAGAGAGCAGAGGAGTTTGCATGATAGTCTCTGTTGCTGAAGAGAGTTGCTGCAGATTTTAGTTTCCCAAGTGCTAGAGATTTTGTACCGAGACACATCATAATATCTTAATCCAGTCAAGAGACAATGAAGGTGTGAATAACTGAGGCCAGGATATCATCCACCAGGCTTGGAGAAGAGTCTTCTAGTCAATCAAAAATGATAGAAAGCATTACCTGCAGATGCTGCTGTGTGAGAACCTAGTGTCAATGAGGAATACAAGAGGACTCCTAAACTACAGACTGAATTGACCAGTTGTGGGTGAATATCTCCTACCAAAGGAGACTGTACTGTCACTGTAAACTCTTCAAAATGCTCTCTTCTACTCACAAGCATCACCTGCCTTGCTCAGGTTCATTCAGCTGTTCTTTATTTATGACCTGATCTCTCTCAAACACTGGGCCATCTTGGTGGTAATGGTATGTGCTGAAGCATAGCTACAGTCGTCTATCATGGATGGCGGGCAGACTATATGATCACAGTGGTACCTTCTGGCCTTAAAAATTGTGAATCTAGAAATCATCTGCACATTGCTGGTCCTAAGTACATGGCATCTGACCCATTCACCTAGTGGCTGCATATCGTTGTAGAATATGACTGGAGAGAAAACTGATTTTTGTCAGACTCCACCACTGAGGGGTGTAGCAGTGGAAATGCAGTTTCCCATCACTGCTCATTAGTGTGTCACTCCAAGCAGGACTCAACCATTTTAGTGCTTTACCCTAGTATGGCAATTCCTAAGCGTACATGAAATCCTATCCTCAAACTCTAAGTGTTTTCTTGAGTAGAAAGAATGGATGTCATTAACCTTAAGCATGTTGTTATAAAGAGTTTCACTGATACGTGGTAAACTCCTCCTTTGATAGTGCCTAAGAGTGTAAGATTTCTGTTCTCATTTCATATCTCAGTGTATCAAAAGATCATAGCGTCTTATCCTGATTCTTCATGAAATTAGCAGGGGGCTTTAAAGGTTCTGTTTAGGTTGTCACTGCTGCTTGAAATGTGCCAATATCTTTTAATCACTACCAATTTTACCATCAGTTGGATTAACAAAAGAAACTGAGATTCTTTATTAGGTCTCATTCTTCCTCCTCTCCCCACAGTAGATGTCTCCTATTTCCTTCCAAGGCTTTCTACTCCTGTGTCCATGCTTTCATTTCTCTTACAGGCTCTTTGAGTAAATCATTCTCTTTGTTCTTTCATGTTCATTTTACACTCATCTAGCTGACACTGACTATCCATCTAAGGTGATAAGACTGTAGATTTAGTCGCCTGATTACTAATGTGGGATGAAAGCTGTCACCAGAAAGCAAGGTAGTGGCTAGAGTACATCACAGATGTTTTCACGATCTTCATAGGAGCCCCTACTAAAAGATAGATTTTGTTTTTTGTTTATTATCACTGAACACTACACAACCAAGGACCAAATTCACCCAGGGTAGACAGGGAGATGTAATTTATTGCTTATTCCCTGAGCCAGCTAATCCTCTGCCCCTTCCCCCGCCCCTTTCTCCCACCCTAGGTTGAGAAAAAAGGTGTTAGGCAAAAGCCAGCCAAGATCTGGGCTGCATGAAGTGGCAACTACGTTGCGTTGATCACAGAGAGATAAAAATGACACTATAGTTACCATTAATGTAGAGCAGGGATAGGCAACCTATGGCACATGTGCCAAAGGCGGCACACAAACTGATTTTCAGTGGCACTCACACTGCCCGGGTCCTGGCCACCCATCCGGGGGGCTCTGCATTTTAATTTAACTTTAAATGAAGCTTCTTAAACATTTTAAAAACCTTATTTACTTTACATACAACAACAGTTTAGTTATATATTATAGACTTATAGAAAGAGACCTTCTAAAAATGTTAACGTGTATTGCTGACACACGAGACCTTAAATAAGAGTGAATAAATGAAGACTCGGCACACCACTTCTGAAAGGTTGCTGATCACTGATGTAGAGTGTAAAGAAATACGTTTTTTTGCAGAGAAGGAAAAATCGGAGATAGACAACTATGAGGCCTGGGGGAAGGCGAGGAGTGAAAGAAACATAATAAAATAAAGAAAATAGTAGAACGAGGGGAACAATGTTAAAAATCAGTCTCACCGGTTGCAATGCCTGGTGTTGTTCACAAATTCAGACACTAGGAAGTAGCTGAAAATTCAGAAAAGGAAATAAAAGGACTGTGGGTGTGGGAAGGAAATGAAGTAAAAAATGCAAAGGACAGGCAGAAAGATGAAAAGGAGTCCAGAAGAGAAGAAAGCACCAGCTCTTGGGTTTAGTATCTGAACCCAATTTCTCTTTCTTCAAACTGACAGTGGCTGGGAATCCTGCAGATGCTGTGCATCCAGCTCCTGATAGGAAGGGAGTTCAACTCATTCAAAAATAGGCCTTCCAACTGATTACAGAGTAGCATCGATAGGTTCTGAAGGAAGGAGTCCATAAGAGCAGCTCTACAACATACATCCTGCAGTAGACGTTAAAGCGGGAAAAGATGTATTTCAATTCTGAGGGTTCTACGACAATGTAGATGATACCCAGGAAGAAGAGAGAATTCTTGCTTCCAACTAATGGAAAGTGAGATAGACTCAGTAAAGGATTCTGCATTTTTTGTCACTCTATAGTCCCACTTCAAGTTTGCTACAGTGAATAAAAGACCGTGACTTTTTGACAATGGCATAAACATTCATACTTCTTTACTAACTAAATCGAACTTTTAATGTCCTCTCTTAATTTCCTACAGAAAGAGGATAAATCTTGCTGGTCCTCTGACAGACTCAAGAGATGAAGCTTGGAAATCTCACACTCAGGCACTCGAGCAGGAATTCCCTGTGCAGAAACACCTCCTCTGTAATGAGAGTTAGACACCTGAACTCAACATAATTAACTAATGGAAATGAGTGGCGATCACAGAAAGGATTTCATGTACCACACAGTTTTTGTACAAGGCATGAAAATTCCTCATAGATGGAAATGAACCAGTCACTGGAAGTCAGGATCACTAATATTAGTATAATATTTTCAATAAGGGAAGACTCCACATGCCTTTTAAATACACCTCACGACAACTGCATGAGGCTAATTATTAGTTTATTCAGTTTTAACAGAGCACTAATAAGTTTTTTTCATCCAGAATAAAAAGTGCAAAGACAATGCTGAATCAAAGAGTCTGACCCTGATTCTCCTATCACATATACCAGTTTTAAACTAGTGTGACTCTATTCTCACTAGTGTACATCACAGAAGAATCCCTGCTCTGAGTTTGAACTTTTTCTTGTAGATCTTATATTCCCATTCATCATTTCACTGATGAACTACACTTTATGTCCCTTTTGGACAAGAAAGAAGAAAGCATTTGACTTGGAGGGGAGCGTCTTCTATTTGAATTAATACTGCTGTCAAAGTTTGCATTGGGTAATGCAAACTGGGAGGAATCTAAGTTCTCAGGAAAACTGCCAAGAAGGTTTGAAGATCCCAAATGTCATGGACACTTCTCCTCACCTAATATGGACTCCAAAGAATCAAGTCTAACAAGCATCCCAATGCAGTTTCTGATTTAACATTTTCTGATTTTTCAACAGATAAGGTAGAGTGAATCACTTCTGTGGAACAGATTGCGGGAGAGTGCGACAGATGTGGGAAGAGAAGACCATGAGTTGGCATTTATGAAGGAAGGGGATTAGGGAGAGAGGTTAGGATATAGCCCTTAGAGTGAGGAGTAAATAGAACAGGAAAGTCTTGTAGCTGAAAGGGGAAACTGCATGAGTATCTATGCCTTCAGTAACTGTACTGAGGGTTAAGAAATGCAAATAATATTTTCATAGAGAATATGGACTCTGACATCCTGTGACTAAATTGCATCCCTCACTATTCTCCCATTCAACTGACTGCTGCAATGCTGAATTTGTTGTGAAGAACTAAATCCATCTCAGATGACATTGATGTACTGCCAGAAAGCAGAGAACCCCGGTGTGATGAGATTGATCTGACCAGCTGCTTGGTGGAGAACTATAGCAATGCTTTCCCACTGGATCACCAGTATTTACACTGAAGGTAGAAATTTCTCTATGTGACTCCTCTGATAAAGGCCTTATAACCAAAACGTACCAGTTAATCATTTTGAAGCCTTTATTACTGAAATTATCTCAGAGCCTGTGGGGTTTGTTTTGTTTAAAATGATGTGCACTGGGAATGGTATTCTGTTGGGACTGTTTTAATTTTCAATATGTATGCCAAACTTTGGGAGAAGGGAAGGTTTAAAATGGCCTGGAAAATATTGTTTGTTTGTTTTTTAGGAAAGTAATTTTTGGAAAGTGTTTGGGCTCCTTAGCACTTATCGAAATCCTTGGGTAATGAACCATGTATATACATAGACACTACCGCTGTGAAATACCCTCCCAGAGGGGACTTCAGCTCCTTTGAATAAGGCCAGGATTCATTACACTTGCCTAGACAACTACATTGCCTAGTGTTAACCAAAAACAGCCACATGGATTGAGATTTTTAAGGTAGCCTAGGGGATATAGACACATATCTTCCATTGACTTAAAAAAGTGTCCAAATCCTCAAAGAAGTTGGAGCCACAGTTCTATGTTTCAATTTTTAAAAAGTGCTTTGAGTGAGAGCAGATGATCGGGAGTCAAACTCCTGGGTTATATGCCTAGCACTGCCACTGACTGAGTGCAAGTCACTGGTCTGCCTCAGTCACGCTTTCCATACATAAAAGGAAGATAACAATTTATGCACTTTTGTAAAGTACTTTGAGACCCTCTGATGAAAACGAGCTGTAAATACTATCATTAGTATTACGTCTACTACTACGTATGACAGAGTGTGGGGTTGCGTGCCAATTTCTGATATACCGAGAAGCTGAATTCAGCAGGAAGTTAATGTCAAAAACCAAATGTATAGTATAAATGTGGAGTTACAAATCCCAGTTTGGAAATGCACAGGTATTGGACACAAATACCAAAAAAGAATAGACACCCAAACTTCATGAATCTCATGCTTTAATACAAAATATTAACAGCTACCTCAGCAATGTTAAGGCAGAATAATTGTGTGAATAAATGGGATGTGTGATAGTCAGATGTGTCAATATGTTGACACAAGGTCACTCTTTAAGAGGTTCCTAACCCTAACTGGTTCACTAGTGATTGCATGGAATCTGGGTGCAGACACGGTGAATATTTCAATTCCTCCCAGTTTCTAACCTGAGAGACTTCTTGTTTTATTCAGAAGGAATAAAATATTTTTCTCTCTTTCTGCCTGAGTTCCTGAGGTGGACTGAACAAGTATTTTTAGATAAAACGGAGGCATAACAATACATCCTTATTAGAAGTACTGCTGAGATGAAAATCTAGCATCAACATTTCCATTAGTCCCTTAGCCTTTCACGCTGATGCTGGGGTTTGTATTGATAGTTCAAAAAATTGCAAATTCAAAGTTTACAGAACTGCCTGACAGTGATATATTTGCCAGTAGCAAATCAGTCCAAGTGAGCTGTAAAACCTGCACCGACAAATGTAATTCTTAGCAGGTTTTGAACCATCTCCTTCAGGCTATGATTAATTTCATTAGATACCCTTAAACTTAAAAAATGAGTAGTCAGGTAGGCTGTCAATCACAATTACTAATTTCAGCAATGCTTGAAGTTACAGTACACGAACCCCATATTAAGTAGTCTTCCCTTATTGTACACATAATTCTCCTTACACTTATACCAGAGTGCTTCTATCACGCTTCTGAATTAAACCAGTGTAAGTTAGAGAAGAATCACGCACCATATATTTAAATGGATAAAGATTCCATGTAAGGATAAGATAGTGAAAGCACATTTATATAGTAACTCTTACATATTTCCAAAGTAAATAACTGACAAGACCTCTACCCAAAATGGAGGCTTCATAAAAATATGTTTGAACCTACCAATTCCCAAGTAATCTAAAGAATTGCCTTACAATGCAATATATTTGCAGTTCCAAAAAATGTATAAATATATGTTTGTAGTGAGATTACTACACATAGTTAGCATGCAAGAGTGGTATACAGCAGTGTATCTATGTCATAAATTCAAAGACATAACAATAACTTATGGCAACTAGTCTAAATTGTTAGTGTCAAGTTATGAACCAAATCTATAAATTATCAGAAAGATGAATCTCAAGTGTAAGAAACATTCTCAAGTGTAAGAAACATTCTGACCCTCATTATCTAATGTAAAAACATCACTAAAATTGCCCAGCTGGCTAATTGGAATGTGACTTCAGACAATCTGTGACCACTAACAGACTCTCCTCAAATACACCAGGAAATCTTTCCACTGTGGCCATACAGCTGCCAAATAATAGTTTTTCCCTTTGACACCAACATTCTAAAGAGGAAAGGTAAGTTACAGGTCCAGAAAACACTATTATTCTCCTCTCATGATGCAATCGAGAGTCATAGATTTGGATATTTATATAACACACACACATATAGATGTCAGATTGCTCAATTCAGCAGCAGCGAGTGAAGATGCATTCATTTACCTATACAATCAATGGCTACTGTTTTAGACCTCTATTATTGACCTTAGATAATGTAAACAATGGACCCTTTATAAGACATCACTAATTGAGAAAAAAAAGAATGGTGGTTCACTCCAAGCTCCACTAATATCCTACACTATGTTGGAATCCTACTACATGAATTGTTTGTCCTCTCCTTGCCCCACTCTCAGTTCCCTATCCTCATTGCCTTCCGACTATCTGTGTACAGTATCTTGAGCTAGCATTACATTTCTTCCCTGACAAACGGGCCTTCGTCCAAGCCCCAAAACTCTGCATATTGGCACTCCCTACCTCAGAGACAAGCAGAAGGGGCTGTGCAGTGATGCAACATGCTTGCATATGTATTCGGATCTCCTCACACACTAATGGATTCATATTCACAAGAGCCCTATGATACAGAGAAGTATCATTGCCATTTCACAGATGGGAAATCAAAGCGCAAAGAAATTAACTGACTTGCCCAAGGTTACAAAATGAGCCTGTGGCAGAACTGGGAACTGATCCCTGAAGTCCTGAGTCCCAGTCCAGTGCTGTACTGCCCCAGACCAAAAAAAACATTATTTCTTGGCAACAGTTGGTCCTATTGGTGAAAAGCTCAGCAGTGGCCATAATTTCTTCTCTTGAAGAAAGTTCAACAGCATTCTGAAAAATTTGGCATCACTAGATTTGGGTTACCACTAATGCTAACATCAGCCCAGGGACTCTGTGTGAATATAGTGCACATGGAAAATAAGAACTAGCAGAAGTGCCTAGAGCACAGGATTTGAACCACTGCTTTTCAAATCCATCTCACCCCAATTCTACAACAACCCCTGCTGCTTCCAACCTGAGCATCTTAAATAGAGTCTGTCAAGCCTGGTTTCAATGTGCCAAATTTTACCGAGGTTTGGTGCTCTGAACTAAAGATTAAAGTGAGTCACTACCAAACTGTTTTCTCTCATGAGCCATACGAGCATGTAACACTGGTCTTGAAATGAAACTATTTTGTATGGATCTTGTCTAATGGTTTACTCTCAGCCTGCCCCAACTCAGTTAGTAATAGTCTCAAATAATACTGGTGAAAAATACCTGAAAAAAAGGTTTTGATTGTAAAAAGATCATTGATTTTTGGGTTGTTTGAGGGAATTTCACAGAACCAAGAGCAAAATAAATGAGATAATGGACGTGTGTGTAATTTCATTTTTAAGGCTCACATTATCCTTGCCTCTCTCTGGTTTCCAGTTTGTCGATAACTGAAGAGCTTCAATTTCCAAATCTATCATAGAACCTTTAAAAATCCAAATGGTGATAGAAAATACCTGTTTTTAAATGTCTGTTTGGAAATATTGGCAACCAAGTGTCTATACTTCTTTTACCTTAGCGGGTAGAGAAACATCATGTATTGCCAGGAAAATGAAGAGGAGGAAAGAGATGCATCAAAAGTGAAATTAATCTAAAATTACAACAACGAAACTGTTTACAGAGATGTTTTGAATCCTAGGAAAAAACAGGTTTCATCTGATGTGTTAATTAGGGCCCCACACTCCCCACTGCTACATGGCCTGGAGGAAAATGGTGTGAGTGAGCAGAATAGGTGCTAGAGAACCCCTGATTCCCACCCCAGCTTCACTCTACAGCTGCCAGTAACTGCTTCATTTGTACTCCATAGTACCCATAGAGAAAAAGAGAGTGTGACAAAGGAAGAATGGGAAACATGCTTCCGTGAACAATACTCACAAACTGAAAAACAGTGTCAATAACACTGGGTAAGATGTTTGATTTGTTGCACCCCGAGTGACAGCATTCTAACCTTCTGCCTCATGGGGACCTAACCAGAAGAGACACGTGCACAGGTAGCGGCAGAGCACTCAGTGGCAACATAGAAGGTAGGCCAGCTACACTGCCTGCGCTGAAAGGACTGCAGAGTTAGGGGCATGGCGTCCACATGACCTGAAATGCTGAGGATTTTTTCAGCTGGTAATCCCACCAAATCTCTACTAACACTGCACAGGCCACAGTCCTGCCAGTCAGTGGATCTTCAAGACACTGGATACAATGGATCTTCCCTGGTGAGTCCTCAACTTCCACCGCTGCTTATGCAGAAAGGGAAGGCAATGGACCTAAAAAACAATCTAGCCAGCCAACTGGAATTTTGAATGGACAAGTGAGATAAGGGCAAGGGTGTAAAAAATAACTGGCATATGGGGAGGGGGAGAAGGAGGAGGTTTGTCAAGAAAGGCAGCTGGGGACAAGGGGTCATTAGTCATTGAACATTTTATTGCAATCTAAAATAAAGAAAATCTCTCTCTTCCTCCCCACCACACACCTTTATCCTCCAAGTTCAAGTATTCTTTGTCCACCTCTTGAATCATACACACAAATAAATTATATAGGGTTATATTAATACATTTTTTATTCTTATTTTACAGTAAGTGTAAGGAGATTGTGAAAATTTCACATATGGCGTGGCCTACCTGAAAAGGTTGAAGATCACAGCCCTAGAAAATGGCCCACAGAGGCATCATAGTTCTAGGACATCTAAGAAGTGAATCTATGGTTTATAGGCCTAAAAAAAAAGAGAAAGTGCCTTTTTACTACTAATAAAGATAATAAAAATAAATAATAAACATTTTATAGAATATTACATGGTTAAAGCACTATGTACACATTAACTAATTAATCCTCAACTCCCTTTGTGAGACGGGTGGTTAAATATTATCCTCTGCATTTTACAGAGGGGGAAACTGAGGCAGAAAAGCAGAATGACTTTCCCAAGCTCTCGTAGTGGCGGAGCTGGTATTAGAAGTTAGGATTTTCCAATTCCCAACTGTGACATAACCAGGGTACAATCCAGACTAATGGTTAGTTGTGTCACCCCTGCCTTCTAACCCAGGGTGCCCTTTACCCTCCTTTGCTGCTGTAACCTTCAGTCTGGACTGCTCACAAACATCCTCTAGCATGCAAGTCACTCCCAGCTATGTCTGTATGTGTGCTGTAGCCAGCCAGCCACACCTTGGCTATGATAAGTCTGGGCTATGTTGCAGGGTGACCCCAACACACCCCTAGTCCTCGATTGTCCCCCAGAAATGCATGACTTGTACTGCCCAGCCCTCTCTTGGACAATACAAGCTTATATAAAATCCATCATAACATTAAAAGAAATGATGTGGACATATCTTATTACCAAAATGGAGTTTTGCAGACACTTTGCAAACACACTGTATTTGATAAAACAATAAAACAAGTTTAATAACTACAAAGAGAGAGATTTTATTTGAGTACAAGTAATGAGGCAGAAAAGTCAGAAATGGTTACAAGAAAAATAAAGGTAAAATGCAACTGGTGCTTAACAAACTATGTCAAATTCAAAGTAGAGCTGACAATTAGTAGCAGTTAACTCAGCAATTAACTCAAACCAAATTAATTGCAATTAAAAATTAATTGGGATTAATCACAGTTTTGATCACACTGTTAGTATTAATCATTATTACCTTTTTTTGAACATTCCATTCTTTTGCAACATTCAAGAAATGCTCTACACTTGTTTCAGCATAATCTCTCTCTTCAGTATGCATTGCTGTTAAAACAAACCACTGCAGTGTCCAAGCAGCATCAAATCAGGTGCACCCTGACTCCACGATAGCTGTGATTGCTCAAGGATGCCCAGTGATCACCAGTCAAAGCAGCAGGTAGTGCATTTTTCAGAAGCTCCAACTCTGTAGTCTTCTTGTTGTGATATAGGTCATGTATTTGTGATGCAATGGTTCCTTGGGAGGTCAATGTATATGACTGATTGGAAGATGCAATTTGAATAACATCTCTTAGCCCTCTGTCGTTGAGAATGTTGAGTGTTCTGTAGTCCATAGCTTTATCCACTTTGCAACAGCATTGGTTAAGCTGTTGTACTTTGATCCATGGGCTTGTAGCAATCCTGAAACTCTGTAAGCGTATTCTGTCACGGTTGGCGGGATTCATTTGCTGCTGGTGGGTTATCTGTAGCACAAGAACTGGAGGCGAAATCATGTTTAGCATGTAAGTGGTACTGCAGACTTGGCACTTCAATGGTATTGGTACTTAGCCTTGCAATAGCTACATATAAACATATTTTTATTCAGTGCAATCAAAACTGAGATTAATTGTAATTACCGCCCTACTTATCAAGCTCGGTCTTGAAACAAGTTAGTATTTTTGCCCCTACTGCTCCCTTTGGAAGGCTGTTGCAGAACTTCACTTTTCTGATGGTTAGAAACTTTCATCTAACTTCAAGCCTAAAATTGTTGATGGCCAGTTTATATCCATTTGTTCCTGAACTACCACTAGCCTTTAACTTAAATAGCACCATTCTCTCTCCCTGATGTTTATGCCGCTGTTGTATTTCTAGAGAGCAACCATACCTCCTCTCAGCCCTTGTTTTGTTAGGCTAAACAAACCAAGATCCTTAAGTCTCCTCTTGTAAGGCAGTTTCTCTATTCCTCTGATCCTAGCAGCCCTTCTCTGAACCTGTTCCAGTTTGAAATCAATTTTGTTAAACATGGGCAACCAGAACTGCACCTAGTATTTCAGATGAGATCTCACTAGTGCCTTGTACAATGGTAGTAACACTCCCCTGTCTCTACTGAAAATACCTCACCTGATGCATCCTAGAGACTGAATAGCCTTTTTCACAGCTGCATCAGATTGGCAACTCATAGTCCTCAACCAATACAAATCAGGTCTTACTCCTCCTCTGTCACTTCCAACTGATAAGTCTCCATGACCTTTCATTTTGCACTAGGGCTGTCAGTTAAGGATTAATTCACAAATTATTTATACATTAATATTTTAACATGTTAATCATAATCCAGAGGCAGCGGAGGATGGCGGGGAGGCAGGAGGGGCTGGAGCTCTGCGCCCAAAAGGGGCTGAAGTCCCAAACCCAGCAGGACTGAACGTAGGGGTTAACAAAGTTTTCTAGTGGGGAGGTAACTTTTTTTTTTTAAATCCTAGTGGGAGCACTTGCACAAAAAGTTTGAGAAACAGCACTCTAAAGTTTTACACTTTTATTTTAGAGTGCAGTGATGTAAAAAAAATTCTACATTTGTAAGTTACACTTTCACGATAAAGAGATTGCACTACAGGACTTATATGAGATGCATTGAAATACTTTCTTTTGTTTTATCCTGTTTACAGTTCAAATATTTGTAATAAAAATAATATAAAGTGAGCACAGTACACTTGGTATTCTGTGTTGTAACTGTAATCAATATATTTGAAAATGTAAAAAACATCCAAAATATTTAAATAATTTATATTCTATTATTATTTAACAGTGTGATTAAAACTGAAGTTAATCACAATTAATTTTTGAATCGCTTGACAGCCCTAATTCAAAGCCAGGTTTTCTCACCACATGCTTTCAGCAGTCTTACTAACCAAACTTCTTCAGTTCAATGGCTGTTTCCTGAGTCCCTTCTCATGCAGTGACTCGATGGAGAGCGAGGGGAGGGGTACCGTGGGACATATGCCCCTTCTTTGCATAGTCCTGTCCCCCCTTATAGAAGAATTCTATAGAGCAAGGCATAGACAGTTGGTGTGGAAGGGAACTCTGTGCTATTCTTTTGCTAAGTAGATTTTTTTTTTCCCTGCCTCCTTTCAGGCCAAAGAACAGCCACTCAGCAGGTAATGGTCCATCAGCCTTGTTTACACCTGGCTGAGGCATCAGCTTGCTCTTTGTCGCTGGAGAACTGGTTTGGCTGCTCCCAGACTTCTCTGGGAAAACATACTTTTAGTCATGATCTCAGCTTATATTTATAACTTCACGCATAATGCTGCTATGTGCATTTTGCCATGATGTTACTGATCAGCAAATTATGCATTTTTAAATGGCATCTCACAGATATACAGTGTACAAAGTTTATTACACCTGTGTGTAGGTAGTGGCTATATGAGTACATTCTGTCACACCAACCCCCTTCCTCTAGACTATGCTGCCTTTCAGAAAGATTGACTCTTAAAAAGTCAATCTGTGAGATTAAAAAATATGCATAGCTAAAGCAAAATACTAGCAAAACAATGCGGGTGGGGTCAGAAAATCCTGATCCATACAGCAACTACACTGACATTTTGGTAAAATTATCATCAATATCAGATCATTGCCTGTCTGGATAATTACTAGATTGTGTGTTTGTTAAAAGAGTGGTGGAGAACTGTTAGGCTCTTTTTATAGGTAATTGCTTTTTACAATGACTGGATGTCTCACATGAAAATGAATCAGTGATATCCACTGTAGCAGAATCAATTTAATAATTGGAGACCATGGCCAGTGTCTTTGATGTTGAAAGGATGAAATTCAATAAGCAGTCTCATCAAGATTTCTAACAAAGCAGAAATAAGGGCTGCAGGCAGGAACACATTGACACCACAGGTCAGTGAGGGTTTATGGATTTGTGTACCTTGGAAAGTAGGTAGAATGTTGCTGTACAGGATGTTCAATTGTTAGCCAGTTACCTTAGGGGATGTCAGAGTATGGTTGTGAAGATTTCTAAAAATACAAATGTTTCAGCCAGGCATCAAAGATTTCTCCCTTACACAGATTTCTATGAGAATATTATCAGTGTACTGAGGAGATGTCAGGGCAGTATTCCGGCGGCTGTGCCGCTGGATGCTGGAACCTTATCCTTGGAAGATTCATTTTCATAACCAATTTGTGTCTGGCAGATCCACATGTTTCTAACAATGAGGTATCCATATGTCCTTGTATTAATAGCTTAGGGATAGTAGTCTGCAACACCAACAAAAAATTGCATCTCCCTTTCCTAGGAGAAGAATGGCTGGCAGGTGAACAGCACACAGCATTAGGAAGAAAAATTTTATCCAAATAGACTAAGGCAAATCTGCAGTCTCATTGTACACTAAGTGCCATGGGAAAATTAAAGTGTACATGGGACCTCATCTGAAAAAATCTTCACACAATAAATTCTATTTATCTGGGAGGATGAAGGACTGAATCGACCCTCCCAGAATTTGAACCTGTCATTCCAGGGATTCCTGAGTAATCCAAGCTGGATGTATGATTTTTTTGTGAACCTTAATGCTGTCTCTTGTGACAAACCCTAACCAGAAAACAGCATTACAGATAAATAACTAATCAATGGAAAATAACTACAAACAAAAAACAAAACAAAAAAACTTATGGCTTATAGTTAAGACTGTAACCAGGTTCCATTAAAAGACCTATTTGCAGTCCCATTTTTACATTGGTTCTTTGGCTATCAATCAAACTTGCTTAGCTTAAAAATGGTCAGGTTTACTTTCAAGGCTAAGGAGATTTTTTTTTCTGTCAAGTTTGAAGAAAACTGGTCAAGCCTTTGTTACAGATCATTAAAAAAGTTACTGCCCCAGATACTATCCAAGATATGCTCAGCTCAGGGTCAAGGGAGGACTTTTAGGGAGCAAGTTATACCTCCATGATTCTCACAGTGTATTTGTGCTAGCAAACAGCCCATGAGCCTGAGTGACAGTAGAAGGAGAAATATTTGAGTATGTCCTGCTGCACGTTACTGGTTTCATTCTACAGCTGTTGGGTGGGGGAGGGGGAGAACACAACAGAGAGTAAGGTGAGCTTTTGAACAGGGTCACATTGTGCGCATAGCTCAGGTTTTTTTGCCACCTCAAGCGGTGAAGAGGAGGGAGGGGGAAACACGATTGGCGGCAGCTCAACCGCGCCCGCTTCAGTCCTTGGCAGCAATTTGGAGGCGGGTTCTTCACTCTGAGAGGGACTGATGGACCCACTGCTGAATTGCCGCTGAAAACCCGGACATGCTGCCCCTTCCCATTGGCCGCCCCAAGCACCTGCTTTGTTCGCTGGTGCCTGGAGCCGGCCCTGCACGTAACTTATTACCAGGGATCCTAGAACTCTATTTGCCACGGAAAAATGCAGTGACTAGTGTCACTTATTCAGTGTGTGCAACCTCCCCCTCATGTGGTTGATTTTTGAAAGCGCTGACGTCCCGAGCCCTCGCTGCTGTCACTGGTAGGCTTCAAACTTGCTTTAAAATTGAAAATATACCAATAAAACATTGTTTTCAACTGATTCCTATGTATATTGTGGCTAAGGAAACTAAAGTTCAGCATTTAATTTTAATCCTGGAAAAACATGGATTTTAATGCTTCATTGTTGTTGTTTTTTTTAATTGGAGAACTTTGGCTTTTTTATCATGGAAAACTAGGATACCTGCTGATTACTCAGTTGCTGAAATAGCATGAGTATTGTTAGCAATTGGCACAAGCTAGCACAGCCTTTATGTTACTCTGTTTGCCCATACATGGACCAACACTTCGTGGCCCCAGATGGGGGAAATGCAAAGGTTGCTTAAAGCCATGTTTGGATTAGCCTGCTTCAAAATTCTACTGAGCAAGTTGATTCACACTGGAAAATCTTGTCCACAGGGGTTTCAAAATTACATCTTTGAAAACATGTATCCAACTTTTGTGGGTATCTTCAGCTAAAAAATGGTTAGACTGTAACATTCCAAACTTTGTATAGAGTTAAATACCATTAAAATCCAGTTGTCATGATATAAACATATTCCAGTTGGCAAACAAGCAGCTAACACTGGGACAGAATTAAGATTGTTTCTGGAATATGTAATAATGTTTTACATGAGTATATGTATTTAAGAGATTGCAAGAACTATGAAGATATGAGAGTATTTATCTCCCATCCCTTTGTTTACTTCTATGCAGTTTTTAAACACTTGTTATTTAACTGTAATATTTTTCAAATTTAATTTTTAACTAACAATCTCAACTTAAAGATAATTCATATTTTTTCTCTGTCAGTAATTTAAAGCTTAACACACACCACATAATATGATAACCTAAACTGTTAAGGGGGTCAGTCTAATAAACAATTTTCTTCTCCTCTATGCCAACATGAGCCAGTGCCAGAGATGGCTACAAAATTGTATCTGATAGGAGAGAGAAATCTAATAAAGAAACAGATTTACAATATGCATGCTAATGCCTGCCAGAAGTCTCAAATGAAGTTGAATTACCATGAAACTGTTTCTCTCATGAAACCTTCTCTACCTTGTCCACCTTGTTCAATCTTAAGCAAATTAAATAGTAAAGTCATACACAGATCAAAGAGAATTTTAAGCCATAACTTGATTCTCTTCCTCTTTTAGAATCAGTAACTTCTCTTCTCAGACGGAGTGATGATTAGCTTGTTCTTACCTCTGTGCTATGCTACAGTATTTCTATTAAAATTGCTTTACAAGATCAGAGATGAAGCTTTCATTATAGAAACAGAGTTTTCCCTAGAGTACCTGACACTAGGTGGACCAGTACAGGAAGGCAGGCCAGTTATCTGTCCATGGTATGTTTCTAATATTATCTATTATTTAGAACAGTGGGTCTCAAATTTTTGTATTGGTGACCCCTTTCACACAGCAAGCATCTGAGTGCAACCCCACTTATAAATTAAAAATATTTTTTATATTTAACACTATTATAAATGCTGGAGGTGAAGCAGGGGCTGGGGGTGGTGGCTGACAACTCGCCACCCCCACATAATAACCTCATGACCCTTTGAGAACCCCTGATTTAGAACCTTCGGAAAGCGTCCCTTGGGGTATCAGGTGCTGTGGGAGGGTGATGATGAGACCAGGTATTTGGTGGAAAGAAGTTTTGTGGCCATGGGCCAGTTCCAGGGAAATCCCAATCCCTTGCCCTTGTGAGGTTTGCCCTAAGCATGAGCAGCTGCAGCATGCCAGATGAACTCCGCTGCCACAGTAGATCATGGTTACAGAGAAAGCTGGGGTTCAGACCTTTACAAGCCTTCAGGATCAGGGCCTTAAATATGATCTGGTAATGGTACTGGACATGTAGCCAGTGGTATAAGCTGGGCAACAGTGGGCAAGGAGATGTATGAGTTCCTAGTGCTACTCGCAAGAAGAGCTCCTGCATGTTGTACCATCTTGAATTTCTCTGGGGCAGCTACTCTCACTTCCAAAAATAGTGTATTGCAGTACTTGCACCTAGATCACTATGAATACATGGATCGCTGCAGCCAGATCTGGAAAGGGTTGCAGCCTCTTGGCAAACTGGATATGATAAACGGCATTTGTTTCTGACTACTGATGAACTTGGAAGTCCAGGAGCAGTGAAGGCTCCAGAGGACCCCAAGGGGTCTCCCTTCTATCCTCCTTCCCCAGAGCTGGGGGGTCTGTTATGACAACTGGGTCCACAAGGTTACCCGAATTATGAGCTCAACTGTAAAAAGTTTGTAAAAGTTTATGTAAGATGTTACAATAACCTATTATAACCAATGTTAAAGGGAAAAGGTATGAAAGGGAGACAGAAAAATTGGATTAGTCTAGAACAAAAAGGCCAATTTGGTATGATCTGAGGCCTGTATTGAAATTATGCCATTTTGAAAAAACTGTATGGGCAAATTCTGGTACCCCATTCTGTGCCACTCCAGCATTGCAAAAGGGCCATAAAGCTCAGTTAACCAGTTAACTCAAGATTCCTCTAGTGTGGAAGAATATCCAAGGGGGAGACAGCCAACATAGCTTGTCCTACACCACTCCCCACCACAGTCACTGCGGTGTGGCCAGGGAAAGGGGGAGTAGCTGGTACACCACTCCACTTTTAAAGTCTTTGGCTAAGCTAATGCCTCTTGGGGCCATGCGTCTGTTGCATCCTAGAACAATCCCAAGACTGCTCTATTTTTCACTCTGAGCTGAACAAACCCCAACCCAACACAAAATTAGGGATCTGCAACATGGTTTACAGTCACTTTTACTTCCTCCTCTCCTCAGCTACACCAAGCAGACACCAGCTGCAGGTGCAGATTGAACCCTTAATTATTTATGTGATCCCTAAATTACTAAAACCATAAACCAATAAGAAATCAATTGAATATTTCTTTTTTTAAAAAAGGATTTATCTTAGATTTAGAGCTACTTTTTAATTCAAGATCTCCTAAATGTAATGTATACTTCCTATTATGCTTGCTCTATATAAATATATCAGGGGGATTAACGTTAGGGAGGGAGAGGAATTATTTAAGTTTAGTACTAATGTAGGCACAAGGACGAATGGGTACAAACTGGATATTAGGAAGTTTAGACTTGAAATTAGACGAAGGTTTCTAACCATTAGGGGAGTGAAGTTCTGGAACAGCCTTCTCGAGGGAAGTAGTTGGGGGCAAAAGACTTATCTGGCTTTAAGATTAAGCTGATAAGTATATGGAGGGGATGTTATGATGGGATAGTTTAATTTGGGCAATTGATCTTGGATATCGCAGATAAGTCTGCTCAATGGTCTGTGAGGGGATGTTGGATGGATGGGAACTGGGTTACTGCAGAGAATTCTTTCTTGGGTGCTAGCTGGTGAGTCTTGCCCACATGCTCAGGGTTTAGCTGATCGCCATATTTGGGGTCGGGAAGGAATTTTCCCCAGGGCAGATTGGCAGAGGCCCTGGAGGTTTTTCGCCTTCCTCTGTAGCGTGGGGCATGGGTCACTTGCTGGTGGATTCTCTGCAGCTTGAGGTCTTCAAATCACAATTTTGAGGATTTCAATAACTCAGTCATGGTTAGGGGTTGTTATAAATGTGTATGGGTAGGGTTTTGTGGCCTGCCTTGTGCAGGAGGTCAGACTAGATGATCATAGTGGTCCCTTCTGACCTATGACTCTATCAGAATAACTTATAAACCTTTCACTGAAAAATCTTCAGGATTTAACATGATGAATTTTACATGTTTATGAAGAAGTTTTAGTTGTTTTTTTTAAAAAAAAAAACCTGGCAATTAAAAAGATATTATTAGAATATTCTGATACTTCAAAAGCAGCATAGAATGCTGTATAGTTGAGCTAGTCAGAACTCCTGGGCAGAGTTAGATTTAAGCTTTGACAGGAAGAAGTTGCAATAACATTATAATTATAATTAGCAGCAAGGAAATTTTTTTTAGTAAAAAGCTTCACATTTTTTTATTGCATTAAATACCAAGATTTGACTGTCATTTTTGTTCAGCATCTCAAGAACTCTTCTATCTGTCATGTTTGGAGAGTTAAATGTTAATTCTCCACATCTTTGTTATAAAGTCCATGGGCACCTTTTATTTATTACAATGCAATTTGTACAAATCATGTACAAAGAAGAAAGATTGATTAGTGGATAGACAATTAGCCTGGGACTTTGGGAGTTTGATTCCCTGCTTCCCCTCAGACTTCTTGTGTGACCTGGGGCAAATCACTTAGGCCCAGATCCTCAAAGGTATTTAGGCACCTAAATCCCCCTGAAATCAGTCAGATGCCTAAATACCTTTGAGGATCTGGGTGGGCTTTAATCTCTGTGCCTCAGATTGCTAACAGTAAAATGGGGATAATAGCACTTCCCTACCTCATAAGGGTTTTGTGATAATATGTGAGTTGCTCAGATGCTATGGTAATGGGTGCAATCTAAGTACCTTAGATAGAAATTTGAATCTCTTTACTGTTAAGATAGATAAAATGTATCAATATATGGAAAAACCTTATCTTAGAAAGTGAACAGTTCATTCACCTAGACATGTGCATCCTTTGGTGGTTGAGCTTTTCACTTTCTGTTTATTATAACTGTCAAGATATTTCTTAAACGTGACAGACACATAGTAAATGGGTTACTTACAAGTACAAGTGTAAGTCATTGTTGTTGTTCTTTTTTTCAGAGTGCCACTTTACAGAAAACTTTTTTAAAATGAGGCCAGACCTTCAGCCCTGATAAGGTTGCTTTGTACAACTGAGGTGGCACAAAGGGCCAAAACTGCCCCAAAGAGACAGCAATTAATGAATTCATCAGCAAGGGGGCATCCTCACCTGATGTAATGCTGTGTAGCCAACTTTATGCCAGCCCTTTCTTCTTCCCCAGTTAGGGGGAGGTGATATGGTCCATGGGGCTGGAGTGCTTGTGTTCCACTGAGCTCCAACTGGTGGAAGATGGCCCTGGGCTACCTTTGCAGAGCTGCTTTGTTCTTTTTCCCATTCTAGGAAACTTTCCTGCACCACTTGGAAACCACTTGTGCAGGGACCAAAGTGGCACACAGGTGAGCAGCATAGGGACTGGGTCCGAAACTGCATGCATACAAGAGATGCACCCTTGCATCCTTGCCTACCCTCAGGAGTGAGATATCGATTTCAATGACCCCCACTGGTGGAAAATGATGGCAGAATTTACAATATTGTCCTTAGTCGCCTGCAGTGATCTCCTTAAAAAAACCACCTAGACCCTTTGCCCCATCTTGAATACCCAACCCCCATCCTCCCCCCGAGCCGAACTCACCATGTTTAAGGTGTTCATTGAGATGAGTGCTTGCCAAGGGACAGTGAGAAAATGATTCATATGTTAAGAGAGGTGTATTTTACTATAATCATTCAGTGTTCTGCATGAACTAACAATCATGCTTCTGTGTCTTGTTTCTTGTGCTTCTGCAGATGTGGCCTTCAGGGGAACCTTCTACAAAGCAGCAAAGTGCCTCTACCATATAAGGAAGCGACCAAGGCGGAGCAAGGAGGACATGTTCTAAGAGGCGCTCCAATCCTCAGAGGCCAAAAAAAAAAGAGAACACACGGAGTGGAGACAGACCCTGAAGCAAAAATGTAATATATAAAAGCAGGACATAAAGGAGAGTGAGGAACACATTGTAAAAGGCCAGAAGCGGATGATAAAAGAGATGGAGGAGCAAACAGAGGTGTTGAAGTCCCTAATTATGCTTGAGGCAGAACACGTGTGCTCACCCCCCTTGCAGCCAATACAGAACTGTTTTCCATGCCCTCCCCAAACTCCTCCCACACATTCCTTGCAACTTCCCAGAACATCTCAGTACCCCATTCACTCCCCCACTTTGGACAGCTTCCAGAATGATAACTGGACTTACACACAGCTATGAGAGCCTGCACTGACCTGCAATCTTATCTCCCTCCCCACCAAGCCTTTTGTGTGTGTTGTTATTTGCTATTTAATAAAAACAAACTCTCTGAAAGATAACCAATCTTAATTTGTCTCCTACACATGGTGATTGCTGCTGCTAGTAATACATGGTGTCAATTTGATCATTTGCTGACTACAAATTGTACTGTAGAGAAAGACACATTACTGGTGCTCATTGTCAAAATGTTGCCTCAAAGCATCCCTGATTTGAATAGCCCTCCATTGTGCTCCTCTAATAGCCCTGGTATCTGGCTGCCAAAATTCAGCAGCCAGGTGATCTACCTCCGAACTCCACCCTGTGGGAAACTCTTCACCCTTGGCTCCACAAATATTAAGGAGCATGCAGCAGGTTGCTATGACTACAGAAATATTTTCCTCATATAGATCTGACCTGCCATAAAGGCAGCATCAGCAGTCTTTTAATCTGCCAAAGGCACATTCTACTGTCATTTTGCACCTGCTCAGCATATTATTGAAGTGCTCCTTGCTGATGTCTAGGTTTCTTATGTAAGGATTCATGAGCCATGGGAGTAAGGGGTATTGATAGGTCTCCAAGGATCACTATCGGAATTTCAACATCCCCTACTGGAATCTTCTGGTCTGGAAAGAAAGCCCCTGCTTGCAGCTTTCTGTACAGGCCAGTGTTCCTCAAGATGCATGTGTCATGCACCTCCTTGGACCATCTCACGTTGATGTCAATGAAACACCCAGGGTGATCCAGAAACACCAGCAATACCACAGAGCAGTACCCCTTTCTAGTAATATATTCTGTTGCAAGATGGTCCCAGGCCAAAATTGGGATATGAATGCCATCTATTGCCCCACTGCAATTAGGGAATCTCATTGCTGCAAAGCCATCCAATATTTCATGCACATTGCCAAGAGTCACAGTCCTTCGTAGAAGGATGTGATTAATGGCCCTGCACACTTGCGTCATCTCAGCCCCAGTGGTCAACTTCCTGACTCTAAATTGATTCGCGACTGACTGGTAGCAGTCTGGCATTGTCAGCTTCCACACAGCAATCGCCTTCACAGAGAGGGCAGCTCTCATTTTGATGTCCCTGCACCACAGTGCTGGGATGAGCTCCGCACACAGTTCCTGGACTGTGGCTTTCTGCATTTCAAAGTTCTGCAGTCGCTGCTCCTCATCCCGAGCCTGCATAACAATGCAATGCCTCCACTCAGCACTTGTTTCCCAAGGCCAAAAGCAATGGTTCACTGTGCAGCTGCTCCATGAATGCCAAAAATAATCAGTGTTGTTTCTTTCCATGGCACACAGCAGGTCAGGCAACTTTGATTCCTGTTCTGATTCATAGCTCATGGTACACTGCATGACCATCTGCAATGTGTTCATAACAGTGACCACAATAGTAGATAGCAGCATGGGATTCAGCCCTTCAGACAGAGATAGTGGGCGCACAGTAAACAGGGGTCGTTGAAAAATGCTGCTAAATGCCATCAGAAGCCCATGGAATGCTGGGACAGAAAAAACTGCATCATGGGACATTGAGTCCACACCTATAGTGTACTGCAATCTGCTCTGCCTTCTGACAACTCCTAGCTGTAGAAAGTGGCGAGTAGCACAGTGAGATAGCTACCCGCAGTGCACTGTTCTCACTGTCGATGCTAGAGCACCAACTGTGGACGCACTTTCTCGACAGAAGGAGTGGTGTAATTATACTGGCTTCTTTATTACATTACAAGCAATGTAATTACATTGATTTTTGGTTGTCAGCTTAACTTACATTGACAAACTCTGTAGTGTAGACATTTCAGTAAAACCTCAGTGTTAGGAGCACCAGAGTTACGAACTGACCAGTCAACCACACAACTCGTTTGGAATTGGATGTATGCAGTCAGGCAACAGTAGAGACCAAAACACAATAAGACAAGAAAAGACGCAAATACAGTATACTACCATGTTAAATGTAACTACTAAAAAATAAAGGAAAAGTTTTAAAAAAAGATTTAACAATGTAAGAAAACTCTTTCTGTGCTTGTTTCATTTTAATTGAGATGGTTAAAAGCAGAATTTTTCTTCTGCACAGTAAAGTTTCAAAGATGTAGTAAGTCAATGCTCAGTTGTAAACATTTGAAAGAACCACCATAATGTTTTGTTCAGAGTTACAAACAGTCTTCATTCCCGAGTTGTTCATAAATCACAGGTTTTACTGTGGCATAATAAGAGAATACAAAGCTGAAAGTAAGAAAAGAAAAAAGGAAGTAGAATGGAGGGAAGGTTTATGTTGATGTTAGAACATTTTCCTACCAGAAAGGTGTCCCTACTTTACTGTTTCAATGAAATACTGAGTCTAATGACATACATCACACAAGGAAACTTTTTTAAAAATAGATGCTCTACAGTTCTCTTCTATGGTTATCAATTCCTAAAACCCAGTGCTCTGGTTTAAAAGTTTACTCCCAGAGTAACTTATACAGAAATACCTATCTCTGGATTCATTCAAATACGTTTTGTTTAAATAATTGCTAATACTCTTCTTTCTTTTAAAATAAAAACAACAGAAAAACACAGAGGCATCTTGTGGTAATTTCAGATTCCAATTCTTGAACCAACTGAGAGCAGGTTTTGGATCAGAATTCAGCCATGGTACTTAAGCGAATGCCTAATTTAAGTTGGAGTTTAACAGGTGAACAGGGGCTGCTAACAGAGTTTTGAGAGGGAGTTTGGAAGGGGCGAGATACACTTGCCATTCTTTAAAACCTTTAAACTAAACTATAATAAAAACTTCTTGATTTAAACAAAAACGTTATCATTAACCGAGGTAACTGTAGGAGAGAATGCAGGCAGAAGCCAAGCAGCAGAGTGGGATCTATCCTGTTTATTGCACTCAGTGTAGCATGTATGATTACCTGCCCTGTGGGTGGATGGCATATGTGTGCATTTGGTGCAAGGAGCTCCTCGCCCTCGGAGGGCTTTGGAGGCCAGGGTGACAAAACTGGAGGAGCTAAGAGTGGCAGAGAGGTATGTTGATGAGGCTTTTCGGGACACAGTAGATTTGTCCCACTTCTGGTCAGACAGCCCCTGTGCTGTTAAGGAGTATGAAAGGCTCAGGGAAGGAGAGCAGTTAATGGGAGCAGAGGAAAACCTTCCTGTAGTTGGGATCCTCCTCCCAGATGATGATGTAATATCCTCTCACACTGAGACTATTCTCTGGAGGACGGAAATGCAGTTATTAGGAAGAGACAGGTATTAGTAATGGGAGATTTGCTCATTAGAAACATAGATAACTGAGTTTGTGATGACTGGGAGAACCATATGGTGACTTGCCTGCCTGGTGCAAAGGTTGCAGATCTCTCGAGGCATCTAGACAGACTTATGTGTAGTGCCGGGGAGGATCCATTGATTGTGGTACATGTAGGTACCAGTGACATAGGGAAGGGTAGGAGAGAGGTCCTGGAGGCCAAATTTAGGCTGCTAGGAAAGAGACAGAAATCCACGACCTCTATGGTGGCATTCTCAGAAATGCTTCCAGTTCCATGCGCAAGGCCAGGTAGGCAGGCAGAGCTTTAGAGTCTCAATGCATGGATGAGACAATGGTATAGAGAGGATGGATTGAGATTTATTAGGAACTGGGGAAACTTTTGGGATGGGGGAGCCTGTATAGGAAGGATGGGATCCATCTAAACCAAAGTGGATCCAGACTGCTGGCATTTAACATTAAAAAGGTTGCAGAGCAGTTTTTAAATTAAGAGATGGGGAAGCTGATTGCTGCAGAGAAGCATGTGGATCGGACAGAGACTTCTGCTAGAGGAGAGTCTATTGATAGATACTCTCTAGGTTTTAGTCAGGAGGAGAGGATCGAAGAGGATAAACTATGGGCCAGATCAGAGGAGAAACATTCACATAAAAAGGAATCTGACACATCAGAAAAGGGCAGACAAATAAACAGTGACAAGTTTTTAAACTGCTTGTACACAAATGCTAGAAGTCTAAATAATAAGATGGGTGAACTAGAGCAGTGGTTCTCAAAGCCGGTCTGCCGCTTGTTCAAGGAAAGCCCCTGGTGGGCCTGGCTGGTTTGTATACCTGTTGAATCTGCAGATGAGACTGATCGCAGCTCCCAGTGGCCACGGTTCGCTGCTCCAGAGCAATGGGGGCTGCGGGAAGCAGTGCGGGCCGAGAGATGTCCTGGCCACCAATTCCTACAGCCCCCATTGGCTTGGAGTGGTGAACCGCGGCCAGTAGGAGCTGTGATCGGCCGAACTTGCGGACATGATAAGTAAACAAACTGGCCTGGCCCACCGAGGCTTTCCCTGAACAAGCGGTGGATCAGGTTTGAGAATCACTGAACTAGAGTGCCTCAGTTAAAGGAGAATATTGATCTAATAGGCATCACGAAAACCTGGTGGAGTGGGAACAACAATGGGACACAATCATTCCGGGGTACAAAATATATTGGAAGGTCGTGCACGGGAAGTGGCACTATACGTGAAAGAAAATGTAGAATCAAATGAAATAAAAATCTTAAATGAATCCACACGTTCCACAGAATCTCTATGGATAGTAATTCCATGCTCTAATAAGAATATAACAGTAGGGAACTATTATCGACCACCTGACCAGGACAGTGATAGTGATGATGAAATGCTAAGGGAGATTAGAGAGGCTATCAAAATAAAGAATTCAATAATAGTGTGAGATTTCAATTATCCCCATATTGACTGGGTACATGTCACCTCAGGATGAAATGCAGAGACAAAATTTCTCGATACTTTAAATGACTGCTTCTTGGGGCAGCTGGTACAGGAACCCACAGGAGGAAAGGCAATTCTCGATTTAGTCCTGAGTGGAACACAGGCTCTAGTCCAAGAGGTAACTATAACAGGATGGCTTAGAAATAGTGACCATAGTACAATAACATTTAACATTCCTCAACAACCCAAAACTGTGGCATTTAATTTCAGAAAGGGGAACTATGCAAAAATGAGGAGGCTAGTTAAACAGAAATTAAAAGGTATAGTGACTAGAGTGAAATCCCTGCAAGCTGCATGGACACTTTTCAAAGATACCATAATAGAGGCCCAACTTAAATGTATACCCCAAATTAAAAAACACAGTAAAAGAACTAAAAAAGAGACACCGTGCCTTAACAACCATGTAAAAGAAGCAGTGAGAGATAAAAAGGCATCTTTTAAAAAAGTGGAAGTCAAATCATATGAGGTAAATAGAAAGGAGAGCAGAAACAACTGCCAAATTAATGTAAAAATGTAATAAGAAAAGCCAAGAGGAGTTTGAGAACGGCTACCCAAAACTGCAAATGGTAATAACAAAATGTTTTTTTTAAGTACATTCAGAAGCAGGAAAGCCTGCTAAAACACCAGTGGGTCCCCTGGATGATTGAGAACAAAGGAGCGCTTAAAGATGATAAAGTCATTGAGAGAAACTATAGGAATTCTTTGCTTCAGTGCTTCAACGGCTTTGAGGAGTTAGAGAATTCCCAAACTGAGCCATCCTTTGTAGTGACAAATCTTGAGGAATTATCACAGACTGGAAGGGTCCAGCTAGAAGAGGTTTTGGAATTAATTGATAAACTTAAACATTAACAAGTCACCAGGACCATGAGGGCATTCACCCCAAGAATTCTGAAAGAACTCAAATGTGAATTGCGAGCACTATTAAACTATGGTTTGTAAATGCGTCCTTTAATCAGCCTTCTTACCCAGTGACTGTAAAGATAGCTAAGGTAACAGCCAATATTTAAAAAAAGGCCTCTTAGGCTGATCCTGGGCAATTACAGACTGGTAAGTCTAACGTCAGTACCAGGCAAAGTAGCTTGAACAATCGTAAAAGAATAGAATTGTCAGAATGCATAGGAAGAACAATAAATTGTGGGCAAAATCAACATGGCTCTGTAAGAGGCAATCGTGTTCTTACTAATCCTATTTCAGAATTCTTTGAAGCGGGCTTCAACAAACGGTGGACAAGGGGATCCATGGACATAGTGTACTTAGATTTCCAGAAAAGTCCTTGACAACTCAGGTCCCTCCAAAGGCTCTTATTAAATATAATTTGTTCATGGGATGAGAGGGAAGATCCTTATCGCGGAAGATTAAAGACAGGGACAAAAGGTGATAATGGTAATTTTTCAGAATGGAGAGGAATACTGATTGTTTCCCAAGAAGTCATCCATGACCAGTCTCTTCAACTATTTCATAAATGCTTGGAGAAAGGGTAAACAGTGCAGGTGCAGAAGTTTGCAGATGATACTACACGCTCAATCAAGCTAGCCAGCACTGTGAAGAACTTCAAAAGAATCTCACAAAAACTAAGTGATGGGCAACAAAAGGCAAATGAAATTAAGGTGATAATTGTAAGTTGATGCACATTGGGAAACATAACCCCCACTAACATACAAATATGATGGGGGCTAACTTAGCTTACAACTAATCAGGAAAGAGATCTTGGAGTCATCATAGATAGTTTCTCTGAAGACATCCATTGCAGTAATGCAGCAGCATCAAAAAGCAAAACCGGATGTTAGGATCATTAAAAAAGGGATAGAAGAATAAGATGGAGAATATCTTTATCACCTTGTAATATATCCATGTTACGCCCACATCTTGATACTGCGTTACAGATGTGGTCTCCTCATCTCAAAGAATATACTGGCATTAGAAAAGGTTCAGAGAAGGGCAAATAACAAATGCAACTTCAGGGGTTGGAATGGATCCTGTATGAGGAGAGATTAAAGAGGTTAGGACTCCTCAGCTTGGAAAAGAGGAGACTAAGGAGGGATATGATAGGATATAAAACTATAAGTGGTTGCAGAGAAAGTGAATAAGGAAAAGTTATTTACTTGTTTGCATAATATAAGAACTCCAGGCTACCAACTGAAATCAATGGGGCACCTGGTTTAAAATAAATATAAGGAAATTCTTCACACAGTGCACAGTCAACTTGTGGAACTCCTTGCCTGAGGAGGTTGTGAAGGCTAGGACTATAACAGGGTTTAAAAGAGAACTGGATAAATTCATGGAGGTTGTCCATTAATGGCTATTAGCCAGGATGGGTAAGGAATGGTGTCCCTAGCCTCTATTTGTCAAAGGGTGGAGATGGGTGACAGGAGAGAGATCAGTTGATCTTGACCTGTTAGGTTCACTCCCTCTGGGAGACCTGGCATTGGTCATTGTCAGTATACAGGATATTGGGCTGGATGGACCTTTGGTCTGATCCATGATGGACATTCTTATGTTCTTATAATTGCTACCAATGAGAGTATTCACATGCTTAAAGCTAAAAATGTACTGAAGTTCTTTAGTGACTCAGAGCCATAAAGTGAGAACTTATTGACTATAACAATTTTTACTTTTTTTCTCTTT
Source organism: Chelonoidis abingdonii (assembly GCF_003597395.2). Classification (NCBI taxonomy): domain Eukaryota; kingdom Metazoa; phylum Chordata; order Testudines; family Testudinidae; genus Chelonoidis; species Chelonoidis abingdonii. Next base: position 181,303,953 of record NC_133769.1, on the reverse strand, counting down.
TGTTAGCACTGCAGAGCCAATGAAGTAATGAAAGGGGGAGCTGGATGTCAATCTGTCTGGAATGGTTCATGACCGTGAGTGCCAATCTCAGAGCAGAGTGTCAAGAAGTGGGGAAGAGTCCCCAAACTAGTTGTATGCTCTATAATTTTACCAACCCAAATGTGAATTCCTGAAGCACTGTAACAGTCTTACCATGGAGTCACAGACAGTCCCCTTGGTCATTCCAATGCGTCTTGCCACCCAGGTAAGTTGGACTTAGTGACAGTTGGTTGTTATACACCAAAGATGACAAATGATTTAGGTTGCTTTCAGTCCCAACAGGCCAGTCTCTTACCCCGATCAATTTGTATCTTAGACCTAACACTAAAGACAATGCTTGTAGCCAATCCTATAATAAACTGACTAATGATTTACAAACTAAGAAAAGAAATGAAAGCATTATTACAAGGTTAAAGCAAGCAAATTTATATAGCAAAGGCGGCCAAACTTACCCTCGTGTATGACAATCTTCAGAAGTTCAAGAGCCGGGTGTACCTGCTGCAGCTCAGAGCTTCAGCCCCAGGTGGGAGGCATCTACCAGGGCTCGCAGCTTCAGCTCCGTGGGAGGTGTCTGCTGGGGCTTGTGGCTTCAGCCCCATGTACGGTATCTGCTGGGGCTTGTGGTTTCAGCCCTGCTCCTGCAGAAGCCATGAGCCCTGGCAGGTGTGCCCCATGGGGCTGAAGTCCCAAGACTCCCCTCCCCACCGGTCAGAAACCCCTACCCCACCTCCCGCTGCAAGACAGGGGTCCTGAGCTCCACCACCACCCCCAAATCTGGTAGGCAGAGAATGGGGGAGGGAAGCTGCGCCAGCCACACTTTAACAGTAAAAGAGCCAAATGTGGCTCATGAGCCACAGTGTGGCCATCACTGTTATATACACAGGTGAGTTACAGTCTATGGTTTTAAAAGCTGACAGAGTTACAGAAGTCTGTCAGGTCTGAATGTCTTGCAGTGCTAACTCAGGTTTCCCCTGGGTATCTCTTCTTCCATTTCATAGCTGTGCCCTTTGGGAGTCTAAATAGCAAAAAGATGACAAATTTTCTTGTTCACTCTCTTTATTTCCTTCTTCCAGGATTCACGCTGATGGGACGAGCCCTTCTGAATGTCTCATCTTCATGGGTGTGAAGGGGCAATTAATAAAGTCTTTGCATTGTGATGTCCCACAATGGCCCGTTAATTTTGACAGTCCTTCTTGAGATAACACCTTTCATAGGGATTTAGCATTTTGCACTAGGTAAAGGTATTTTTTTCCTGTTTGTTGAGTTACATAGTTCAGAACACATATTTTATAGCTACATAATATACCCTTAAGTACTACCTTATAGCATGGGATACAGACATTATAAGTAGGATTAATACAGGTAGCAATTTACAAGCATTTCACAAAGTCTAAACACTAAATGCATTATTATAAGTCCTATACCCATCTTAATCATACTATCACACAGGTGAGCTGGACTTGTTTCCAGCAATGAAACTGTCAGTGCTCAGCTAACGCTTAAAGCCTTGGCAAGAGCTGGCACCTGGTCTCCCAGCATCACACTGGACACTTCTGGCTCTTTTTATCAACACTGTTGTTAATTTAATGCCACTTCCAGAATCTTTACCTCAAAAGGTATTCCTCATTTACACCATAACTACAATGCTGATAATCCAGAGTTGAGCTACCGGCAATGATGCATAACTAGAAACAAATTACACTTAATTTGTAAGTCTGGAATATTTGATTTGGGAAACCTTGAAAGAGGAACACAGAATCCTGTGAGATGATTTTTAAGACGTCACTTTTCAGAGCATAACTTCATTTTATTCTTAAAGCATAGGGCACACAGAGGTATCTGTTTTTGATTTAAAAGGTTCCTCCTGAGCAGGGGATAATGAGCTAGATGAGTGATACTCAGACTGAGTCTCGGGAGCCGCAAGTGGCTCTTTAATATGCCTCCTGGGGTTCTTTGAAACACTATGTGATTTAATAATTAACCAATCTAAGTTATTAACAAATTAGGATGCTTTTACTATATATCAACTAATTGTAGAATACTTGGTCAGTCATTTTGCTGTGAGAATCTCTCTCTCTCTCCCTCTCCCTCTCTCTATATCTATATATATCACTAATTTGGCTCCTGGACCACTGAGGTCTGAGTATCACTGAGCTAGAGTATGCAGAGTGAATCTGAGTAGTTTTGGCTGACCTGAGAAATGTAATTCAACCCACTTGAAATATGTAGAGCACTCTCTAACACTTACCATGGGTTGAACAGACAGTAATAATACTGTGCTTTGCTTTAATTATAGACACCTAGCAAATGTAGGAAAATATCTAATGGACCTTTTAAAACTTAAAATCCATTAGCAAATGATGAGAATTAATACAGCAAATTATGTGCTCACCTTATTAAATCAGAATTAGGAATCAATTTAAAACTGATTCCCTTATTATCCTATTGAGCAGAATCACTAAAACCTCCCTTTCACTTGTGTGTACCGTGTGTTGCCAAACTTTGGACAAAACAACAAACTGCACAGCATTTTAAATACATTACAAGACCATCTAGCTCAATATATCTGGTTTATCATAATCGTATCTTCCTGATTTTTCATTAAGCCCTCCACTACTCCAAAAACAAATGTACACCTAGCCACAACAAATTTGCTTCCATCTAGGTCAGGGGTAGGCAACCTATGGCACGCGTGCCAAAGGCAACACACAAGCTGATTTTCAGTGGCACTCACACTGCCCGGGTCCTGGCCACCGGTCTGGGGGACTCTGCATTTTAATTTAATTTTAAATGAAGCTTCTTTAACATTTTAAAAACCTTATTTACTTTATATACAACAATAGTTCAGTTATATATTATAGAGTTATAGAAAGAGACCTTCTAAAAATGTTAAAATATATTACTGGCATATGAAACCTTATATCAAAGTGAATAAATTAAGACTCGGCACACCACTTCTGAAAGGTTGCCGACCCCTGATCTAGGTTTTTGCTTCCCTGGGTAACTTATTCCAAACACTGACTCTCCTTTTAAGAACCAGTTCTGAGTAGACTAGGTGCTACTCTTTTTCAGTCTCTTACGCTCCAATCCTGCAATGAACACTGTGTGGGTGGACCCGTGTTGAAGGTTCCCATATTTCAGGTTCCCAAAAAGAGGACACGCCAGAAGGGGGAGAGGGGGACTAGAGGGAGAGTGGAGAGGAAGCTGAAAAGGGGGTACAGTTGGGGGTGCTGGAGGCAGTACCTACAGTGGGGTCACTCCCTGCCACATGGCAGGCGCAAGCCCAGGATGCAGCAACAACAGTCAGTCAGCGCTTCCCTGCGGGACCCCCTCCCCAGGGCTGGGAGCCAGGATGAGTGGGATCTTGCAGCTGTAGCTGCAGCAGAATAGACTAATCAGCTGCAGATGCAGAGGAGGGGACCAATCGGGAAACAGACCATTCAGGGCTCTTTCTGAGCTGCAATGTCTGCTCTGTAAAAATCCCGAATGTTTCCTGTTATTTGAAAAATCTGACTGGACAGAGGATGGAACCTCAAAAAAGAGGCAACGTCCAGGAAAACCCAGAATTATGGTAACCCTATCCCTGTAGGAAGTAGTGAGGCCAAAGCATCACAGCTCAAATTGGAGATTTGCTGCTATCTTGTATTTATAAAACACCCAGTCTTTCTGGAGTCTATGCACTAATCAAAAACTAAGAATCACAACTAACCTAACAAAAGCAGATTCCCATCTGCCACCTTGTTTAGCTGCATTTAATTTCTCACAGACAATAATGGAATAGCATGGAGGTACTGACCCAAATCACCTTCTCCTCCATGGATTCACTGAGATGAAATTAGATTTACATATCTTGGGCATCAGCCAATAATGAGAATTATCCACCTGGTTCATTCTGTGCAGAATATGGGGTCCAAAACCACATCTCCAAAAGAATAATCAGGGCAAAAAACTTAGTGAGTTGAGAGCAGCAGAGAATCCTGTGGCACCTTATAGACTAATAGACGTTTTGGATCATGAGCTTTCATGGGTGAATACCCACTTCGTCAGATGAAGGTAGTGGAAATTTCCAGGGGCAGGTGTATATATGCTGGCAAGCAAGCTAGAGATAACGAGGTTAGTTCAATCAGGGAGTATGAGGCTCTGTTCTAGCAGTTTAAGTGTGAAACCAAGGGAGGAGAAACTGGTTTCGTAGTTGGCAAGCCATTCACAGTCTTTGTTCAACCCTGAGCTGATGGTGTCAAATTTGCAGATAAATTGAAGCTCAGCAGTTTCTCTTTGAAGTCTGGTCCTGAAGTTTTTTTGCTGCAGGATGGCCACCTTAAGGTCTGCTATAGTGTGTCCAGGGACGTTGAAGTGCTCTCCTACAGGTTTTTGTGAGAGTTATAGAAGTTTTCCGATCTCTACATGGGTTTTCCCCTTGTAGAGGCCCATAACCTTTTTAGATTCTTCTGACTTGTTATTACCTGATCACCTCACTGAAATCTCTCTTCCATATGGGAAATGCATATTAGCATTTATCCATTTTCAATTACTTTTATTATTTTTTTCTTATGAGTGATTAATACTGAAGTTACTCACACATTTCCATTGCTACCCTCTTCCAGAAAATCCTCTACTTTCCACCCTGATACTTTTGATAGAAGAGAATCTTTTGACTGTAGGAATAAAGTTAGAACAACCACCAAATTGTCAGAGGAAGCAGACATTTTCCTGATCTAATATCCTTATCTACATGAGTCTTATACTATGTTTCAAAGCTCAAGGGAGAAATTTTGGCTAGTTTTAATTCACAGGAGTAAGACAACAACAAAAGGAGTTTATTGAGTAAAAATGTGATTATGCTTCTATAGTTTAAAAAGAGATCTGATGTGTAATATGTGAGCAATTTCCCCATAACATTCTCATTGCTCTGGGTATTTAATTTCACCGTTAGGAGAAACAGCCAAGGTATTGAGATTTACAAGCTGTATGGTCAGTAAGTGTTAATAAAAACAATATGATTCTTAGAAGTTTTTTGGCACTTTGTGTACCTCCCTGACAGCTGGATTGACATGAAAGACTGCAATGGCTCCTAAGCAGCTGTTACAATCTATTGTGTCAATGATCTGTGAACTAAACAGGACCTGGGTGATAGACTAAAACCTGTTATGAAGAAGCTGTTATGGGCCACTGGGTCAAATATGGTCTTTTTAAAGAGTGCCTAAATACAAATTTATAACATCTTAGAAGGTAAATTAGATAGCCTGACAGTCTTTGTGGTTTGATTTCAAAATAGTTATAACATGTTATTTAGATGGTAAGTGCTTCAGGACAGGGGCCTTGTTTTTGCCTGAAAAGCAACCAGCACATCTACAAGAGTGTAAGAATAAATAATGACAAATATTAAAATGCCCTGTTTATATATATGTACGTACGTATATGAGCCTTTTCCCTCTCACTCTTCCAACAAGTACAGCAGCAACAGAGGAGAGGTATTATCTTCTGCCCAACAAAAGAAGGTCTATAGACATCAGTGGACAAAAGACTTGGTAGATTCTTTTCCCTACACCCATGAAGAGGGGACTGCATGAAGGTTTGTCCCTTCACAGCTTGAGCTCTGAGAGAAGGAGACAAAAATCGCTGACCAGAAGGAACTTTATCACTGTGCTGCTTGGAGTTTGGACAAAGAAATATTTCTAAGCATTAGTAAGGGATCCCAAAGATGCTTAGCTTGGGTTAGCCACAAAAGACATAGAACTTGCACATTACAGCAGCTTCTACTACCTTTTGGAACATAAGCTAATTTGTGTGGGTATGTTTACCTGCTTTAACTTTGTAAATAACTCTCTTATTTCTTCTTCCTAGTTAATAAATCTTTAGTTAGTTTATTACAGGATTGCTACAAGCATTGTCTTTGGTTTGAGATCTGAGGTACAATTGACCTAGGGTAAGTGAATGGTTGAGTGGGCCTGGAAGTAACCTGAATATTGTTGTGGATTTTTGGTGTAAGTGGCCTTCTATCACAAAGGCAGGCTTGCCCGGGTGGTGAGATAGACCGGACTGTCTGTGACTCCATGTTAAGGCTGTTGTGGTACTTGAGCAGGTCACACTTGATACATAGACTCCTAGACTTTAGGGTCAGAAGGGACCAATATGATTATCTAGTCTGACCTCCTGCACAACGCAGGCCACAGAACCCTACCCATCCACTTCTATAACAAACCCCTAACCTATGTCTGAGTTATTGAAGTCTTCAAATTGTGGTTTGAAGATAATCAAAAAGATCAATTGCCAAAATTAAAATTAGCTATCCCCATCATACCATCCCTTCCATAAACTTATCAAGCTTAGTCTTAAGCCAGATATGTCTTTGCCCCCACTACTCCCCTTGGAAGGCTGTTCCAGAACTTCACCCTCTAATGGTTAGAAACCTTCATAGTCTAATTTTCAAGTCTAAACTTCCTAGTGTCCAGTTTATACCCATTTGTTCTTGTGTCTACATTGGTACTAAGCTTAAATAATTCCTCTCCCTCACCTAACATTAAATCCCTCTGATATATTTATAAAGAGCAAGCATAATCCCCCCTCAGTACCTTCTTTGGTTAGGCTAAACAAGCCAAGCTCTTTGAAGTCTCCTTTCATAAGACAGGTTTCCGTTCCTCGGAATCATCCTAGTGAAAGCCCGTCATCTGAACCTGTTCCCAGTTTCCAGTTTGAATTCATCCTTCTTAAACATGGGAGACCAGAACTGCACACAGTATTCCAGATGAGGTCTCACCAGTGCTTTATATAATGGTACTAACACCTCCTTATCTTTGCTGGAAATACCTCGCCTGATGCATCCTAAAACTGCATTAGCATTTTTAAAGGCCATATCACATTGGCGGCTCATAGTCATCCTGTGATCAACCAATACTCTAAAGTCCTTCTTCTCCTCTGTTGCTTCCAACTGATGTGTCCTCAATTTATAACTAAAATTTTTACTATTGTCCCTGCCTGCAGGTATATGGGGTCTTGGGGAGCAATTACCACACAGGTGGGGTGCCAATTAATTTCTTTATTAAAGGAAAAAGGAAGTGGTGGGAATTTAACAATGAAATACGATGGGATGGGGTATATAGGGTGTTTACAATAGACAATGATGGGGGGGTTCTTCTTATTGAACAGTGTAGGAAGTTCTAAGAGTGGGGTACAGTAAGTGGGGTTCAGCACAATGGGATACAGTACAGTCAATAAGCTACTCAATTTTATATAGGAACAACTCTAGATACAGTGTGGAATGCAAAACATACCAAAAGGAAATGCAAAATAAAATGGTAGCTTCTATACTAAATGGTCAACAATCTTAGATAGAATGTATTAAGTGGTTAGTAGCCTTATACACAATGTAACACAATGGCTTCAATGCAAATACAAAGTATATCAGAAAAGTGGAGGCAACCAATGGGATGTTATAACCACAAGTAAAATGTGAATCACAGTGCAATGATACAATATGGGTGAGAAGTGAAATTATGCAATGTAACAGTATAAAAGAAAATTAATGACTTAATTTGTGAGGCTGTGATAGCAGATAATCTGCAAGAGTGTACCTAAAGGCTGGGTCAAGAAACAGGAGGGTGCGGAGGGGAGTGAATGATTAGTGGCAACTGATAAGAGGAGAGTGCAGCTGCAAGCAGCGAAAGACTCTGAAGCCCTGCGGGGTGAAGACAAATGAAGCAGTGTGATGGTGATCTTCTGTAGGGGAGGGGCAGCAGAGAAGCAGGAGTACGAACACAAGGGATACAGGGAGAGGCTGCAGAGAAGTGTAAAGAAGGGCTAGAGGGAGATTTAAGCAACAAGCAGACACCAAAAACAAAGGAAAGAAGCGGCAAAGGGTTTGGGAAGCTACACAGGGGGAGAAGCAGCAAGGGGTTTGGGAAGTTCGGAGGGTGATGCAGACGCCGGGGGAGGAAGCAGCAAGAAGTTGAGAAGTTCGGGAAAAGTGCAGATACGGGGGAAAAAGCAGCAAAGGGTTATAACAGGGAGACACGGAGAAGTACACAGAGGGGGAGATTGGAGCGGGGGAAAAACAGACACGGGAAAGTTCAGGGAGAGATCAGGACTTCAGGAAGACGAATTCAAACAGCAAAAACCTTATTTATCCTCTAACTTAATCAAACTTATATAAAATGACAAGCAGCTTATACAAAGTAATAAAACAGGTACAGAATTACAAACCAGGCAAGCCTTTTTTAAATCTATCTACCACGACTAGGCAAAACAATAACACAATTCTAGCAAAACTATAAAACGAAACTATCATCGTGGCAACAAACAGCAAATTAGAAGGCAGAGTGACAACTTTACAGCTCTACATATTACAAACTATTACTTCATTAAACTAAAAAACAAAACCTAGGTGCACTTATGCTCTATGGGGATCACGTAGCGAGGTGGTATTGCCCCGGATACAGCTCTACCAAGGCAGCTCCCAAGGAGCCAAGGCATGGTGGCTGCGCAGTGATACGGCTGAAGCAGGAAGCCGATGCAAAGACCCACAGGAGCAGAGCTTAGCGGGCACAACTTATTTTTAGCTGCAACAGCGCTGATTTGAGAGAGTTTTAACGACACGGAGGTTTAGCTTGAGTCTGCTGTGCTGGGAAACGAGCCAGCAGCTAATATAAAATTAAGAGTACAAGAAGTTTCACAGAGGGATTTACCAGCCCCAAGGGTACAGCAAAGGCAAAAGACAGCAAGAACATCAAGAAGAGCAAGGTAGGTTGGTACTCTGATAATCATGAGATCTTCAGCTAGCGAATTGTCTTTTCGGGAGGGTGATCAAAAAATGGAGTACGCTCAAAATAAAACGAGAGCAGGAGAAGATCCCCCGACCCCTTGGCTGATTCAGACCAGCAGCCAATGCAGGAACTTTCTGAGTGTTGTTTCACAATGTCTGTTTTTCAAGGCAAACTAGCAGTTTCCCGCCAGTAATCTGATAGGTTCCTCTGTCACAGGGGAGGAGGAACAGGAAAAACTGCGTGAGTGAGCACAGAGACGTGCTGGGCAGAGTCTCTGTGCAAAAGGTGACCTCAAAAGCACATAGGCCTATGACTCATGCCGCAGGATCTAAAAACACATTAGTTTGCAGCTCTGGACATTGCCTAACCCTGCATCCGACCCAGGTTAACAGCGTCTACAGGACTTAACCTTTGAAAGGGCAGTGGTCCACTTAGCACAGACCAAGTGGCCATCTCCTGTTGAGAAGGGCAAGGGCTCTTGTAAACACTTAAGGCCCTCCCTTTGAAGAAGGCAATGGCCCTGGTAAAACTTAACAGCCCGGGAGGGCACCACAGAAGGCAGAAACAAAAACAAACTGAGTATGGGACAGCTGTAAGCAACAAATGGAATAGGGATAGCTGTAACAGACAAAACTATTAATCCTAAAATTGCATGACTTGCACTTTTCACTATTGAAATTTCATCCTATACTATTACTCCATTTACAAGGTCATCCAGATCTTTCTGTATGATATTCCGGTCCTTCTCTGTGTTATAATACCCCGCTTTGTGTCATCAGCAAACTTATTAGCACATTCCCACTCTTTGTGCCAAGGTCAGTATAAAAGGTTTAAATAAGATTGGTCCAAAACGATCTTGAGGACTCCACTAGTAACCTCCTTCCAGCTACAGTTTCATCCTTCAGTACGACCATTGTAGTTCTACCACTTTAACCAGTTCCCTTATCTACCTTTCAGTTTTTCCATATTGTCCCATTTTTCCAATTTTAACTATAATTCCCCATGTGAACCGTGCCAAATGCTACTAATCAATCGAGGTAAAATTTAAGATTTAACTGCTTTCCCTTTGTCTAAATAAATCTGTCACTTTTTCAAATGGCATCAGGTGGGTTGCCATGATTACCTTTGTAAAATTTTTTCTATTGTGTATTGCTCATTACCATTGACTCAATGTCCTGTAACTACTTTCTCCTTTCAAATTTTTCCAAGAACCTTAATACTAACAGATGTCAAAACTAACAGGCCTATAGTTACTTGAATCACTTTTCCCTTTCTTAAAGATAGGACTATGTTAGCAATTCTCCAGTCATCGGTACAACCCCAGCTTTCGAATTTCATTAAAACTTCTTGCTAATGGGCTTGCAATTTCATTGCCAGTTCCTTTAATATTGCTTGATGAAGATTATCGGGCCTCCGTTTGTCCATTTAAGCTGTTAAAGTATTGGCTTCTACTCAGATGTATAATGTCTACCTCCATATCCTCATTCCCATTTGTATTCCTTACCATATCCTAACTCCTCATTAGCTTATTAAAGATCTGGATCAAAGTATTTATTAGATATTGGCCATGCCTAGGTTATCTTAACCTCCCCTTCCATCCTCAGTGTTAAGCGGTCCACTTTCTTCTTTCTTGTTTTCTTCTTATTTATATGAGCTATGAACTTTTTAAAACTATTGGTTTAATTCTCTTCAAGGGTCCAACTCTAAACATGGCTTTTAGCTTCTCTTTATCCTTACATGTTCTGACCTCACTAAACGTAGCTTTCGCTTGCTAATCTCACCCATCTTCCACTCTTTGTAGGCTTCTTGTTTTTTCTTAATCACCTCTCTGCAGGATCTTGCTCATCCACTTGGGCTAACAACTCCTGCCTATGTTTTTTTCCCTTCTTGGGATGGCAGCCTTCGATAGTGTTCTCAGCTTCGACTTAAAGTAATTCCAGCCTCCTCACATTTAGATCCACAAGTCTCTGTCCAATCACTCCCGTAATCTAAGTTCCTTAATTCTTTAAAGTTAGTCCTTCTGAAGTCGAAAAACGCCTAGTCCCAGAATCTATTTTTGGTTTATCTTTCCATCTAGTTTGAACTGAATTTAGCTCTGATACTCTGAACCGTGTCCCTACAACCATTTCTTCTATGAGGTCCTCGTACTCACCAAACCAAATCATAAAAATGGCCATCCACTCGTTGTTGGTTCTTCAACTACTGGTGAAGAAATCGTATCAGCTACACATCAGAAAATACTGAGCCCTATTATTCTTACTAGCAGTTGTCCTCCAGTCTATATCTGGGAATGTTAGTCTCGTCAAGGATCACACAATTCCCATTAGTGTTTACTTCATTAAACATGTTTAAAAGGCTCTATCCATATGCGCAAATCAGATCCCCAGCGTCTGTAGCAACCCCAAGCACTATCTCAGGGAGGCTCTAGTAGCTTCTTCCCAGTGTGATTTTTGCCGCAGACTAGACTCCGTCGCTATCCAATTCCATCACGTTCTTGATTTCTTACAGTCTACCTTCATCAATGATATACAGTGCTAACTCCACCATCTTGCCTTATTCTTCCTTTCTCTAAACAGCACATACCCCTCAACACCTGTACTCCAGTCATGACTACTATTCCACCATGTTTCTGTTATCCCTATAATATCCGGTTTCACTTCCTGCAATAGTAGCTCTAGTTCCTCCATTTTGTTACCTAGGCTCCTCACATTAGTGTACAAACATCTTAATTTTTGCCGTTTGGCTTCACTGACATTCTTTACCCCGTTAGGCACAGACATTCTATCACCAGCATCACCTGTTAGACTGGTATCTACACTACCCTTCTTCCTTATGTCAATTGTTCTGTCCACCATGGTTGGTGATATCTAATTGCAAAGCACACAACCAATTTGGGGTTTGTGCTCTGCTTCTTAACAGTCTGCCCAGAGCTTGGCAACTATGGTCATGAGCCACTCCAAATAGCCTGACAGTGGGATGAAAGGAACAGCAAATCAGTGAGATATTTTGGTGGGTAAATAATCAAATTCAGTGCATACAGGACAAGTGTTTATAATCAGTGGGTTTAAGAGTGCACCTTGTGCAATCACTGGAGTGATTTACGACCTGCTTTAAGGGTCTGACTGAAAGTCCACTAAAATCAATGGGACACTCTCCACTGACTTCAGTTGGCGCAGAATCAAGCTCTAAAACTTTTTCTTTTTCATGTATATGAATGGTCTGCATGGATTACACAGAATGATCTTTCTACCCACAAGCAGTTCTTGTCAAATGGCACCTCTAGATTAAGACAGGGTCCAGTAGATTATGGGTCTCTTCTCTTAAACAGGTTACTGTGAATGAATGGTGAAGATCAACAAGATTAATAGTCTTAATTATCCACAGAGAGAGACAAGGTGGGTGAGTTAATAATGGACAATTGTCTGTTAATTATCCACAAACATTACTGGACATGGGGAAGTTTCTCCTAACCATGTGCACAAATAATTCACATTACAGCAGACCTGCCCCCCGCAGAATGCTAATTTGATATTTGACTTTATGCCTTTCAAATTGCTCCTGTGATGAGACTGTGTTCTGTATTCAATGAACACTGAGCAGAAATCTTCCTTCTGAGAAAACAAACATAAAACTGATGAATGCCAAGCAAGCGATTTGCTTATGAAAAACACCCAGAAAACAAGATAATTGCCAAACAAAACTTTCTATACTCAGGCCATCAAGAGAAAGCTAAGGAGCAGTGAATGGGTGTTTTGTTTATGAAGATGTATAAAAATGCTAATGAATACTGAGTGAACATCCTTCTTCTGAATATATACAGAGAAAGCTGACAAATGCCAAATGGATTTTTCTCTAACAATGAGATAAATAGAAAGCTAACAACCACAGAGTAGATGGTTTGCCCTATGCTTATTAAAATTTATAAAAGAGAAACTAATTGTTCAGTTGCAAAAACACAGTCAATGGGCCAAAGATGTTCATAATCATATAAATACTTTCAAGCATGTAGCACCAGTATATATTGCTTGGGTAAGCTGGATATCTTGCCTAGTTGATCCTCTGCCAAAAAGAATGTGCATACATGTTTTTGCTCTTGGTTATATACAGATACACTGTGGCACTTCCTAAAGGGTCAGTTCATCAGACACCACTTGCTGCTGTGATGAGATGCAGAGTGGCCTCAAAACATGATGGCATTGTGTTTGAGGTAAGAGTATGAAAGAATTCAGAGTTATATTAGCAAAACAGCAGCTGATTTTTATTACAAAATGAATTCAGCTTTGTGAAATTGATACTGAATGAAGAAACTGGACATACAAGACACCACTTTAAATCACTTCCCAAGAAATGTCAGTGAACTGGTTCAGAGATTATCTTGTGCACGGCTGAAGGTACAGTGCTAGGTTATTCTTTGATAGCAAATCCCTAATACATACTTAACATCAAGGGCCTGATCAATGGGAGTTTTTCCATGGACCTCAGTGGAAGATGGATCAGACTTTGAATGTTTCTACAAAATGCCAAGGGATGAGGCAAGGAATCTGAGATTTTTTTTTTTTCTACTATGTTGGTCAGCAAAAATCATTTATGCTCAGCCCTGCCACTTGACATTGGAAAGCACAGTATGGCTGTCTGGTATTAAGAACTTTGCAACCTTTAGGGGAGACATGTCAGTTACTTTCTATCATCAACAGTCCCTGCTCACAACTTTTGGAACGTTCCCAGCATTGTTCCTGGGGCAGAGTGGAGATGGCTCCTGTCTGCTAATAAGGAAGCTCTACATTGGACCCTCTTGTCTACGGTCATCTGAAATAAACCATATGTGACTTCTCCAGCCTGTGGTAGACTTGTGATTTCGGGTGGGGATAGAGGGCTTCAGTTCACTGTAGAGATAGGGGCAGCCTGTGAAGTTCATTTCTGGATATGAATTTATCCTAGCATCTGAGCTGTTCAACTCTGGGGTTCAGGTTGAGGGCTCCCATCCCTTCTCTATACATGAGGAGGCTTGTGCTATATATGGAACATTAAACTTTACTGGGGGAGAAAAATGTCTTCTCTCAATTGTGGATGAACTTCAAAGGATTGGATTTATTTTTGTTTTAGTTAAAACAAAACTTTTAGTTAAAACAGAGCCATACAGTATTCTACCTCCTCCTCCTCCTGCACACATCCCCTCTTTCCCGACCCTTTCTTTCCATTATTGATGTCCCCTTCTTCTAACAACTCCAGCCACAGACCAAGTTTGAATAATAACATAAAATTTACTACAGGCTCAGTTCCCAAATGAGTAAAAGTGCAACTCAGAGTCCTACAAATTCCCTGGTCACCAGTCAATCAGCCTCAGTCATGAAGCAAAAGGTCACAACCACCTACTTACTCCCAGGAGTGTGGCTTCTTAATTTGAGTTGGCTAATCAGAATGTACAGCTAGAAGGGGGAATGTTTTTCTATTGCTGTTCAGCTGTGTCTATTGTTCAGATCTAAAAGTAGCAAGAACAATGGTTATAACTTTGTTTGATCATGATTCAGTCATAAAATATGAATCATATAAATTAAACAAGTAGATCACAGATATCTCTGATAGTCTAACTGGGCCTCTGCTGCTGCAAAAGGCACCCAGCCTGCCATGTGCATCACACTTTCATTTTTTTTATCTTAAGCACTAGCTCAAACTTTTAAGACACAGCCCTACATTAGAGTAGTGCCGAGTTGCAAAGACATGGGGAGCTCAAGGAGGCTTACTCCTTGATGCATATGGAGAATGTGCAGGCTCCACCATCTTTAAGTCTGACCCCACCATGACACATCCCAGCAACTCCATAGGCTCATGCAGAGGGATGGGGATGGGCCACAACCCTAGCGCCAACGCCTCCCTGTCTTCTCTGGGACACTACGAGCCGCAGGAGGCAAGCAGACTGTGCCCCTCTAAGTACCAAACCTGCAACTGTGATTAGTCCTTCTCAAGGCCACGCAAGGCAAGAGGGGATGTTCCTTGCAACTTCCTCCATACTTGCTTATCATTTTCGTAACTTGCCGCTCCAAAGCTGAATCCAATACTGGATGTTGTCACTTCTTTCAAATAGTTTCTTAGGAGTACAAGATGTTGACAGGGGACACTGCATCAGGCAATGTTCCAAGGTTTGTCTAGGCTCTTAACATTCATGTGTGGGGTAATTTTTTAGCTTCCACTTGGATATTTTTTCACCAGTCTTTGCCAGAGAATATCGGTATTTTCATTCGTGGTCAGTGCCTGGAGGGAGTTGTATTGAAGGAAGCAGATTCTCCAGGATCACTTGCATTTCCTGCTATTTTGTTACTCTACAGCCTTCCACTGTAGTAGTTTGTGGTAAGAGATGTTCGGGGGCAGAATTCTTTCTAGACTTTAGCCATTTGGGTTGTGGAATGTGTCCATGCAGTAGATGTCTTCGATCATGCACATTTTTTTCTCTCTTTCTTACTGAAGGCATCACACCTAACTGATGGTGGTGCAATCTCCATAAAGCAGTGCAGCAACAGTGTAGGATCTGGTTAAGAAGTCTCTGTGATGGGCCTACAGCATGGTTTTCTGTTCATAGGTCAAGTGTGACCATCCTCCTCACAAGGGAGTTATACGAGGTAAGGCTGTTTGCTCAGTTTTGAGGTCTGCATCTCATTTTTTATGTTGGCCAGTTTCTGAAAGTCAGGCATCAGGATCAGCAGCAGAGCTAGTTTCCAGGCAGCCTCATCAGTACAGCTGGTCTGCAGGAGGCTGCCTCATTGGCCATCCCACCTGATTGGCTGCAGAGGACAGCTGACTGGCTCCTAAGCCTGTAGCAGCAGCCACTCACTGGCTTCTCAATGCTCTTGCTCACAACAGTGCCTGTTCATGTGCTACCTTGTCCCTTCTGCCCCTGCCTTACACCCGCCTAGCCTCTGTCCTGCCCCTGTCTTGAACTCCTCTTTGCCTGACACCCTGCTCTCTCCAGTTCCTGTCCTCTGGTTTGACCATGGCTTTGGCACCTGACTACTGACTCCATCTCTGACCCTAGTCCTTGGGGCTTGATACCTGCTCCAACCACTATCCCTGATGCCTGCTTCACATACTAGACTAGACCACCCCCATCCTGACTGCCTGACACTGAAATATACAATTGCTGGAGTTCACTTTCTTTTTTCAGGTTTCAGAGTAGTAACCATGTTAGTGGACTCCTTGTTGTTTTTTCTTTTTCAGCTTCTTTTTGTGCTTTTTGAATGTCAAAACTCTTTTTAATGTGACCCCAAGGTACACCAGAGGTTCATAGTGCTCAAATATCATACTATCCCATGTCCTCTGACATTTTTGCTTGACCTGATGGGGTTTCATGTGAAAAGTGCACACTTATGTCTTGCTAGGATTGGCCTTCAGGAAACCATAGGAGACACTATTTTCCAAATGTATGCAGGGAACCCATTGGAATGTGTTCACGGTATCCTCAAATCCTTCCAACTGGGTGGCAATGCAAAGATCATCTGCATAAATTAATCTTAATCTTCAATCATCAGGGAATACTGGTTGCTCATTTGTGTAGACAATAAACAAAAAGGGTGATAACACTGCATCTTGGGGACATTATTCTATGGAATACAGCACTGAATTTTCTGATCATTCATCTTGACAAAAACATTGATTCTTGAGCAGGGAATTGATGACCTGGGCCATCTTGCTTTTTCTCAGAATTCTGGCCAATTTCAGTAGACATGCACAATAGTTCACAGAGTCCTAAGCAACCAACAGATCAACAAACACTGACCCTATACATTTTGCAGGTTTCAAAGCCATCTATGATGCACTGAGTTAGCTTTATCATGCATGCATACGACGAAGTGGACATTCACCAACGACAGCTCCTGCTCCAAAACGTCTGTTAGTCTATAAGGTGCTACAGGACTCTTTGTTGCTTTTTGAGTTAGCTTTGCAACTTGGCCACCCCATGAATGTCCTGAGAAGAATCTAGTTTGGTTATCAGTCAGTGACACTTCCACTATTTGTGCTATTCCACCCATTATCATCTCCTCATATAAGCCTGTAGATTGAACAGATATCAGATGGCAACTCTTTGCAGAGTTAGGGTGTGGTAATAGCCTCCTTTCCCAGATCTGGACTTTAGCGTCCAAAATCTGGTCCTGTCCCAAACCTGGACTTTTGCGTCCAAAATCTGGGGGCTTACCTGAAACTCCCCCAAGCTCACTACCAGCTTGGATATTTTCGCTGCCACCAACTAGGACTATTGGGGGTCCTAGTATGCCCCCCGAGTCACCCCAAACTGTCCCCCTGGCGGTAACCCCAGAATCAACCATCCGAGCCTGGTCTCCCTCTACCTCCTCCCCAGCTTCCCCCCTTTCCTGGGTTAGCTGTTGCGAGACTAGACTCACCTTTGAATGCAACCGAGAGGCAATCTAGCGTCCCCGAGCTGATGCATTCACAGCTATCACAGCTACACACAAGGAAATTCCCCTCCCTGATCTCGTAGCAGTAACTAGAGAAAAACTTCAACCACAAGAGAACAGAGATGATTCTTTCTTTCTCTTCCCCGTAGCCTGCTCTTTCCCTGAAACAATAGGCAAAATAGCCCACACCTGGCTTTTCCCTTCCTTTGCCTCCTAGGAAAAGAAACTTCCACAAGTTTTAAAAAGAAAAGTTTATAAAAAAAGAGGGAATATATAAACAATAATCTTCATTAAGAAATCTCAATACAGGCTCTTGCTTATAAGAAAATATGAAGAAACAGTCTGATTTAAAAAGATAGCCAATTAAACCAGTCCAACAATCAACATACATGAATACAACACAAAGCTCATCATAGCGAATTACTTTGTTTTCCTTTTGTACTACAGATGTTTAAAGAAGAAACTTTAAGATAAGTGAGTTGAGGACAACCTTGTTTACTCACAGCCGAGAAAACAACAAAACAAGCAATCCACATCTGACATACAACACAAGCTCTTCATAGCCGAATTACTTTGCTTTTCCTTTGTACTTCCAGACTTTTAGTAAATATTTGAGATAAGAGAGAGTTAGAAGGAAACTTTTACTCATAGCCGAGAAAACAAAAAAAGACCCCGAGTATACAAATTCCCGCCCCTGACTTTTAAACAATCCAGTTCTCTGATTGGTCCTCTGGTCAGGTGTTTGGTTACCCTTTCCAGGTAAAAGAAACTTAACCCTTACCTTACCTATCTACTTATGACATAGGGTCTTGATGTGGTTTGAGTAGTGCAACCATTTTTGCCCATCTCCACATCCTGGGAATTTGCACTGTCTCCATGTAAGAGTTAAAGAAGCCAAGCAGCCACTTCTTTACTCCTATCCTGAATAGTTCACATAATACACATACCATTGGGACCAGTTGCCTTTTGGGACAGGAACAATCTTGGTCTTAATCTAGCATCTGAGAACTTGTACTGATATGATCTTTATGATATCAGACAGTACAGTGTCCCATATTCCAAAATAGTTTGATGGAGTTTTCATCCCACTCCTGAAAGGAAGGGGTTAATGGAGGCCTCAAGGCCATACTCTGTCCCAGAAAAGAGCAGTGAAGGTGAGTCCTCCAAGCAGCCTAGGGAGATTGCTCAGGAAGTAGCCAATTGGAGGGAGACTGCACGGAACAGCCAATCAGGGCCCAGAGGGGTCACATAAAAGGGAGCTGCAGGCCAGAACAGGATCCGTGGATGCTGGTTACTTGGGGAGTGAGGACTGTGTCCCCAGGAGATAACAGGAAGTACCTTGGACAGAGCAGCTGCTATCAGGGACTAGGGGCACAAGAGGAAGCTTTTGGCTGGCTGATGGGACTAGCTGGCTCACTGCCCTGAGAAGAGGGCAAAGAAGGTACTGAGGCCATGAGAAAGTATCTCAGGGAACTGAAGCAGAAGAGATAGAAGTTGGAGAGATGCAGCAGGAGGCTGCTATCTACAGAGTCCCTGGGTTGGAACATGGAGTAGTGGATGGGCCTCGGTCCCTTCTTCCCCACTTGCCACTGGGGAAATAGCTGGACTATTGAACTGTGATACTTCATCCCCTGGAAGGGGGATAACATGGATAGTAACATGGCTGGAGGGTCGAGTCATCAAGAGGACACTGCAGTACTTGGACTAAGGTGGGTCTACAGGCACAGATGATGATGGGAGAGGTACCACTAGGAGAGGATGCACCGGCTGTCAGAGCTAATCCTGTGATGGTCAGTCGGAGGCACCATTTTGGTGAGCAGACTCTGTTATACCTAATTAATAACAACATCCCTATTGTTATCATATTAAATACAGCTAGTTTCTAATGTTCTTTTACATATATTGGAAGGCAGCACATTTCTAAATGTACCTACTTCTCATAATTATGCTGCTCTATTTGGATATAGAATACTTCCTTCCTACAGTAAATCCCAGGGCCAAAGAGAATGAGCCCTGGCACTGTTCATTGAACTAGACTAGACTCAATTTCAGGTCACCCCACTGTATCCTCTTCCACCTCTGCCTCCTTCTCCCAAAATAATGTAGAGAAAGCTGAATTAGAAGTCTATAGTCAAAGTACTCTTACAGAAATTATCTGTTAGTGATATTCCACCCAGATCCTGGTATTTGAGCATTTATTTTCTTCATTCTTCTTGCTGAAATAACACATAATGGATGCACCTGTCCAGTCATGCAGAGAAAATGAGGACACTGCATGTAAGTTAAGTAATGACTCTCTAGCCCAGAATGTTTTCCCGATCACTCTGGTCCCCAGCATGTAGTGGTAATTCTTTTCTCTTTTGAAGCAAGACTGAATTTAATTCTTTCCAATGTGTCAACAGCTGTGATTGCTTTATTATGCAGTCTTATGCCACTCATAGCTTATCAGATTTTAAATTACCATATAAATCTACATAGTTAGAAAATATAAGAAACATCAGTTTAAATGTATCTAATCTCATTTTCAAAGTTAGATAAAAAACAATCAACACTTTAAAATGAAAGTGAGACCCCTAAGCTAAAAATTGGGAGTCTAACAAAATTATCTACACTAATCATCATTAACTATAATAATGCTTGCAAAACAGAAAACACTGATGTAATTAATTGTAACACCTACAGGGTGAAAAGAACCAGAATTTCCCCCCCAGACTACATATTGTTTGTTAAATCCACACTACTGTGATATGAAAGGGAGATCTGTATGCTAATCAAATGCAAGTTTTACATTCTAATTTAAAAAGCTGTATTGGGGGTAGCAAAGGATTTATTATGTAGATGATGTCACAAGGTGAGCCGGGTTTAACCCACCTCCAGAGGTGGAGGAAATTAATACAAGGGTCACATCAGTGGGGGTAGGGTGAAATATGGGAGCACCTGGAGGCAACTCTAGGTAGGAACAGAATGAATGTTTTACTAAGGACCAGGAGAGGGCTAATGAGGAGCTCATTAGGAGAAAAGCCTTAACAGGGACAGGACTAAGAGCCTTATACAAAGGGTGTGATGCAGCTAAGACATCTGGGTGGAAGATCAGTGTTTTGAACTTTGTTAATAAACCAGCTTCTCAAATGAGAAAATAGTGTGAAGTCAGCTTAACTGGGAAAGAAGGAAAAACTGGAGCAGCATCTTGCTAAAGAGAACCATCAAGATCCTCCTCCTGCCTCCATTGGTTTCAGTGGTACAGCATTGGGTCCTAAAAGGCTAGTTAGAAACAAGGCTCAGGCAGCTAGAGAGTGTCCTGGCTTAAAGGGGGGAGGTATGATAAAGCAATGAAAGCTTGTTTTAATGATGCAATGCTTATAATATGTTGTTCTTCTGGAAAGATTTGTTATAGGGTGGAACTCCAGTGGAATCAGACTCCACTGGAATTCTCTAGCTTATGTGTGCAACCTTTATCCATAATTAACTTAGTGGCTTTGGAGTTATTTTGAATTTCCTTTTTACTAATTCTTATCCTAAATACACAATACGGAGACTACGTTGTTTCCTTAACTACTTATGCATTTTGCTGACATATAGGTTCTCTGCTATTAAAAGCCATTCAGTATGTGTCCTATCCTATAAGCCTTGCATGTGTTAGAACTCCTATTGGATACAAGAGTAAGGATGGACATGAGCAATCGTAACTTAAGTAAGATTGTAGGATGAGGCCTAATATGTATGAAATGTCATGTAGATAAGATGTAAGGAATTAAGAATTAAATGCTATAGCCAGCGTCAGCAGTAGTCAAGGCTGACTGATGCTTCGCATTAAAGGCACTGTTTATAAATTTTGCTTATTAAATCTGCCAGATTCTTACAGTTCAGGCTGACGTTTTCCATGTTGGTTATCTGTTTCAGGCTTAATTTTTTTTTCAAGTTCCAGCTAAAATGGTTCAGCCACTTACAAGAACACGATTAGGGGAAAATATGGGGTTTTCTTGATGATGTTTTTAAAAATTTACAACTATTTCTTGCAGAAGTGCCAGTGCCTTAATGCTTTGGAACAGGGACTTAAAACTTGGCAATGAGGTTGCCCTAGTGTCTGCTGTGCCTTTTGCTGTTCCTGTGAAACTGCTCAGATTTGACAGTTAAAGCCTCTAGAAAATATCAGTTCACACATGCTTGGGAAGAGACTCAAGTGTCTGGCAGATAAATTCTCTGAAGGTTCCATCTATGCAGAGCATCCATCTCAGAGCTGCAGGAGCTGAGCAGCGCTATATCTACAGTTGTTGCTGTTTGATGGTGTGATGCTGTGCATCTAAACATATGAGAGAGAGTCTGTGCTTTCAATGCTCCCCCTAACATCATCCACGCAGTGTAGAGGAGAAAAAAGAAACAGCCACACTGGAATGCAGACCAGTGAGAAGGGGGAGACAGGGCTGCTGAAGCTAGTGGTTAGGTTGGAACAGGTAGGGACATGTAGATAGAAGAAGAGGGGAATAAACAGACAAGGGGTAGAAGGGTTTATAACTATTAGAAAAACACTCCCTTACAGAACCTGGTATGCAAGCCAGGAGAATTCTTGGTCTCTACATTCCTTTTCAGTCAGTAAATAGCTGTGAAACACATTGGCAAAGTGTTGCTTACCCTCCTATCTGCTGCCAATGATACGTCCACAAGATGATACTAGCCTACCATTACTACCAGTTACTCTGTCACCTCAAGTGGTAGACATCTGAGCTGTGGTTGTGAAATGCTCATGACCCAAGTTGGAGGTTAATATTGCTTCATGTGATGAAATTTCTGCTTTTTTCAGTTAAAAAAAAATCAAGGTTGCAAAGTCAAGAACTCCAAAATTAGGAGAGGCCAGAATTAAGGTTGCCTATCCAAGGCTTTTTGGATCTAACAGAAACATAGGGGAAGATCCTCAGTTCGTTTTAATTAGCTTAAGCTATGCTGCCTTCAACAGAGTTGTGTTGATTTATTATAGTGGAAAATCTGGTTCAAAACATGAGTGTAGAAAATGTCCAAGTCTTAAATACATCAAAGTAAACTGAAACTTACAGATGTTTATGCACTGAAACATAAGAGGTCATTTAGTTGTATTGCCCAAGAACAATGTCTCCCACTCCAGTTTTTCCTCCTATCAACAGATTCTCCAGCTCTTCCAAATATAACCCTTCTACCTGTTTTATTTTGACACAAATAGTTTTGTTAACAAAGCAAGTAACTGGGATATAAAAATAAGTTATATCTAAATCAAATTCAAACTGTTTTTTATGTTACCTACTGCCCAAACTGCCTGTAGCCTGTAAACCAGTAGCGTAGCTGGCGGGGTTCAGTGGAAGCAGCTGCTTCCCCTCAGGCCGGCAGGCACAGAAGCGGCGCCTGCCGGCCAGCTGCACAACCAGAAGAGCCAGGAGGTGTCAGACCGGCGTGGAAGTGGCGCCTGCCGGCCGGCGCTACCAGCCACACAGCCGGAGGAGCCATGGGGCTGCAGGCCGGAGTGGAAGCTGGGACAGGAGCCAGGGACAGGCGGAGTGGAAGCCCATGCAGCCAAGTGCTGGGACAGGAGCCAGGGACAAGCGGTAGCGCAGCTGGGAAGGTGAGCGGGGGGGGGAGCAGAATCTGGTCTGGGGGCGTGGCCAGAGGAGGAGTCAAGGGGGAGTGGCCAGAGGAGAAGCCAAGGGAGGGCGCCTTTTTTATATTTTTTGCTCCCCCTATACTGAAAACCTGGCTATGCCACTGCTGTAAACTCCCTCTTTGGCCATCTTCTATTTTTCCTAAGAGTGGAATTTTACAAATAGTGAGTTCTGCAAAATAACTTTGGCTGCCTCCATCCTTCTTTCTTTCTTTCTTGCTTTTCATGTTTATGCATGCTATTTGAGAATGCAAACCTTCTTCAAAGTGCAAAGGAAGCCAGACACATTTTATTCTGATTCTAATTCTGCTTTCATAAAAATTTACAAACATGAACTCAATCTGTCTTGCACAAAAAGTACAGTGCAAAGGAGGGCATAAATTTATATTAAACCTCTACTAAAACCAAATGAAGCTCGTAAACTGCCAGCTGGCCAACCTATCAGCTCTTCTTAAAGAATAATTATTAAATCTTTTCATGTGGAAAAATAAAAGCTCTACAGAACTACAGAGAGAAATGTTCAATTGTAAATATGATGAAAAGTGAATAGTATAGTATTAATTGGCATTTACTAGATGGTGTGAAATCCAGTTTCAAATAAGTACATGGCTCAATATGGGGCAAAATTCTGATATTTGGCTCCAGCTGTATCATTTTTCAAATATTTCTCAAAGGTGAATGACTAGGAGGTACAGCTCCCTCCCCATGGCTGGCATGGCTGCCTTGGATGCTTCTGTTCCCTTCCCCCTAATGGCCTGATATTCTTTACAAAGTGGTCCTGACTTCCCCTCTTTTCTGTGGGTGCTTGACTCCCTGTTAAGTCCCCACCCCCCACTCCACCCCTTCCATGAGATCCCACCTCTGCCCTGCCCCTGCCCCACCTCTTCCCCACCCCATTCCAACCCCTTCTCCAAAGTCTCCGCCCCAACTCCTCCCCCTCCCTGCTCCTATTCCAACTCCTTCCCCAAATCCCCGCCTCCGTCTCTTCCCTGCCTCCTCCCCTGAGCGCGCCACATTCCTGCTTCTCCCCTCCCTCCCATTTGGCAGCGGTCAGGTGGGAAGCACTGGGAGGTAGGTGGAGGAGCGGGGATGCAGCGTGCTCAGAGGAGAGGGAGGAGAAAGAGGAGTTGAGGCAGGGGGTTAGGGGAACTTTTTTCCCAGCCCCAGAGCACCCACAGAGTCGGTGCCTATGTAAAAGAATGTACATAAAGTCCTGTTTCCCTGAACACAATAGGAATAAAAAAGGAGACAGTTTCCTTTTTCTCAAATGATTGTTCAAAGCTCAATAATTGGGAGGCAGAGCACCCACCCATGGCTGGAGGCAGCTTTCTCTCCTCATTATTTTGGGAGGAGAGCAAGTTACAAGGTAGCTGTGGTCACTTCTGGTCCCTTTCTCACTGCTATTCATCTCATGCCCCACTCTTAATAGCACCTTTGACAGATTCCATCCTGCTCCATTTGTTATTCTGAGACCTAGGTGAAACCTCATTGAAGCTGAGAGATATAATAGCTGCCTTTTTATTTAGGATAAATATAAGAAACAGTTAAACTCCTTTTGGAGTAAGGCAACTGAAACAATAGAAGCCATGACCCAAAACACAGGCCATATGCATGGGCAGTCAGAAGCTAAACTTTGTGGGCAGAGAGGTTTCACTGGTATGGATATTGTTTTTGGTGGAGAAGGGTGAACGTGTGTGTACACAGAGCCTGAAACAACAGAAGTGCAGACAGAGAAGGCAGCAGAAAGCCAAGGACAGCCAGAGAAGCACTTGTTGTATGACTCCGAGATAAAGCTGAGGCCCACCTTTTTGCGTAGAGTCCTGGCGTGAAAAATAGGACTGAAATTTTGAGCACAAAAACTGGCTCATGTTGTTTGAACATTATTGTGGAACAGAACTTTATGTGAAGTTTTTGTAAATAAACAGGATCATATCAAAGGAATACCTATCTCCATCAATTTCTCCTCCTAACAGAAACAATATACAAAACCTTAAATATTGGTTAACTGCTCAGGTTAAAAGGAGTAACACTATGATCACATTCCCATTTTCTTCACTGGTATCTGATCCCTCTGCCCTCCACGCACATACAGACACTCAGTAGTGAACTTTGGAGCCCTAAGAGATGGGAAGCATGAGAGCTGCCTACAGAGAGGTCCCATTCATCAGTGCAATGTAGCTACTCTGTGCTGATTGTGTTTATGTAAAGTGGCACTAAAGCACTGTAATAGTTGGCCCATGGGGAATTCCACTGATGTAGGAAGAATTCTGGTGAGAATAGGGTCGGTATAGCTGACTGTACACCAATCTCCATAAAAGACTTTGGTATGAGGAAGAGAGGTTGTCTCACCACTACGTTCTGGCTATTCCCAGGGCAAGTGCAATCATTTAGGCAACGTAGATGGTGGCATAGAATGCTAGGATTTGGGGGGCAGCACGCAGGGGAACTCCCTGTCCCAGCTGACCTCTGCCCTGCCTCCTCCCCAAGCATGCCGTGGCTGCTTCACTTCTCCTGCCTCCCAGGCTTGCGGCGCCTAAGCTGATTGGGTGGGTGGGGTGCCTCAGGGCAGAGGGGGGGAGTTGCCGCAGGGAGGTGGGGTGCCTCAGGGCGGGGTCTCGGGGACGGGGGAGGGCGCAAGGTGGAAGTTTTGCCTAGGGTGCGAAACATCCTTGCGCCGGCCCTGGCTATTCCTAGCTATTAGAATTGCTCATAGAGCTATTGACAATTAGGCACAAACTAGGGCTGCTCCCAGCAAGCCGCAACATAGAATGTGGGGCCAAGTTGGAGTAAAGGCATTTTCATTCCTCCTCCCACTTCCCCCCTCAGTAGACCCTGTGCTATGAGCTGATGAACAGGGCCCACAGTTTCTAGGGCAGCTACCTATCTTAAACCTTATTATCAGAATCTACTTTAATAAACTGTTACCATGCTGCTATCAAAACATTGTTTAAAAGAGACAGATATTCATATCGTGTGACCTACCTATCTTACCTTACTAGGTCAGTAATAGAAGTAAAAGATTATTCATAGTGAGGTATTGCTTCCCACGGTGCACCATTTTATTTCTCATTTTAAACTAACAGCCAAAATTTAAAATTAATTTTTAAATAAAGTAACTCTGATAATAGATTTAACTGCTCAAATGTCTTTTTCATTACATGGAAATTCTGGTTTAGCGAAGTTCTCATATAGCTGCTTAATCAAAAGATCTTCAGTGAGAGTTTTTACCCCCGTAATGTAATGATGAAAATAGCAACATATCATGAAAAAAATAATTCCTAACTAAGTTTGGTTTTGTGGAAGTACGGGTATGAACTGCTGGTTCTATTATTAACATCCAGGTGCAATCAATGATCAGATATAATACTTCCAATTGTACTACTATTGCAATATCAGCTTCTAAATTATTTTTTGTTAAATAACTGTTCCAGTTATGTAGAATTTGAATGAATACTAAAAATATCCTTTGCACATCCTTAGGTCCCATTCAAATCATGAAATCAGACTTGTAATATATAACTCTGATTACCTATACAGTAGATTTCCTGTACAATAACTCAGAGGTTTTGCTTGTGACACTGGCTGTGCACTATTTCAGCTCAAATCACCAACGTTTAAAACATTACTGAATTATGCTACTACTTTCATGACTTTTGTCAGATTTTTGGATTGGGGCAAAAGAAACCTGATGAGGTTCAACAAGGACAAGTGCAGATCCTGCACTTAGGACCGAAGAATCTCATTCACTGTTACAGACAAGGGACTGAATGGCTAGGAAGCAGTTCTGCAGAAAAGGACCTAGAGGTTACAATGGACGAGAAGCTGGATATGAGTCAACAGCTAGAAGGCTAACGGCATTTTGGGCTGTATAAGTAGGGGCATTGCCAGCAGATCGAGGGATGTGATCATTCCCCTCTATTCGACATGGTGAAGCCTCATCTGGAGTACTGTGTCCAGTTTTGGGCCCCACACTACAAGAATGATGTGGAAAAATTGGAAAGAGTCCAGCAGAGGGCAACAAAAAAGATTAGGGGGCTGGAGCACATGACTTATGAGGAGAGGCTGAGGGAACTGGGATTGTTTAGTCTGCAGAAGAGAAGAATGAGGGGGAATTTGATAGCAGCCTTCAACTACCTGAAAGAGGGTTCCAAAGAGAATGGATCTAGGTTGTTCTCAGTGGTACCTGATGACAGAACAAGGAGTAATGGTCTCAAGTTGCAGTGGGGGAGGTTTAGGTTGGATATTGGGAGAAACTTTTTCACTCAGAGTGGTGAAGTACTGGAATGGGTTACCTAGGGAGGTGGTGGAATTCGCTTCCTTAAAGGTTTTTAAGGTCAGGCTTGACAAAGTCCTGGCTGGGATGATTTAGTTGGGAATTGGTCCTTCTTTGAGGAGGGGGTTGGACTAGATGACCTCCTGAGGTCCCTTCAAACCCTGATATTCTATGATTCCTATCAGTGAGTAAGAGGTAAAACCAAGGCATTGCCATTTCCTCACCCATGTCCTGCCCCCACCAGCTGTAAGGATGGAGTGAGGAGGCAAGTAGCCTCTGCTGGCTTCTACATGCCTGCATTCAAAGTCCAGATAGCCCAAGGGAGGCATAGGGGAGTTTTTACTTCAACATGGTTGTGCAGACTGGACTACAATGTAGACTTAAATATAAATTGTTGCTGAATACAGTTATTTTCTTTTGCTTCTTTTTTTTTTAATTTACAAGGAAAAAGGGTTGAGGATTTTTTTTGCTACTGGCAGTACATAAAGATGTTTGCGGGTTTTTTTGTGTGTGTACTTTAATTACATCAATAAAAAAACCCAAGAAATAAGATGGCTAACAAACTGGACAAGATACCTCAAGAGATGAGCTTCAACCTTTGGGTTGTGGATGTGAAATCTATCCCCAAGGCAGTAGTTTTGTATTAACAATGGAGTAACAGAGGGCTAAGTGAAATGAAATTAATTGGTGAGTCTCAGTGCAGTTCCTATTACATAGAGAACAGTCACCATCACACTAACCATCATCACCCAGTGGATGGGAAGGCACAGACATTCCCTTGCAGTACCATGAGCCTCCACCTCCCCACCTCCAAAATTTTCCAACACAAGCTCCCTTCTTCTCACCCTTCCCCCTTTTTTAAAAAAGGCCTCAACACTTACTTAGGCTTCCTCCTGCCTCTTTTTGCTTCTCTGGTGCAGGCTTTGGCTGGCCCCTGTCCTCTCTGCAGCAGTCTCAGGCAGCTTGCTGAGTCTCCCCACTCACACTCAGTCCCCCAGCCTCCCTTCTCCCCTGCCCAGCTTTCTCTTCATGGGCCATCCTGCCAGACTCCTTTCCTTTGCACGAACTCCTCCAAAGTGAAGACTCCCTTTAACCGAGGGGTCGGCAACCTTTCAGAAGTGGTGTGCCGAGTCTTCATTTATTCACTCTAATTTAAGGTTTTGGTGCCAGTAATACATTTTAACATTTTTAGAAGGTCTCTTTCTATAAGTCTGTAATATATAACTAAACTATTGTTGTACGTAAAGTAAATGAGATTTTAAAAATGTTTAAGAAGCTTCATTTAAAATTAAATTAAAATGCAGAGCCCCCCCGGATTGGTGGCCAGGACCAGGGCAGTGTGAGTGCCACTGAAAATCAGCTCACGTGCCACCTTCAGCACATGTGCCGTAGGTTGCCTACCCCTGCTCTAACCCAAGGTACCTTTCTCTCCCTTTCCTCTCCTGCCCACTGTTTCAACCTCCATTTCCCAGTCCCAGGCACACCTACCCTTCCCACTGTAACCTCCCCAGTCTATCCCCTCCCTGAACCGGCCTCAGTCTCTCCGCACCCCAAAAGCCCCTAACTACCTCTCTAGCCCTAAGTCTCTCTTCCCTCCCCCAAATCCTTCCATCCTCTTCCTCCTGTCTCCTCCTGGCTGCTTTAGTTGCCCCTGCTGGCCAAAAGCTGTCTTTGCAGCTACCTCTTGCCCTTTGGCTGCTGAGTTAGGCTGAGAGTGAGGCCTGGTCTACACTACGCTGTTAAACCGATTTTAACAGCGTTAAATCGATTTAACGCTGCACCTGTCCACACTACACTGCTCTTTATATCGATTTAAAGGGCTCTTTAAATCGATTTCTGTACTCCTACAAAACGAGAGGAGTAATGCTAAAATCGATATTACTATATCGGAATACTGTTAGTGTGGACGGAAATCGACATTATTGGCCTCATTATTTTACAGTAGCTACCCACAGTGCACTGCTCCAGAAATCGATGCTAGCCTCGGACCATGGACGCACACCACCGAATTAATGTGCCTAGTGTGGACGCGCACAATCGACTTTATAATATCTGTTTTATAAAATCAGTTTAAGCTAATTCGAATTTATCCTGTAGTGTAGATGTAGCCTGAGAGAAGGGAGTAAGCACAAAGCAGCATCAGACTCTTCGCTCTATGTCCTATTGTACTGCATCCCCTCCCTCATCAGGGACAGCCAAAAATTGAGGGAGAGGCAGTACTGTTGCCCCCTGCCCAGGCTAAAAGCTGTGAGAGGAAGAATGTTCCCACCCTGTCACCTACTATAATTAAACCTGCGTCAACACCTTTTGCTTCTTATGAACTTTATCTAAGATAGTAAATGTATTAAAAATAATAGTATAACTATATTAGATTTCAGCTCCTCAGGATAAGTCTTTCTTCTATTATTTCTGTAGAGAATCATGCACATGTGATCCAGCATACATAATAACTTTTCAAATAAGTCCCCATTTGTGAGAGTCTTGTCCAGCAGGCCCAGGCTCGTCTGGAAGTGGAGAATGGATCACTCTCTCACTCATAAGTAGATCCCTTCAGGTCAAAGTACCATGTTATGTGGCAAAGAAACCTCTGCTTTATCATTTCTGTGGAAAGATAAAGGATTTCATTCTAAAACACTTTGCGAGTGCTCAGAAGAATTTTACTTTCAGCAAAACAGAAGGTGGCCAAATAAATCTGAACCAAACGTAAAGGTAGGAGAAAGAGCTGGCTTCTCTAGCTGATGCCACATATGCAAAGTCTCAGCCTAAACAAAATATGTACACGATATAACTGTCTGTCGGAGAGAGGAATAGAGTTGCCAACCCTCCTGAATTGTCCTGGAGTTTCCAGGAATTAAAAGATTAATCTTTAATTAAAGATTATGTCATTTGATGAAACCTCCAGGAATACGTCCAACCAAACTTGGCAACCCTAGGGAGGGAGAGGAGAGGAGCATGTGTCTGCATAAGGGTATTGCCCTTCATTATTAATGATATACATATTACAAAAAGCAGCAGCAGCAAAATATTATGAGAGGAATCCTGGCCCTGCTGAAATCAATGGGAGTTATTTCTATTAACTTCTACAGGGCCAGAATTTTACCCTATATGTTTTAGCAAGCAGTAGAAGCACAACTTCAGTAATTTTTTAAGCTCTGGGGAAGAACAGAGTCCAGAAGAAAGACTGGAGTGTGTAAGTCTGGGAAGGGAAGAAATGAATAGAAGGGGTGCAGTGTGTCTGGGCAAGGTCATAAGCCATGAAAGATATATACAGGCAAAGAAAGGATGGTGGGGTAAGTCATTGTCTGTGGAAGGAATTGCATCTGGCAAAGGAGAGAGGACTGAATGACCATAAGTTTATTTGAAGGAACACTGGGCCCTGTCTAGAACTTAAAGTAGTGTCTGGTACACAAAATGTTACCCTAGCAATGGAACAAACAATGTCTGGTGAGGTGAAAAAGTCAGAATGTACAAAGAAGCACTATGCAGATCAAGTAAGCATAGGGCACTCCCATGGAATGAACACCAGGATCAACAATTTCAGGATTTCTGTGCAAAAGGGTATTGCACAGATTTTTGTCTGGCAGAAGTTCAAATCCATGGCACACTTTGGGACCATGAAACAAATTTAATACATCTTGCCCATTCCTGCCTGTGTGTTTGTGCATGGCTATAGGAATCAAAATGATAGCAAGTATTTGCAATAACATTTAGTCTTTAGTAACCCTGCAAACCACAAAGGAGCAAGGAGAGGAAATTAGCACCATTGAGTTGTCCTGTGCCACCCACTTGTCTCTTGTAGTTTGGGCCCAGATTCAAATAAACTAACCCTTTCCTATAAGTGGAAGTAGTTTGGGCACACGCTTGTGCTGTGATTGATTCAGGAAAGAGCATGACCTTCTTTGCCTTAGAGACATGGCTTGAGACAACTCTGAAAATTAGGAAGAACAACAAGATTGTATCACCTTGCTCACAAGAGCCATTTTGAAATTAGGATCTAGAACTGCCTTATTGGATGAAAAATGGAAGTGTCTACAGTTCACCTTAGGAAGAAGTGTCACTAGAGGAGGTTTTGGAATGAATTAATAATCTCAACAGTAACAAGTCACTGGGACCAGATGGCATTCACCAAAGAGTTCTGGAGGAACTCAAATATGAAATTGCAGAACTACTAACTATGGTTAGTAACCAGTCCTTTAAATTGGCTTCTGTACCCAATGACTGTAAGATAGCTAATGTAATGCCAATAATGTAACCCCAACTACACATACAAAAATGTAATGCCAATATGAGAGGGGCTAATTTAGCTACAATTAGTGAGGAAAGAGATCTTGGAGTCATCATGGATAGTTCTCTGAAGACATCCATGCAGTGTGCAGCAGCAGTCAAAAAAGCAAACAGGATATTAGGAATAATTAAAAAAGGGATAGAGAATAAGATGGAGAATATCTTATTGCCCTTATATAAATCTATGGTACACCCACATCTTGAATACTGCGTACAGATGTGGTCTCCTCATCTCAAAAAGATATACTGGCATTAGAAAAGGTTCAGGAAAGGGCAACTAAAAGGTTCAGAAAAGGGCAAATTAGGGGTTTTGAATGGGTTCCATATGAGGAGAGATTAAAGAGGCTAGGACTTTTCAGCTTGGAAAGGTGGAGACTAAGGGGTGATATGATAGAAGTATATAAAATCATGAGTGATGTGGAGAAAGTGAATAAGGAAAACTTATTTACTTGTTCCCATAATAAAAGAACTAGAAGCCACCAAATGAAATTAATGAGTAGTAGGTTTAAAACTTCACACAGTGCACAGTCAACTTGTGGAACTCCTTGCCTGAGGAGATTGTGAAGGCTAGGATTATAACGGGGTTTAAAAGAGAATTGGATAAATTCATGGAGGTTAAGTCCATTAATGGCTATTAGCCAGGATGGATAAGGAATGATGTCATTAGCCTCTGTTTGGCAGAGGATAGAGATGGATGGTAGGAGAGAGATCACTTGATCATTACCTGTTAGGTTGACTCCCTCAGGGGCACCTGGCATTGGCCACTGTCGGTAGACAGGATACTGGGCTGGATAAACATTTCGTTTGACCCAGTACAGCCATTCTTATGTTTCTAAGAGCCCAGGGACTAAGTCTCAGTCAAAAGTTTCATCATCTCCACATTTGTTCTTGCATTGTATGATTTGGAGGGAACAGGGAGACAGGGACCATTTTTTTTGGCATGTATTCACACATCCATAAGCACAATGGGCCCATGATCCTGATTGGGGGCCCTCAAGTCTAAAGTAACAAATATCTAATAGTCACAGACCCCTTTGCAAGGCAAACTGACAGGAGCATCAGTAATTATGGGGCAAGGGGAGCAGTTGCCCCCCAACCCTAGACTTTGGCTTGATCCTACAGATTTTTTATATGTCTGTATGCCCCACTTTTTGTTGTCCATCCCCTCCCATCTCACTCCCCACTCCCTGCCCAGACTTTGCAGGATATAAAATAATCATATAATGATCAATATGCTGACACAACTTTGGCTCCTTCCCCCATAATTTTTCTGAACTGATGCCACTGCAAACTGATGGAAATAATGTTGTGGTTTGGACCAACCAGGTACATGATCACACCGCCCAGTGGGCAAAGATGGAAACATAGTTAAGGGACAAAGACAGAGCCCCATCCTCTGTGGCATCATAAAGAAACTTCATGACTTGCTCCATTAGGGCTAAAGAATTTACTAAGCCATTAAAAACCACCCTATGAGTTGCCAGGGGCATTTTCTTCTATATCCACCTGAAAAAAAGGCCCAAGAAAAATAAGTTGAATGGATGGAGGAGCACACAGGAGAAGTGGCCACCCATTTGCACCCACAAAAATTAAATTCACCTATTCCATTCACAGAGACAAGCAGCTTCACCTGGAAAATGGTAGGTTGTACATTTTGACAACTATACTCAGGCCTTGGCTACACTTGAGAGTAACAGCACTGGTGGTGGCTTTACAGCACTGTAACTTACTCCCTGTCCACACTGGCAAAGCACATACAGTGCTGTATCTCCCTGGCTACAGCACTGGTTGTACTCCACCTTGACAAGAAGAATAAAGAGAATAGTGCTGGTGCTGCAGCACTGGGGTGCCAGTGTAAACAGGGAATAACCTTACTACGCTGTAACTGACCTCTGGAAGCTTCCCATAATGCTTTTAAGTAAAGATTACACTCTTCGTTTTGTTGTGATGCCTCTGTTTGTTTTGTTGTGAACTCCAGGATCCTGAAGCTGCTTATCAAAAAAAAAAAAACCCAGCTCCTGTTTGCTGTGAATGAGCAAGGCAGGGGGGGCTCCCTTGGAATGCCCACAGCTAGTGTTTGCTTGAAGAGAGGGGGCTTGAGGAGAGAAGCAGCACGGCGTGCGGAAGGGCGGGGGGTCCGTTTCAGGGAGGCTGCTTATCTGGTGCTTTCAGTGAGCGAGAGAGGGTGAGGAGGGGGACGGAACTTGCAGCTGCTGACTCAGTGTCAGCTCCAAAATCCATTCTCTCTCTTCCCCACATTCCCTGTCACACTCCTTTTGAAAAGCACATTGCAGCCACTTGAACCCTGGGATAGTTGCCCATAACCGCTCCCAATGCCGCTACAGATGCTGCAAATGTGGCCATGACAGTGCGCTGGTAGCTGTCAGTGTGGACAGACTGCAGTGCTTTCCCTACACAGCTGTACGAACACAAGTTTAACTCCAGCACTGTACAGCTGCAAGTGTAGCCATATCCTCAGTAAAAGGACTATAGACTGAATAGTCATAAACTTACACTGTGTGGGCTAAGTATCAGAGGGGCAGTCGTGTTAGTCTGATCTGTAAAAGCAGCAAGGAATCCTGTGGCACCTTATAGACTAACAGACGTTTTGAAGCATAAGCTTCGTGGGTGAATACCCACTTCGTCAGATGCATGTAGTGGAAATTTCAGGGGCAGGTATATATATGCAAGCAAGCTAGAGCTAACGAGGTTAGTTCAGTCAGGGAGGATGAGGCCCTGTTCTGGCAGTTGAGGTGTGAAAACCAAGGGAGGAGAAACTGGTTTTGTAGTTGGCAAGCCATTCGCAGTCTTTGTTTAATCCTGAGCTGATGGTGTCAAATTTGCAGATGAATTGAAGCTCAGCAGTTTCTCTTTGAAGTCTGGTCCTGAAGTTTTTTGCTGCAGGATGGCCACCTTAAGGTCTGCTATAGTGTGGCCAGGGAGGTTGAAGTGTTCTCCTACAGGTTTTTGTATATTGCCATTCCTAATCTGATTTGTGTCCATTTATCCTTTTCTGTAGATATGTGGGCAGAGTTGGCATCGGGGTTTGTTGCATGGATTGGTACTTGAGCTAGAGTTACTATGGTGCGGTGTGCAGTTACCGGTGAGAATATGTTTCAGGTTGGCAGGTTGTCTGGTGGCGAGGACAGGCCTGCCACCCAAGGCCTGTGAAAGTGTGGAATCATTGTCCAGGATGGGTTGTAGATCCCTGATGATGCGTTGGAGGGGTTTTAGCTGGGACTGTATGTGATGGCCAGTGGAGTTCTGTTGGTTTCTTCTTTTGATTTGTCTTGCAGTAGGAGGCTTCTGGGTACATGTCTGGCTCTGTTGATCTGTTTCCTTATTTCCTCGTGTGAGTATTGTAGTTTGAGAATGCTTGGTGGAATTTTGTAGGTGTTGGTCTCTGTCTGAGGGGTTAGAGCAGATGCGTTGTACCTCAGTGCTTGGCTGTAGACAATGGATCGTGTGATGTGCCTGGGATGGAAACTGGAGGCATGAAGGTAGCATAGCGGTCGGTAGGTTTTTGTATAGGGTGGTTAATGTGACCATCACTTATTGCACCATGGTGTCTAGGAAGTGGACGTACCGTGTAGATTGGTCCAGGCTGAGGTTGATGGTGGGGTGGAAGCTGTTGAAATCGTGGTGGAATTTTTCCAGTCTCCTTCCATGGGTCCAGACGATGAAGATGTCATCAATGTAGCGTAGGTAGAGAAGGGCATGAGTGGACGAGAGCTGAGGAAGTGTTGTTCCAGGTCAGCCATAAAAATATTGGTGTATTGTGGGGCCATGCAGGTGCCCATAGCAGTGCCGCTGATCTGGAGATATATTACTGTCATCAAATTTGAAATAGTTGTGTTGTGAGGATAAAGCACAGAGCTCAGCAGCAGTTGTGCTGTGGTATCATCAGGGATACTGTTCCTGACAGCTTGTATTCCATCTGTGTGTGGGATGTTTGTGTAAAGCCTCTACATCCATGGTGGCTAGGATGTGTTTTCTGGGAGGTGACCAATGCATTGTAGTTTCCTCAGGAAATCAGTGGTGTCTTGGAGATAGCTGGGAGTGCTGGTGGCATAGGGTCTGAGTAGAGAGTCCACATATCCAGACAGTCCTTCAGTGAGAGTGCCAATGCCCGAGATGAAGGGGCGTCCAGGGTTTCTGGATTTGTGATCTTGGGTAGTAGATAGAATAACCCTGGTCGGGGCTCTAAGGGTATGTTGATTGTTCGGTGTTAGTGTAGGAGTGTCCTGAGTAGATGGTGCAGTTTCTTAGTGTTTCCTCGGTGGGATCTGAGAGAAGTGGCCTGTAGAATTTGGTATTGGAGAGTTGTCTGGCGGCCTCCTTTTGGTAGTCAGACCTGTTCATGATGACAACAGCACCTCCTTATACAGCCCCTTTGATGATAATGTGAGGGTGGTTTCTGAGGCTGTGGATGGCATTGCGTTTTGCATGACTTAGGTTATGAGGCAAGCGATGTTGTTTTTCCATAATTTCTGCTGTGCACGTTGCGGAAGCATTCAATGTATAGGTCCAGACTGTCATTTTGACCCTCAGGAGGAGTCCATGTGGAGTTCTTCTTCTTGTGCTGTTGGTGGAGGGTACCTGTGTATCAGTGTGCTGTTCAGTGTTGTCCTGAAAGTATTCTTTGAGTTGGAGACGACGAAAGTAGGCTTCCAGATCACCGCAGAACTGTATCATGTTGGTGGGGGTGGCAGGTCAGAAAGAGAGTCCCCAAGCTAGGACAGACTTTTCTTCTGGGCTGAGTGTGTAGTTGGATAGATACGATATTGCTGGGTGGGTTAGGGGTACCACAGTTGTAGCCCATGTGGCAGGTAGGAATTTAGACAGCTTACAGTCCTTTTTTCCTTTGAAGAGAGGTGAAGTGAGTAATGTAGATCTCCTGTCTTATTTTAGTGAAGTCCGTTTGTATGGAAGTTTGGTTTGGTTGTGGGTTGTTTGGTTTTCCTGCAAAACTCAGGACACTCTATACACATGCGCACACACACACCCCTCAAATCCTTTCACTGTGCTCCCAGAGCTTGGCTCCCAGCGAGTCTGTAAAATAGCAGTGAGCTGGGTGTAGCCTAGCAAATGAGCCTAGCTAACATGGAAGAGTAAACAATGGAAATAATTCCTTCACAAACACCCACAGATTTTTCACTCTAGGTTCTTCTCTCTGTGGTTTACAGATATTGGCCTGAAAGCTGCTGAAAGTAATCATGCTGTAAGCTGATGACTAGTGCGCTTGAGAGGCTCTAGCACACGCAAAGGGCCACTTGCTTCTGAGGGAAGAGCATGAAACTAGAATTCAATCTTCTCACTATTAGCTCCTAATACATTGCCAGTCAGTGAGAAGATAGACCAGAGAGAAAAAATAACATTTATGTTTTCTCACTCATTTAACAAGAGCAAAATAGACAAGAGAAAGGAGCTGGTTAATTTTCTAGTCAGTATTAATGTTAATGTTTCCACAAAGACAGGCTGAGAAAGGCAGAGATACAGTATAATAAATCTTGACCTGCTGTGTTGCTTGGGAGATGATATTACTATCGTAAGAGTTCTAGAGGCGTAATCCCATAATTCACTGTTCCAGTCCAATGAGTGTCCCACTTCTCTTTTCACTGAGCTCATTTACAATCCCAAGCAGTCTCTGGCTGTCAGTTCCTATTTGCATCTCCTATTTCCCCTGTTTCTTTTTTTCCCCTTTCACAGAGATCTTCCCTGTCACATCTCATCTTACTTCTGACTTGTTGTCATCTTTCCTTGAGCTGTTTCAACTTACTTTTTCTGCTGTCACCCACAGTTTCCATCATCTGGAGGTTAATGAAGCAAACCTGCTCTAGCAACAGCACAGTACCCAGCTCAAAGCTTTTTTCCTGTTTACTTTTCCTCAAACTAAGCACAGTTTGTTGCTGTTTCTTATGCAAATGAGTTTTGAGGTAGACTAGACAGTTGTCTCCCCTTCCTTCCTGGTTCAGGTCACACCACCAGTTGAGGCAAGCTGATTACCTTTTATCAATTATCACAGAGCTCATGGGCTCTGATTCAAATGTCCACAAACTTGTAAATCAGAAACGTGCCATTGAAGTGTATATACTGATTTACACCAACTAAGGGTTTGGCCCACTGTGGTTCTGAGATCAACACTTTTGTCTTTACCAATTTCATATGTTCTTAAGGCAAAATAAGATGATTGTCAGATTTTTGTCTATCTGCTCTACTCTTATATACAATCCTTTCTTGCTTAGTCACTTTACCCTAGAGACCTTTCTCTAACAAATAAATTTGTTCGTCTCTAAGGTGCCACAAGTACTCCTTTCTTTCTCATTCAGTGACTTTAATCTGAGTATCTCTGGGTTCATCTCTTACCCTAAAAAGTAGTAAATTGCCAGTTGATTTTGACCCTGTAACTCAAACAGATGTCTGCCATTGTCTTCTTACCTAACTCCCTGCTGGTTTAACACTGCTCCTATGTAGCAAATTCCATTCCCATCTCAGTATTAGTCATGTGTAATCTTGTAGCCATGAAACTCTCTTGTTGTTCGGTCAGTGACCCAGCCATCTAATTTTCCTTAGCAATCCCATCACTCACTGTTTCTGTGAATGTATCTTTTCAATAAGTATATCCTCTATCAGTATTTTGCTAGTGTCATTCCACCACATGTTTCCGGTTTCACACATTTTCACATTATCTCATACCAATCCAGTTGTCAGCACCTTTGCTTCCCTGTTGATTTTGTGTTCTTGCATCCCAGCAGCCTACATACACATTAAAACACAGTGGAGTATGATGATGTTGACAGGGCCAGATTGGGTAGTCTGGCTGAGCTGCGCTCAGTGCAAGATCCTGTAGGTGCTTTGCACCCCCAGATTCTGAAGTTGCTCTTCACTGCCTGGAACCCCATCTGGAGGATGCTCTGAATTATACTGGGTGCCCCCTGGCAACCATTCTTGCAGCTGGGGATCATGTTGGCTTAGGGATGCCCTAGCCTTACCCCTTTACCCACAGGAATGGCCTCTTCACTCTACACCGGTTGGAATGGTACTGGAGCCACCACAGCAGCTCTACAAAGCCTAAGGATTTCCCATAAAGGAGGAATTCTTAAGGGGACAGTTAAGCTGGCTACAGGATTCTTTATACCATGGAGTATTGCAAGTTTCTAAATTCACGTTCTGCACTTCTGTGGATTGCTCATGTATGTTGATAAATAGTTTTTCTCATTACATTGTTTTCCTTCTTTTTTACACAAGATCCAGCTTGAAATGTGTTACTAAATATTGAAATAGGAATTTAAAACAAAAACAAATGTACACTAGATCTGTTCCTCTATGGGAGAAATTCATTCCTGTGAATCTAGCTAATTGTTCATCTGATAACTTGCCTTTTTTTTTTTGACATGAGAAGTGTCTTGTACCAAGATATTTACAGACATGTGTATCGAGAAAACCTAAGGGGGGGAAAAGGGAATATGCTACAGATCAATATGTTAACAGTGAGAAACAAGATTAATATTCACAAGTAGCCAATGCAAATATTTTAAACTAATAAGAAAACCCAAATGTATATTAAAATACTGATGCATGGTGTATGTTAAACATGAGTCTATTGCTTATACAATCTGAAGGAATGAGAATACCATGGCAGAGGCAAGGAGGAGGCCTCCTTCTGACGCTTACAGAAAAATGCGTGTAAAGATTCAGAAGACTTCCAAATTTAAAAACAAATCTTTTTAGATATTTAAGTTGGAAGTGAGATGCCTATGATTGGGCACCATTGAGTGTTAAAATAATTCATAGATCATAAGTTTCGTAATGAGATACAGAGGTTTTCATCTACTAGTTCAGACTTGTCCCAGTTGTCTGATGGTGGTTGTTTGATGCTTATTAGTCTCTACAAAATGAGTTGATCTCAGTGTAATTTCTTGTCCACACTCTGAAAACCATCAGAATTGGCACTGTCACCCTATTGGCAATCTCAGCACTGAGGCTTATGGTGAATTAGCTGTAGAGACTGAACTGAAAGGTCTAGTAGTTTAGTGAACCATCAAGAGATGCACTGATGAACAATATCTTTTCTACCAGAATCAGTTCCAGAGGTCTGACATGATGAGAAGGCATCACCAGTTTGGAGAGGTTCACAGTTTTCTTTCTGAGGGTCTCTGGATTTTCTGACTCCTCAAAATGTGATATAATTTTGTTTGTCACTTGTTCCATGTTGTTCCCTCTTTTTATTCCTTCTTTAAAATCTTGTAACCAAGCCTTTAGAATCAGCAAGTAAAGGTCAAATTAAGGTAACATTTAAAAATATCCCTTTTTGTAATTCAGGTGCTGTGCCTGACCTTCCTCCAATTTTTTTCCTTTTAAATTAGTTACATGGTTGTCTAAGAGATGCAGAACTTCTCCCTTGTATATGTAGGAATAGTGCCAGTAAATTAGCTGTGCCAGCAACAGGTAGGAGAGAATTATCATACCTTGATTGTTTGGGGCTTTAGGAAGGATCTTCAAGCTTTGTTGTTGTTGTTGTTGTTTTAAATTATGCATTTGTAATGGTAGTCAGCAAATTCTGTGATCTTAACCTCACTGTTGTAAATGTATGTGTTTTTATGTAGTCAATTATAGTGTGTCATGGGGCAATTTCTCTTCTGGACTCTTTTGCATACTGTTGATTAGAAAAACTAGTCAGGACAGCAGATGTGCCCTCAGTTTAAATTATGAGTAAAGGGAAAGAGCAGGACTTCCTCTTTTGGACAAAGCTATTTTTCTGTGTCCCTATCAAATGTGCAGCATCATAGATGCAGTAGCACTGTATGGGGGATGAGAACATTCTTGTAAAAAATCAGAATTGTTGATTGTTTTATCTCTTGCAGCAGAGATCCAGTGCTAGCTAGAGGAAAGATGAGACCTGTTGCTGTCATCTCAACAGTGTGTCAGGGAACAGCATGTGGGGTTGGTGTATGCGAGGGGTTTTGTGCTATCCGGGAGAGAAGGACATAAGAACTTGACATGCATGGTTGCAACACTCATACTTATGAAAGGCCTTTTCAATTTTCAACAGTTTTACTATTGATGATTAGTGAAGTCACAAACACTCCAACCCAGCAAAGAAAGTAAAAATAATATAAAATGAGCATCCATATACTCACTCCATCCCTTGCAAAGAAAACCCTGAAGTGTTAGTCATCCTCCTCCTCACCATCATCTCTAGTGATGGTCATCTTGGCATTTCCCAAGGCATGCAGTATGGGAATTTTGCTCCAGTATGGATTGCAGTTTGGCCCTTCTAAATGACAGAGTGTAGACTCAATCCTGTGAGATGCTGAGTGAGTCCACTGAGGTCACTGGGACTTAAGGGAGCTTAATTGGTGCTTGGTATCTTTGGGATCAGGCTGAAATTCCTTATGGTTGTGGTTAGGAAACAGTCGGAGTTCAGCTTGGAAAAAAGTCCTCAAATTAATTTAATGTCCTATTTCCAAGTAGGGATCCCACAAGACACTTTTAACTTTGACTGCACTCCAGTCTAAAGTTTTCTATTTTAGTCTCCTTACAAGCCTGTGGAAGGAATACCTAAATGTGATGTTATACTGAGTTCTGTAACAATTAATTATATCTTGACATCTACTGTATTGAAATGGTTGAACGTAAGAACCAAAAAAAATCCCCAAAAGCTTCCACACAAATCGACTCTGTTTTAATAAATCCAAACCTACAGAGGCTCAAGTGACAATTTCTAAATGTGTTTGCCACATAGACCTACCCAAGATAAAATCTCTCCTCATCCCTCTTTTTTTCTGTCTTCTTTTTTTCTGATGTACACACGCATACTGTCATATCCAGTCTCCAAAACAATCAGGTCAGTAGTGAGGACTGAAGCAATACATCTCTTTATCTCTGACTTTTAAGGAAGTGACATCTTTTAAAATATTATTTTCTCTTGACTTCTTTCATGGTTTTTTTTTTCCTGACTGATTAGGACAGGGCACTGAGGTCAATTGAATTCCGCAAAATCTAATATTAACAGAGGAAAAGGAAAGACCTTTGAGGGCAGCAGAATAAAGTGAACAGCATTCAGGAAGGTCCAACATTTCTCTCTCAACAAATCAGAAAATGAATGTATGTCTTAGTCTTTCCTTTTTACACCAGTTGCTGACGTCTCATCGTTGACTTTTTGTCTTACTCAGTCATGAAGATGGTATTCAATTGTTTCAGAATGCTAGTGGCTTGGACTACAGAAACCTGTTTGAGAAATAAAAGTATGGATTTAATGCAGCAGTGGAGATGAAAAATATATTGCCACATAATGGAAAAGGCAATAATACTTTGTATCATACCGAGAGGGGAAAAGAATAAAATTCTTTTAACTAAAGTAGTAAATCTGGAAAAGTGAAACACAAGCAAAGGCTATAAACATGCAATGTACTAAACAACTTCATATCAGTTGATAGGGTTTATGCATTCAGTTGACCAGTATAGCTACCCTGCAATCAGGATGGGTGATTAAAGCTCACGTCGGCATACCCCAGCTTGCTCTGATCTAGCTAGATCAAAGCTAGTTCAAGCAATAATAGAAGTGTAGCCACAACAGCAGGGTTGGTGGTGTCAGGAATCAAGGCCTGCAGCACAGACAACCTGGAAGCAGGCCAACCAGTTAATGGAGTCCATAGTCCTGTGGAAGGCTGCCTAATTGGCTACCCCACCTGATTGGTTGGAGAAGTCAGAAGACTTGCTCTTAAATCCAGCAGCTGCA
Organism: Chelonoidis abingdonii; assembly: GCF_003597395.2. Lineage (NCBI taxonomy): Eukaryota > Metazoa > Chordata > Testudines > Testudinidae > Chelonoidis > Chelonoidis abingdonii. Next base: position 181,261,829 of record NC_133769.1, on the reverse strand, counting down.
ATTCAAAGCATTTGCTCATGGAAGTGACAGTTCCTGCACCTGCTTGTTCTCGGCTTTGTTCCAGACCTCCTGGTGCCTTGCCTCATTCCAGGTAATCTCAGCTCCAATTCCTGGCTCCTGACTCTTGTTCTGGCATCTGGCCTCTGACTCCAGTTCTGACTCTGGGATCTTACTCCTGGCTACTGACACCTGCTCAAATTCCCAATCCTGTTGTCTGATCTAACCACTAGGCACAACTGCTCCTGTCTCAATCACATGACAGTTTGAGCAGACTAACTCAAACAGTAACAGAACTAGAGCTGATACAGAGAGTATGGATTCTACAAAGACCAATATCTCTCTGACTGAGATGGGGGAGCCTTACAGTCCTTGCTGGCCCAAGTATCTGCCTTACAGCTGCAGAACACAGTTCTGCAAGCTCAAGCCACAACACCTTCAGCTCCAAGCCCTGCACTCCATGAGCCCAAAATCCCCCAGACTCAGAAGTTTAACGGTGATATTGATGGTATCTACTTCTGTGTGCATAGTCATATCCCCTTAACCAAGTGGGACTGATTATCAGTGTGCTTACCAGGGAGGCCCTGGCTACAGAGTCTCTACTCTTAGAAAAATTAAGCCTGTATCTAGCACCACTTGAGGACTTTGTTAAAGCGATGGCAGCGATCTTTGATGACCCAATCCATAAGTGTATAGCTGAAGCTGTGCTTCAGGTGTTGTGGGAGGGATGCTGGCCAGTGGCTAGTAGTAGTAGCAGTGGTAGTAGACGCCTTGTGGAAGGGGACCTCCTAGCATTATCATTTCCAGCATGGCCTATGATATTAAAGATGAACTGGCACAGGTGGAAATCCCATCTGGCCTTGATGCCTTGGTTTACCAGTGCATCAAGATCAATGACTATCTAACTGAACACCTCTAAGAAAAGAGGGTTTTCCCTGCTCCCACCAATCTTGGTGGTTCTGGTCACCTGCTACCAGTCCCTTCTCCATTGCTGAAACCCATGCAAGTGGATCAGGTCCAATCTCACCTCTCCAATGTGGAGAAGAATCAACACTGGGCCTGTGCCTATTTTGTAGGGAATATTTTGCACCAAACTACCCTGCCAAGGTCCAATCTGCACCCAAATCAGGAAATGCTAAGCCTCAGCCCTACTGAGGTATGTGTGTGGAAGCTGGGTTGCCACCCTTGCCCTCTTCCCAGCAGTCCACAGCAACACTTGTGCACTGGTACCGTGGTCATAGCCATTCAGCATCCAACTCCCTCTCCAGCACCAGCATCCTGTGATGTCTGACCAACCTAGAGGCACTGATGAGCTTAGGTGCTTCAAGCAACTTCCTGGCTCTAGAGTTCATCTGAGCACACAATATCCCCACCCAGCACAAGGACTTCCCAAAGTTAATGGAGTCCATAGATGCGTCACTCCTTTTGTTGGGATCAGTCATGCACCAGATGGCTCCCTTAGAGGTAGTCACATTTTGAGGCCACCAAGAAATTCTCCAGTTTGGACTAATTCATGCACATTCCCCAGTGGTACTTGGAATCCCCTGGAGTGTTGCCCACAACCTACACATCCACTGGCAGTCAGGCACAATACACTTTGAGTCTCCATCTTGCTGACAATCCTGTTTCCTGAGAGCTGACTTGGGACCAGCAACTCATTGCACCTGACTTGGTTATCCAAAGAATTCAGAGACTCAAAGAGTAGATCCAAAGACTACCTCAGCAACCCTCACTATCTCACCAACAGCTGCAGGGATTCCTGTTTAAATATCAACTCTATGCTGACATGTTCAACACAAGGAAAGCTGATACCCTACTACCTCCGTGCAGTTACAACTGCTCCATCGACCTTCATCTGGGAGCAAAGGTTCCCTTTAGGAACTTTCACTGGCTCTCCAAACCCAAACAACAGATACTCTGGAATTACATTGAGGCAAACATGCAGAAGAGATTCATTCGCCCCTCCACATCCCCAGCAGAGGCCCCACTCTTAGTGGTGAAGAAAGGCTTTTCCCTATAGCCCTTGTATGGACTACTAAATGTGGAACAAGATGACAATCCAAAACTGATACCCCAGACTGCTCATTAATGAGCTAGTCAGAAGACTTCCCTCTGCCGAGATCTTTTGAAAGTTGGACCTCATGCTTAAAAAGTGGTGAGGATCTGTTGATGGAATAAATGGAAGACCTCCTTCTGCACCAGCTATATCCACTTTGAGTATTTGGTTATGCCATTTGAGTGGTGCAACTTCCCAGCAACCTTCCAGCATTTTATAAATGACATCTTTCAGGACATACTGGATCAATTTTGTCATAATTTACCTTGATTTCTCTGAATGTTAGGACCTTCACAATCATCAAGCGTTCACTATCTTGGAGAGACTCTGCCAAACCACCTCTACATAAAGCTCAAACATGAATTCATACAGGACACCATGGAATTCTTGGGATACATCATCTTGCCCAAGGGACTCATCATGGAACCACATAAGATGGAGGCAATATTGGACTGGCTGCACCCAGGGACATATTTTGGGATGCAGTGATTTGTGGGGTTTGCCGATTTCTATTAATGATTTATAAAAGGATTCTCTAGATTGTTTGCACCCAAAAAGGTGCACATGCAACTGGGATTCTGGTTCTCCTGGTCCACAGAGGATCAGTTGGCCTTTGATCAATTGAAGGGGGCTATCTTGATTCACCTATCTTGATTCATGCAGATCCCACTAAACCATTTACTATAGAGGCCAACTCCTCAAACTTCCCATAGGTGCAGTATTACCTCCACATCTAGGCCTCTGCAATCAGTTTCACCCATGTGCTTTTTATTTTCTGAAGCTAACTCTAGCAGAGAAAAGTTACAACATTTGGGACAAAAAGCTACCTTGATATACAATAGCTTTTAAGTTGTAGCTCCCAGAAGGATTCCCAGTCCCAATGGACTATAAAAACATGGAATACCAATGGACCACTAGACAATTTAACCAGCCTCCAATCCACTGGTCCCTCTTGTTTATTCACTTCAACTTTATCACCTATCACATGGAGATGAGAAATGGGAAGGTAGGATGCCCTGTGTCACGGTGTCCCCGGGCGATGCTCTGGAACTGCTCCCCACTAAGCCAGTCAGGACTTTGGGGAGCCTCCTCTCCCTTGGAGCAGACTTGTTCAGGGCAAGAAGCTCACACGTCTTCACCTCCTGGGTCTCTCCTTGGAGCATTCAGCATCCTCTGCCCCTCCGTGGGCTTCCCACAGCGAGCCCACCCAGGCGGGGTCCTGGGGAAGCCACAGGGTTCTGCACCCCCACTTTGCAGTCAGACGTGACTCTCAGCCAGCAAAACAGAGGTTTATTCGATGACAGGAACAGGGTCTAAAACAGAGCTTGTAGATACAGCGAACCGGACCCCTCGGCCGGGTCCATTCTGGGGGGCAGTGAGCCAGACCCCCAGGTCTGCACTTCACTCCTCGTCCCCAGCCAGCTCCAGACTAACAACCCCCTCCAGCCCCTCCTCTCTGCTCAGCTCCTTTCCCGGGCCAGGAGGTCACCTGATCCCTTTGTCTCCAACACTTTCAGTTGGCACCTTTGCAGAGGAGGGGCCCAGGCCATCAGTTGCTAGGAGACAGAGTGCCCGGCATTTAGGTGCACTGGCCCCTTCCTCTGTAGCAATCACACACCCTTATCCCACCACCTAGATACTTAAGAACTGCTTCGGGGACACTGAGGCACCAACACAGTGTTCAGAGCAAACATTAAGAACAGTCCCAGTTCGTCACACCCTGTCCCACAAAAACAAATATCTTGATCTGGGGGAAGAACTGTCTGCTACCATACTCAAGGCATCCAACTTTTGTCACAGCACAATTGTCAGCAGTCTGACATTATCCTCCATCTGCTTTCTGCTCCCTGATGAACTGTTTGTGACTCAGATCCACCAGACTCTGAACAATGAGAGTACTGGACTCGACTCCAAGGTCTGACTACAGAATTGCCATCTCTATCACAAGGGTTGTTATTTATGTTCCAGAGACACAACCTAGGCTTCAAGTATTGAAACTATGCCTCAATTAGCTGCATGCGGGCCACTTTGGCCAATTCAGGACCTGGAATCTGGTCTTGAGAAGCTTCTGATAGCCAGACCTATGAGATTACTTCAAGGATTATAGATGGTCTTGTGACCTCTGTGCCCAGATCAAGAACCCATGATCTAAGCCTACTCCAGCCTTTGTCTATTGTCTACTAGCATTGTTTATTATCTCAGTGGAATTCATGGTAGAACTGCCACGCTCCCAGGGACATTCAATAACCCTGGTTGTTGATGACCTCCTAACAAAGAGGACACATTTAATGCTGTGCCATACTGTTCCTACTGCACAGGAGACAGCTTGGGTCTCCTTGGAAAATGTCTTCCGCTACCATGGGTTACTGTCAGGAAATGTTTTGGATCAGAGTCCCCAGTGTATCTCCTAATTCTGGTAGGAATTTCTCAGACTTCTTGGTATTGAGTCCCTCACCTTGTCCAACTATTTCTCCCCCTCCTCCCTGACTAATGGGCAAACAGAGGGTTAATCAAATCTTGGAGCAATACCTTTGCTGTCTTTTTGAGCTACCAATAGGGAACATTATCCCATGCTTTGCTACACTGAATTTGCATGCAACAATGCAATCCACACCTCAACCCAACATAGCCCTTTTTTTTTTTTTTTTGCCAACTCTGCCTTTCAGCCCTGCTTCCACTCAGACTTGTTCCTGAGTTTCCCCCGGACAGTCTGCTTCAGATTTAGGCTTCCACTTACAGTGGGTACACTGGGAGCTCACAGATTGCTTGCAGTCTGCCAAGAAGCCTATAAGCACCATGAACACCAAGGCTGTCAGTCTGGCCATAGGATGCAAGGTTTAGCTCTTAGATCGAGTGCCCATCCACCAAACTAAACCACTGATACCTGGCTCCTTCATGATTATAGAATGGGTGAATCCAGTGGCCTTCAGACTACAGCTGCCTGAGTCCTTGGGAGATCCACTCCATCTTTCACATCTCGTTTTTAAAACCCTACATGGAGAACCCATGCTCAAACTGCTCCAACCTGCCACTGCCACCCATAAAAGGCCAGTGACAAGAAGAATACTTAAACCGCTGAATCCTCAGCTCAATGATTTAGAGCAGGGGTCGGCAACCCCTGGCAGGGGGCTGGGCCAGTTTGTTTATCTGCTGCGTTGGCAGGTTCAGCTGATCGTGGCTTCCACTGGCCACAGTTTGCCGTCCCAGGCCAATGGGGTGGTGGGAAGCCGCGGGCCAGCACATCCCTCGCCCGTGCTGCTTCCCGCCGTGTCCACTGGCCTGGGACGGTGAACCATTGCCAGTGGGAGCTGCGATCAGCCAAACCTGCCGACATGGCAGGTAAACAAACTGGCCCAGCCCGCCAGGGTGCTTACCCTGGCGAGCCACATGACAGAGGTTGCTGACCTCTGAGTTAGAGGAAGGCTCCAGTACCCAGTGGACTGGGAAGACTACAGTTCAAATGAGTGATCTTGAACTGGATCCACACTCTGGACCTACTGTGAGACTTCCATCAGAAGTACCCTGAGAAACTGGGCACTGAGGCACTAGGAGGCATCTCTGTGTGTTTGTGATGGGGGAGGGAGAGGGAGACAGAGAAGGGTACTGTCGCGAAACAAGGCTTGTAGCAGAGCCAGTCTGGAAGCAGGGCCTGCAGCAGATCCAGTCTCTGGGTAACCTAACAAGTACAGCCGGCCCAGGGCCGGCTCCAGGCACCAGCATTCCAAGCTAGTGCTTGGGGTGGCATTCTGCAAGGGGCGGCAGTCCCTGTTGTTTTGCCCCCAGCAGCTCACTGAATTGCCGCCACAGACGGCGTGGCAGTCCTTGTGCCCTTAGGGCGGCATGTGCATTTCCGCGGTGGTGGCAATTTGGCAGCAGCTTCTATGTTTAGCTTTCCATGGTGGCTTCAGCTAAACATAGAAGCTGCCGCCAAATTGCCACCGCCTCGAAATGCGCCTGCCGCCCTAAGGGCACATGGACTGCCCCCGCTGTCCAGGGCAGCAATTTGGTGCGCTGCTTGGGGCAGCGAAAACTGTAGAGCCGGTCCTGAGCTGGCCTATAGTAAGCTTCCTAATTGGCTACACCATCTTCTTCTTAGTGTATGCATGACATGCCTCAGGTAGCAAGTGACCAGGATTCATCACTGAATTTGGTCCGCTGGTTGGATCATGAGCTTCCCTGGGCTGGGTACCGACAGGGAGCATGACATGAATGCTGATCTGTGCCCCTGGCTGCACCATCTGATTGGTTGGAAGAGTCAGCAGACTGGCTCTTAAGCCCAGCAGGAGCAATTTAGCAGCTGCTGAAAGCATTTGCCCATCGCTACAATAGCTTCTGCTTGTCTTTGATCCTAGCCCTGCTCCTGCCTTCCTTCAGTCCAGGTAACTCTCAGTTCTGATCTTTGGCTCCAACTCCTGAATTCGGCTCAGATCCTTGGTTCTGGCATCTGGCCTCTGGGTCTTCAACTCTTGGCTACCGCTGTCTGCTCTAACCACTAAGCATGGTGACTGCCCTAACCACTAGGCATGACTGCCCATGTCCCAGTGAATGACTGATAGGTGTGCATGGCCAGCCTCTCAAGTACACCCTGCCCAGGATCCTGGATGCATACTCAAGCAACTAGCCTGTGCCCCCACCCTTGCTGCCATGGCTGCACTAGTATCATTAATGGAGCTAGTTTTGAGTTTGCTAGATCAGAAATATTTTGGGTATATCTATGGGCAGACATACCCATTCACACTAAAACTTGTTGCTAGAATTTATTATTCATTCACTCATGTTATATCATTTGTAGATATACTGATATAGTATAATAGTGTAATTATGGTTAAGGGTCTGTTCACATTTCCAATCTCAGCCTCTATTTTTATTTATTTATGTTGATTCTAGATAAAAAAATTGCAGTCTGGTTTTCAATTTGGGATGAAATATTAGTCTAATAACTGGTGAAGGAAGGTGTGGACTAGTGTTTTGGGCATTGTGAAAGATTCCCTTTTTGAGAGAACTATGCTATTCATATTTTAAAAGTGGCTGCTGCATAGGTTTAAAAAACCTATAAGTTATTGATTTTATTTTAAATTAACCTTTCCTCAAACTAAGGGATCATTTACATTGATCTCACCTGACAACCCATTTAAGATTGGAGTTATTTCTTACAAATTTCCACTACTGCTGCTATATGTCAGTAAACGAAATAAGAAGTCCATGAAAGTACTGGTGCTATAATAACTCATTAGTATGAGTATTCAATCCCCTTCAGCATTGTCAATGGACCCAGCTGTGGAGCTGCTGCAGAGTCATTCTGCATCTTTTCCACAAGAGCCTGGCAGTCTTCAGAATCGATCTAGTCAGTACAGAGCCCTCCATCATAAAATATATAGACTTGCATGTCCCTTACACTCTTGCAAAACAAGTTCTGGGTTTAGCTCTTACCATAGCCATTTTTCACATTAATGTTTCAAATTTTATTAAATTCTAAGTGACTATGAAGTGTCTTCTTTATATATCTATCTGTTATCTCCTTCATAAACATGGTGATATAACAATAATAGGAAGGGCATGTCAGAATTTCAGGACACTCTGAGATGCAGATTCTCTGGTCCCCTAAGGCTGCAGCACAAAGTGGCCTGAAATCAACCAGAAATTCCCCCCACATCTATGGCGTAGAGCTGGCAGAGGCATCATAGAAACTTCATGTACTGTTCTCCCACCCTCACTGTAAGGAGAAGGAGGGGGCAGGAGAGGCACTGTATAGGTGAAATCTATTACAGTTGATCCTCCGCAGGTGTAAGGGACCTTGCACCAGAAGCATATATTACAGCAGGACACTGCTATTGGGTTCTGCTCTGATTTACATTGTCGGGTCTTGGCAGCCCCAATTCCAGGAGCCACAAATAGCCCTTCTCCATTATGTCTGGGCACGTAGCTTGGATATAATGGAGAATTGAGGTGTGAAGGTCTAATTTTGAAAAGCGTCATGCCTGTATATAGGATTCTGGTGAGAGGTTTTACACTATCTTTCCCTGCCTCCAAAATGACCACAGAAACATTACTTTGGAATGATAGACATACTCTAAGGGCATAATCCTGCAAACACTTAAGCACCTGACTATATTATGCATATGTGTATTCCCACTGACTACAAACGGTTACTTCATAGGGACGAAGGGAATCAAATGCATACATATTTGGCTTAAAAGGGAAAATGGCCACAAGAGCATGTGAACAAAAGAACGTTTGTGCTTTTGTTTTGTTTTTGATTTTTCTTTAAAGAGCTATCCACTCCCCTCTAATATTCCTTTTGCTAACAAAAATGCTTACTTGGAGTTCAGTTACCCAACTTATGCCTATCTCTGCATTAAAAGCAGACTGGAGCCACGCTGACCTGTGGGGAACTCTGAGGGGGATTGTGTCTTTAGGAGAATTCCTCACAAAGCTCCCTGGAGCATGAATGGGAGGCATATCCTGCTATACATTTTTTCAAGGCACAACATATTACCCCTGAAGTGCTGACCTTCCTTTGAGAGCTGATGGGATGGGGTAAGAGCCTCCTCCCACCTTCTCCCTCCCCACTTCGGAGAAGTTTTCACCCCAAGAGGTGGAGGCACTCCTGAGGGAATTCTGTGTTACTGTGCGTGTGCATAATTAATAAGCCACACATACATTATTTTTGTGCAGAAAAAAGCTTCTGCCAAAATGTTGCTGCAGTTCCACCTTTTGCCCACCAGAGGGAACTGTAGTGCAAGAACAGCAGCCGCTCTGAGAGAGGGAAGAGAAAAAGCCTGCCTTCTTCGCAGCGCCTGTCAGGCCAGGTCAAGAGACAGGGGCGATGGGGAAACAGACAGCATGGGGTGCTGTGGGGTCAGACAGGGGCTTGTGGGGGACAACTGACTGGGGCGGGGGGTGAATGGGAGTGGAGGCACAGGGCCACATGTGGCAGGGAGGTGTAGGGCCACATGGTGTTGTGAGAGGGGGTGCAGAGCTATATAGGGACAGGGGAGTGGCTGGGTGGAGACACAGACACATGGAGACAGGGGGCGCGAATACAGGGACACATAGGGAGAGGGGAGTGGCTAGGTGAGGGAACAGTGACACTTGGGGATGGGTGAGGGGTGAAGGGCCACATGGGGATAGGGGAAGTGGGTGTCTGAGTGGGGGTGGAGGGACATGTCAACAGGGGGTGCAAGGACACATGGGTACGGGGTAGATGTGCCTGACTGAATGGGAGAGGCTAACAGTCACCCAGGGTCTACATTGGGAAGCTCCCTAACAATTCTTCCCTATCCCTCAAAAAAACCTGTTCCACACTTTCCCCATTCACACCCAACAACCCTCCAAGTTCACACCCAGGATCCTTCACAGCAATTTACTTCCCTCTCCCTTAGCTCCTCCATTACACCTGAGTCCCCCAAGCCTTTGCACTGCTTTTGCAGGATGTGGGAAATACAGTTCTGTACTGTAGTTTAAATGAATTATTACTCGGAGTTTTGTATTAATATGCCTAGTAAGGAATCTATTTGTCAAAAAAACATTTCCTGAATCTCTTTTGTTATCTGTATTGTTAAAGACATACTTGCTGACAGGTATTTGGAAATAAATGGCCAAACATATTTGAAACTGGGGTGATTATTTTGTGTTATTTTGACAAATAAAATAAGCAGGATTTTGCAGAATTTTAAAATATTTTGTGCACAATCTTAATTTTTTTGTTGCAGAATCTGTAATTATTTTAGTGCAGAATTCCCCCAGGAAAAGGTGGGGGGAAGAGTTCCTGTGCTCGCCTGAATGCAGAAACTGAAACTGACAGAGAAGTGCCTGGTCTATGTAAGGGGAGGAGGCTTCTTATACTCTTTCCTCCTTCCGTATGCACTACTTGCACAAGGGTCACTTGCAATCCAGCTCATAGATGTTAGGTACAGAGATATGCTTTGAACATCTAGGTATTGTGTCTGTGCATGCCAAAGAATCATAGTTATCCATTACAACAGATGTTTGATGGTACTTCTGTAATTAGAGCTCTGCAATATCATGCCAGAGGCACAGGTTTGATCTCTTGCTCTCTGAGCAGGCAGGGGATGGGAGCACTGCTGAGGCAGTGTGCAAAACCCCAGATGGACAGGCAAAAGAATACTTTCCATTGCTCTGAAGTGGCCCTTATAGCTAATGAGGATGATATTTTGTGCTCTTATTGTGACTTTAATTTAAGGACCCCAAGTGCTTTAGACATCATGCAATCTCCTTGTGAAATGGCAAGTAAGGGTTACATAGGGATCCCTTCATCACCTGCCTCTGGGTCATAACACAGCAGCTGTCTAACAAAGCAGAGTAATTCTCTTCAGCAATTTAGAATGAGTGGTAGAGAAAAACATAAGTTCCAATTAAAGCTGCCAGGAAAATTAAAGTAGGCATGGCAGAATGTAACTTTAGAACTTTTGCTGGGATTTGTCCAAGGCACTTCTGCCAACACCTCTACTCTTAGGGAAAGAGTCATGGGATTTTTAATGGCCACAAGCTGCCGGGCCCTCTATCTTGTCCAAACACAGCACCTCCAACAGCACAGTGCCCCCTAATACACTGGTGGCTTATGGGTTTAGTAATTATGTGGGAAGAGTGCCACCAACTGACTGATCAGCAATGCAAAGCCTGGCACTACCTTTCCAGAAGTGCCAGAAAAATTATTTGAGCCACTTACCACCCAAAATGTAACAGACTCATCTAAATAAATAGGGAGTAGGATCTTTGTGTTGCCACCACTCCTAGCTTCAGCCTCAGTTTAGGAACCCCTCAGAGGGCTCCACATGCAAGCTAATGAAATTTAGATGGATTATCTCTTTCCCCTCAGGTTATTTAACTATAGAATCCACATAAGGTGCCCTATCATTATTAATAATATAACATATGTTAAATGCTCAAATCCTTTCCCCTCAAATGTACAAAATGATATCTGCTAGAGAAGAAAACCCAAAGAAAACTCATTAAGCTAAAAGTCCAGTGTGCCCTTTGTACCATTTCTTTATCACCACTGTCTCTCCTTTCTTCTCTGGCTTGTTCTCTCCACACCCATTCTTTTTCCCCTCAATTCTAGGTATTTTTTTTCTTTATATTATTCTGTCTACTAATTGTCATCTCCTTTAAGTAGCACGATCTTCATTCTCATTTCTTCTGTCATCCTGTCCACCCATTGTTACTTTTGTCTCTGATGATTGTTGTGTGAATTACGGTAGTGCCTAGAAGCCAGGGCCCCATTGTGCAGGCACAACACAAACAGAGCAAAAAAGAAACAGTCCCTTCCCCAAAGAGCCTTGCTTCCTGTTTTTTCTTCTCTCTATCCACTTTCAGGTTAGGCTGCTTCTTATCTGAAGCACGTTGTCATCCCTAGTAAAAATGCACATAGAGTTGCAAGGGAATTGTTGACCTAATATTTTTTCCTCCAAATATATTTGCTTTTATCCATGTTGTAAAGGGAACCAACTTTCTTGGGGAATTTTTAATTCAATTATAGGAGACACTTCATTTCCTTGTTTGTTTTCAGAAGAAAATAATTAGCAGACACTTCTGTTTTCCACATGGAACTTTGTTTTCCCAAAGAAGATGACATTATACCTAGGTAAACAGCAAAAGGTTAGCAAAACAAAGTAAAATAAAGTAAAACAAAGGAGACTTTCCTTTGCTTTGATAAACTCACCTGGCACTCTACAGTCTTTCATTTGCAACACAGTCTTTCCTTCTGAGATTATTTTTTATTAATCTAATTTAGCTATATAAGAATAATCAAAGTAGTCTTACCACTACTACTTTATTTACAATTTTTATTGGCCTTAATTCCCTTGTGATTGCATTTTGGTTTAATTTCTTTTAGAGCCCAATGGGAAAATGTGTTTTAATTAATTTTTGTTAGGGAGCTTTATTTTACAGCACGCTTTGTTTTTCACTGTTTGGCAACTGCTCCCCCCACTATTCCTAAGGTCAGAATGATTTCAGCTTCAACTAGCTATTCAAAGATATCTGATCAAAAGAAGTTTCATCTCTGTGGGTGCTGGCTAGTGATAAAAAGGCACCAAGGGTTTCAATAGAGACTAATCCTAATTCAGGAGTGGATAAACAATCTCCTCTTTGGTGACAGATCAGACACTTGACTTTATCATTATTTATCTTTATTTATAGTACCATCCACCCTTCTTTTCCTTCCCAAACTGCCGGAGCACCATGGACGAAGATTCTGTTTATGCCCTTGCGTGAAAAGTGGTTCTCCTCACCAATATGAATGGCATTTTAAGTAGGTGGAGAAAAAATCAACAACTCTTCCATCCCCACGTCCTCTTGGGCCAGGCCTGTTTGCTCTCCACAACCTGGCCAGCTAAGGTCAGATTCACAGGATACCTACTCTATTGCCTTGCAGCTCCCTCCCATGGTTTCTCCACCCGCCAAGCTACAGTAGTTCCTCCACAGTTCCATAGGGAAACAAAGATACCTGGCTCCTTTTTTCCCACCAGGCACTAAACAGGGAACAAGGATCCCAACAGCTTGTGTAACCCTTCCCCTAAAGCAGAGCATGGAGTAAAACCACTGGCTTCTATATGAGCTAGGGGAATGGCTCTAGAACAGGAGCATCCAGAAGACGAGATAAGGGATGCCATCAGGGATGAATTGAGGTCCAGTTGGGGATGAGAGGCTGAGGCAGCCTCTGCAGTTGTGAAGAGGCCGAGCTGGAGATGGGTGTGCTTGCTGCAGCTTTGAAAAGATGCTTCTGAGATATAATGAAGTGGGTTGGTTAGAAAAAGAGAATGGATAAATTTGGAGATGACTGAAGGAAGAGAAAGAGCTGGAGAAGCTGGGCTGAGGAGGGAGAATGAATGCACTGGGGAGCATTGTGAATGAATATGTATCACGACCCATGACTCCCATGTTGCAGTATTGCAGGTCAATCAAAGGGGAATGCTATAGGATATAGCTGCCCAGTAGCACCCCCTTTTGGTCAAGGGAGGCACAGCTGGCACTTTTGAGCTTAATTGCCTTCTTCTCAGTTGGTGCCCTCAGCTTTCCAGATAGCAGTCTATGCAGGAAATGGCCCTCTGGCCAAGAGAAAAACAAAAGTAATCCCTTCCAAGGTAGCAGAAGTCAGACTAAAACCACCAGGCTGGTTCCCCTGGAGTTCCAGCCCCCTACGGACCCTGCCTCAAGGACTTTCAAAGGAGCCTGGCCATCCCTATGGTTCCACTGTCAAACTAATCTCTGTCCTTTTCTAAGGCCCAAGTACCTGTTAAGCTATCACCTGACCCTCCTTAGTCCTGCACCATCAAGCTAGTAGCAGCTTATTAACTATGGCACTGATGTGGCTAACTTCATTTCCCCTTAAAGGACCGGAAAACTTTGGTGCATCATGAGAGGTGTAGTCCATCCATGGTACCTGGTCCATAGAGGAGAAGGGGGACATGAGGCCCCTGAACTTCAATTCCCATAAGATAAGACATTGCAGCAGTTTAGGAGGACACAATGTGAACTAGCCTAAAATAAAACTTCTTGATTTAGTTCAACAAATCAAAAATCTTCTGATTCTGGTCAATCTGACACAAAACTAAATATTTCATTTTGATTTTTGCTGATGGAGAATTGAAAAAAAGTGCAGTGAAAGAGAAATTTTCCCATGGGGAAAATTCTGATTTTGCAGAAACTGCATTTTCCATTGAAAAAAAATTTCAACAGGAAATTCCCAACAAATACTAATTAGTGTGACTAAGTGGGATGAATGGCAATGAGGGCTTACGTGCCTGAGTTGGGAGCCCAGTAGTGAGTGAATGTTGAGGTGGGGTGTGAGACAAACAGGTATTAAAGGTGTGTGTGTTTGTGTGAGAGAAAGCTTGGGGTGAGGAAGGTATGTGAATGAGAGCAAGTGTGGTGGGGGAGAAGAGGAGAGGAGAGGGAAAGGATATCCCCATTCACAAAGTTAATGGGGTTTTGGCATGGTCACCTTTTTAAGCAGCTCGCTTTCAACACATCACAGCAAATATTTTTGCAGTCTCTTTTCCCCTAATTAGCGTGTCTAGAAACAGGAGCCAGATCACTGGCTTACACAGCATGGTAGCCTCTGTGTAATTTCTGCCTTTCTTGTTTACAATAAATAAATTTATTTATTTATTTTTGAAAAATCTGTATTGGGAGATTTAGCAGATGGAGAGCCACTCGAGCATTTTGGTTTATAAAGTGAAAAGGGGATGTATCAGGTTCTGTGTATTGGAAACAGATATTGCAAATCAGGTTATAACAGGAAACCAAAGAATCTAATCAGAATCACACTGATGGTATTTATGTTAGACATTAGAGGTCATTCCTGCAAAATGCTGATCACTTTCAATCTCCATTGTCTTAAACAGGAATTGAGGGCTCTTGATATCTCAAGGGAGATGCTTAGCTTCACCCAGGACTGGACTCTATTATGGACATATCTACATTGTGTTTTAAAACACATGTTGAGTAAATCTCAGAGCCCCGGTCTATAGACTCAGGCTCTTGAGCCTAAATGTCTTCACTGATTTTTAGTGCTGTAACCTGAGCTCCACAAGCCTGTGTTTGTAGATCTGGGCTCTGAGACTTGCTGTCGCAGGTTTTAAAATGAAGTGTAGATATACCTACTGTTTCCAAGAGATCCAATGTTTTTGCTGCTGTAACATACACTTTCCATGTTCTCATTCTCATTGTCTTTCTCTCTGATTTACATTTTTCTTCTCACCATGTATATCACATCAATTCAATGAAATTTATCTCTATTCCTCTTTATTCTTTTTGCTTATTACCCCTTTTAAAGTCTTGTTTATTTTTTCAATTTCTTTTGATTTGTTTGATGTCAATGTCCATATTCTTCATTGGTGGTTTCCATGGAGACATTCACTTCCAATCCCTTATGCTTTTTCTGAATTTTTCTTATTAATAAGTGATACAAGGATACTTTTTAAAAATAACTTCCATCTTTCATGAGCTTATTTACATTACATTTACAACTTTTTTTTCTGGTTTGCTAAAATAAATTGTCATTTGGCGTTATAAATGACAACAGTCACCATTTCACAGCAACAATTCAGGCACAGTGAATGGTGAAGAAAGAAATCCCAAACATTCTTTTAACCAATAGATTCTCAGTTGAGTGAACCACAGGAAAAGAAATGTCACTCCCTGGAGTTTTAAGAGACTGCGAAGCCTCAAGTTTACGAAGGCTGTCCAAGCTTGTTGTGCCCACTCCGTACACCACATTAAGAATAGGGGGAAACCACAGGAACATAGCTGGGTTCCAAACAACTGGTGTTGACTAACTATATACAAATGTACAAGCCCTAGCCACATATATACGCTACTGCTCTGTTCAGTTCTGGTGGTTCTGCAATAGAGTGTTCATGACCTATTAAAGGAATACTATCTAATTGCTGTGAACTACAAAGCTTCTCATTTCTTTTCACTGTAAGGTAGATACCATTCTTCAATACTTAATGTTAAATCTACAACACCAATTTCTGTTCATTAAAAGAGGACATGGATATCACGTCTGAGGGGAAGATATTACTGGGAATCAGGAGATTTGGAGTATTTTGACTCCTCATCAGCCTCAGGCCAGCTAAGGCCTGGCCTGAGGCTGCCTAATCCTGGAGCTTCTACTGACCTTGCATGATTATGGGCAAATCGCTAAGATCTCTGGTCACCAGCTGCCCATCTGCAAAACTGATACTATGACTACTACTTACCCCCTCTTCTAAAGCTTTGGAGATTCTTGGATGCAAGAGAAAAGTATTATTTTATGTCGTATCAAATTTTGAGTCTTGTTCTGTGTCATAAACTCTATTTTATCCCTGGTCTCATGACACTTGATGTTTTTCTTAATGCCCCAGCTCGTGGAGTCATGTGATTATATAAAAGTCTCAGCTTTTGCTTAAAGTCAGTTTCTAGCCCTCATTATTGCAGAGAAAAGCTTGACAATATGACCTAAAAACATAAAAGAAAAAAGCAACTAAAAAGAATCCAAAACTTAAAAAAACAAAAAACAACCTCATGATTTTTTGGGGTTGACCCTTGAGGTTTTTTGGCAATATTGCACATGCCAGCAGTGAGCACAAAACAATTAGTCAGGTGCGGTGAGAGTAACCCTTACAGAGTCATGGATGATCTATCTTTACATTCAGAGGAAATTTTGCCCAAATAAAGACTGCAGGAGGGTCAAACAAGTGTGTTATATCCCAGGTATGTCAGAAAGCATTTGGAATTTTGTTTTGGACTCCACCTCAAGGGGTCTTTTACCAGAGGATTTGTGCTGGTCTTGCTCCTGTATCTTTTGATTATTATATTTAGCTCCTATTAGCAATGATAAAGAATCCGTTTTCATTCCCCTTTACTGTCTATAGGGTAATTTTGTTCTTGACAATTTATAAAATATAGAACTAAAATTAAAAAACTATATAAATGTTCACATTTCAGCCTTGGGTAACGCTGCAAAGGCAAAAGCTTGTGCACAGTTAATGTAGCTGCACAAGTAGTAACAATGTAAGGAGCATGGGTAGGGCTCAGGGGGCTGGCATTTCTTTTACTATCATGTTATGTAGACCAGCTCTGAACAGGACTGGCTGACAGCTTAGTAAAAATGCTTCTGCCTTGTCTACTGCTATTGTAATCCCACTATTGCTTGCACCCGTGACTTTAGATCAGAGGCAATACAGCAGTGTGAAATTTTTTTAAAAAGGCAAGCAAGCATGGGCAACAGATAAAAAATTATCAGGAAAGATAGGGTAGGCAAACACTTGATTTTCTGATGTTTAAAAAAACAAGCAAGAAAAAAGCCCTTTCAGCTCTTTTCATCATAAAGAAATGAAAAAGACACAAACCTTTGAGGTCATCTTTCAGCATTTTAAATTAAAGGGGCCAGATCCTGAGCTGGAATAAATTGGACATGTCTCCACTGAAGTTTCACTAGTTTATAGCAGTTCAGTATCTTGCCCTTTGTACAGGAAATGCTAGATCAAGCTGAAATGAAAGGTATTTGAGTTCAGCTGATTTCAAAGCTTCTCTTTCAGATCAGAAATCATGAGAGATCCTAAGTAATGCTGAAATACTCTCTGTTGGGTTTCAGGGCTCAAACTTATGTAATCTATACAAACAAGTTCCCAAATATTTTTGCAGTGATTCTACTTGGAAAGAACTACGTGCATTAGCTTTCAAAATGCAAGAGTTATACTATTCTCTGACGACTGAAGCAAATATGACAAATTACCATAATTGAAAGAGGCTTGGGAAAATGGCTTGGAGGCTCAATTTTTCTCCTGAGGAAAGGAAAGCTATTTTCATTGACCTATGGCTGTGAGGGACACAAGATCAAGGTTTATTAATTACAATATTATATAAAAAATGTGTAGGATACCATAGACATTTCACTGAACGAGGGAATATATCAACTTTGTATTGGAGGAACTGTTGTGATATGGAGTCGGTGGTGCAAATGTTATAAGATTGTCTTATGTTTTAGCAACACTCATTTCAGTGTACGATTATTTGAATGCTAAAGAAAAGTTTTAAGAAAATAATATTTCATCTCATATCTACATTTTTATGTAACCTCCAAATGAAAAATAACTGCTGCTGTCTGACTCTTAGTTTTCCTTTGCCTGTATCAGCTGTCATTGCTGAACTCTAAAGTGACATGTTTCATGCTTGATTACCACTGATTGCATAATTCACTATCTATGACTGAAATACTAAAATAACAATTATCTTGGGAAATTCAGTAATCTCTGAGAAGCTTATTGAAAATTTGAAATTTGTTGTCTTGAAGACTGAATTTTCCATAATATTTGACTTCTCAACCTGACTTCATTTGGCTTTCACTACAACAATTAGTTCTTAGATCACAAATCCTTCTTTCTTCTTCCTATTTCCCATAATTGGCATGAGTGTATATTTTTTCCTCAGGATTGCTTTTGCCACATAGTTTTCCTTAGATAGGCATCTGTTTCCCCTGAAGTATTCCTCCTCCTCAGAGGTTCTTAGATTTTTCTCCTCTGAGATATTCAATGCTATTTATAAATTATGGCTTCCGTGCATGGTAGAGGGGGATTGTAATAATTTAGATGGAATAGAGGGCCCAAAGAGTCAAAGATGTTACCGTGACTTTGTCAATGTCCAACATTACAGTGATAAGCAAGGGGTTTGTTATACAGAGCCCTCAGGCTCCTTAGTAAAATGGCAGACTCACCATTAAATATCTCTTTAAACCTTTTATTAAAGATGCAGAAAAGAAGGTAAACAGTTAAAGCACTGAAATGTAAAATGTTAGGTAAAGCTTTCATTTTAACCATAATCCTTGCTCCCTTTCCCTTCAGCTGGAGAGAATCTTTATAAGGAAAAAAAATCCCTTGTCTGACAGTCTATTAGATGTTTGCAGTGTTGTTGTAGACATGTTGGTCCCAGTATATATGAGAGACAAGCAAGATCATAATCAGGGCCGGGCGAGGGGGAGCAGAAAAATGGGGCAGCATGGGATGTGTGTACATGTAGAGTCACACTCTCCTCCTCCCAGATTTCTGACTTCCATTTAGCCCAGAGGTTTTCAAGCAAGTGATCACCTCAGGGAACATCTCATGGCAGCTTGGCTTCTTGAGTAGGGGGCAGTTCCATAGGGCATTGCCGGCCAGCACCAGGCTCCTTTGAGGGAGAGAAAAGAGCTCGTCAGGGCACATCTCAGAGCTGTGCCACCTTCCCTGTCTAGGGAGCGTCGGACGATGCAGAGGCAGCCCAGCTCAAGGAGTTGGGCAGCGATTGCCATCGGGCAGCCAGCAAGCACCCTGGCTCCCACAGCACAGAGAGGCGGAGGCCTGAGGTGCTGGGGGGCTCCCACCAGCTTTCGATTCCCCATCTTCTGGCAGGAGGTGACAGTTCTTAAACTGTGAAGGGCGCCTCTCTACAGGGGCATGCCCCACAGTTTGAAGACCTCTATATTAAATGGAAGGCAGAAATCTGAGGGCCAACTTCTGTTAGCTTGCTTGTAAGACAGGACTCTCCTGTGGAGAGAGAAACTTAGAGAGTAGGTCAGCCTAGGAGAGGCAGAGGAGTGATTAATTCAGCAAAGAAAGGAGAAACTGGGAGGACTGAGTGAGAAGCCAGAGACCTGAGTTCCAAAGAGAAGGGAGGCTGTGTTAAGCACAAGTTGTAGAGAATCAGCACAAGGGGACTTGGAGGTAGGAAATGGCCCAGGGAAAAAGCACCACATCTGAATGGCCTGACTTAGCGGTTTAATACAGGGTCCCTGTGCCAAATAAAGGGGGACCCTAAATTCCACTACCAGCCCTGAAAAATGGACATGCGAGTTCAATGGAAGGAGTGTTGAGTCAAAGGTGGAGTGGAAAACCAACAGTGGGCTGGAAATAGCTCGAGGGGGGCTGAATCTCTGTTGTGTTGGAGTGTTTTGTGAATTTACAAGTTGGACCATTTGTTACCCCCAGAAGGGGATTGAACTTTATGCGACTTGACTGGAGGGCTGTGTCAGACAATGGTTCTAGGTAGCCAGGCCCAGTGGGTGGAGCAGGCATCAAAGCCAGGTAATGAGAGTCTGAGGGTCTGAGGTTCAGGGGGGCTGAAGCAGTTCAGTCACAGGGTTGGAGCAAGGTCAGAGTAGGACAGAGACAAGGCTGGAGCAGGCTAAAATGGGGCTCATGCAAGGCTGGGGCAGGAACAGGAACTGGCTCAGGAGCAGCATGGGTGTCCAGAGAGTCTTTTACACTGTGAGGCAGCAGCAGGGTTCATGGCTGAGTAGTGCTGTTGCTCATACTAACTTATAGCTCTGGCAGGGCTGGGGAAACACTTGAGCCTGGGGTCATCTAACCTGGGGTCTGCTTAGAGATAGGCTACTGCTGCATGCATGAGGGCTGCATCACTTCAGGCTCGGTTGGAGGGGTCAATTGTAGCAGTGAGCAGCCCTGGTATGTCTGCAGGTTTGTCTCACAGGCTGATCCATGGAAGACCTGGCAAGAGGCAGATGGCCAGTAGGAGGTGCTGGAGATGAGGACACCTTGCAGTATTGTGTGTGGCAAGTACAATATCTTATAGCAGACTACACCTTTTAAAACAGGTGCAGTAATTCCTGCTCTTCCTATGCATTATCCCTTAGTGCCTTGGGACATAATGTGTTCAAGCAGTGCTCTTCCTCTGAGTGTGGCTCTTGAGGATGAATAATATAGTATAAAGCACCAATTGGCCCAAGGGATTGGAGTCTTCTAGTATAGCTTAACCCAAGTTTTCTGTGTGGCAGTATATGTGCTATCCGGTGGGTCACTTAGGAGCAACATTAGTTAGAGATAGACAAGTCCATCCCCTTGTATGGACAGAGGACATACAGTTACCCAGTATTATTACAATCGAAATACATTGCATGGTGTGTGAAAGACACACTGTGTGAATAACTGAATGAAAATGGAAAGATACACTCATGGGACTAAGATGGTCTCTTTACAGATAACACATCTCCTTCCAATGGGAAAATGATGGCTTGAGAAGAGACTCAACAAGACAAATCTATACTTTCTCAATTCTCCTCAGACACTGAGGTGATTTTATGATTTTAATCCATTAAAATATTTTCCCTGTACATTGCATCAAACAAAGACATGTCTCTGGCTTGAGGAGAAAAGCTAGAAGGAGAATGCATGCTTATTAAAGCTCTAAGCCTTTAACCACCAAGGGTGAAACTTTATGCAAAAGATGTTTTCAGAATTTTTGCTTTTGACTTAGAAAAGCAAACACAACGTCTATGCCAGGGGACAAGGGCCACATCTGGGTGGGGAAATTGTATGCAGGGTTGGGGAAGGGGGTTGGGAGAGAGCGTGGGGTGTGGGAAGGGGGTGCAGTGTGCAGGAAGGAGCTCAGGGCAAGGGATTGGGACAGAGGAGGGGTGTGCGGTGTATGAGGGGGGCTCAGGGAAGGGGGTTGAAGTGCAGGAGGGGGCTCAGGACAGGAGTGCAGGAGGGGTGTGGACTATGGGAGGGGGCAAAGGGCAGGGGGATGGGGTGCAGGAGGAGTGCAGGGTGTGGTGGGGGCTCAGAGCAGGGGGTTGGGGTGCACAGGGATACAGCAGGGAGCTCAAGGCAGGGGTTCAGGTGCAGGAGGGGTGCAGAGTGTACGAGGGGGCTCAGGGCAGGGAGTTGGGGTGCAGGGTGTATGGGGGGCTCAGGGCAGGGAGCTGGGGTGCAGGAGGGGTGCAAGGTGCAGGCAGGGGGCTTAGGGCAGGGAGTTGGGGGCGGGGTGCAGGAGGGGTTCGGGCTCCGGCCTGGTGCCACTTACCTCAAGTGGCTCTGGGGTGGCAGCGGTGTGCACCGGGGCCAGAGCAGGCTCCCTGCATGCCTGCCCTGGCCCTATGCCCCGCCGCTCCAGGAAGCGCTGCAGCCCCTGGGGCACGGGGGAGGAGGGCTCTGTGTGTGCTGCCCTCCAGGTACCTCCCCTGAAGCTCCCATTGGCCATGGTTCCCTGTTCCTGTCCAATGGGAGCTGCGGGGGGCTGAGCCTGGAGACAAGGGCCATGCACAGACCCCTCTGTCTCCTCTTCCCCCTGCCCAGGTGCTGCAGGGATGTGGTACCAGCTGCTTCTGAGAGCAGCGCGGGGCCCACAGCACCACAGGGGGAATCCCATGAGCCAGATCCAAAGCCATGAGGGGCCGGATCTGGCCCTCAGGCCGTAGTTTGCCCACCCCTGGTCTGTGCCCTTGATCTTAAGTTCATCCATTCACAAAACTATTAATACATAAGCCACAGCTATTGTAACTGAGACACCATTTTGATGGGGTTTTTTATACCTACTTGTAAATCTACTATTACTATTATTTTTGTATCCCAATGGTGACAAATATATTATTAATTTGTATTTTACAGATGTCCAGAGGCCCCAATAAGACTAGGGTCCCTGAATACTGTATCCTGTATTTCCTCTTGCTACAATTATTCTAACCAGCTTTTTTCAAGGAAAGAGACATTCATGTACTTTAGGCCCCAGATTTGGGTTTTATAAAATGTAGTATGAACAGAAATTTTTCCTTGATCTTCTTTTTCAGTCTGAAAGGGAAGTTTGTCTATAGTACACTGTAGCCTTGCAGGTTTTGCACCTCTGCACTAGTGTATGGGTTTTCATTCATGATATCTTCATGTAGTGATTATGGATGAGAGGGAAGGAGGTACATGAGACAAATGTGTGGAGCACCTTTTCCATCCATTTGTGATTGCATAACACCCTTGTGATAACTAAAGCAACTACCTACATGGAAAAGCAGTAGTATGAAAAAAATGTATTTATAGCTTCCTTTAATGTGATTTAGCAAATGGAAATAAGGAGCACGTGCAAGCACTATGTGATCAACAAGGTACCCAGAGTCCACCAGTGGTCCATGAACCACAGTTTCAGAACCTCAAAACTGCCAGACACTGAGCTATAATTCCAGCTCTCACACTAGCAAGTGCAGCTGTGAGCAAGGAGTTGCAACTTAGGTAATCTATTTATGTACAATTTATGAATTCTCTATGAGATTATGAACTGTCTGTATCTATCTTTATCAAACTACAAACTCCATTTGGACTGTAAGGCTAGTCTGCCTTCTTTTTACCTCTGTTTTGGGATGAAATTCCAAAGGGTGGGGACACAGAGCTAAAAATGGAAGTTTGTTAAACCTGAATCTTCTATTCAAGTGGTAGTACTCTTAAACAAAGAAGTCGGCCAAACCAAGAAAACTGGTTCTGAAAGGTGAGCCAGTGAACAGGCAACAGATCACCTTATGGGAGACTTTGAACACCTTAAAATGCTGATGGGGGGGAGGACACACATGACAGAAGCGACTGGAACTTTATCAGGGAGGACTCTCTCACCAGTCATGTTAGAGACAGAGAGGAAGAAGAGACCAGACAAAGAAAGCAAGGCTGTGCAAGAGGAGAAGGGAGAGAATCCTGGACAACTGGAGGCCTCTTACTTAAGTCCACAGAATGCTCCAGAGTGATGAGGAAACTGAGGCAGGGAAAGGCGTGTAGGTGTTCTGTTTCTGTCTGAATCTGTATGTCTCTTGTGTGTCCAAAGAGAAGAGTAATTGTTTTAGAAAGCCTTTTGCAAAGTCTGCATGTTTTGTACTTCAGCTATCACATGACCCTAGAGAGGTAACTGTAAACCAGTGTGCCGACAGGGCTGAAGTTCTGGGAAAGGCTGTGCTTAAGTTACTTGGGTGTCCTGGGGACTCATCACTTTTCCTGCGAGTGTAGGGCAGCTGAATTGTGAAGTCCCACTTCCATGAAAGGATACCTGACAGAATCTGTGTGGGATCGAAACACAGCAGTGCGGTGCATGGCCAAATAGAGGAGCTCAATGAGGGCTGTAATAGGGCGATTTACAGGTACTCTACCTTGGAGCTTCTGTCAGGAGAAGGTAACTGATGGCTCCGACTCCATAGGATACCTCCCAGGGGAAGTTGGTAGGGAATTGCACAATATACCTCCAGATGTCCTGGCCATCCTCTGCCCAGTTGATTGCACTCAATTTTCTGGGCTTGTCAGTTGGCTATGACCCCCCTGACAGGTCGTAGGCAGAGAGCACATTGTGCAATGTCAGCCTCATGCCAGCAGGACTTTCCAATGCTGGAGGTGCACAGCTGACATAACCTGGACTGAATCTGACCCACTGACTAGGAACAAATTCAGAATTGAGTATTAAGGCTTCATTGCCTAAGTTTGGTGGAAATGTAAATAAGATAGCATAAATGGGGGCAAATAAATGAGATTTTAAACATTTTTTAGTTTTAATACTTTAAATTGTTAATATCATGGGTAAGATATTTAATCCACCCGCACAAGATTTTTAACTTGGCAATGTCTCTTTTTAAAGTAACTTACACCATAGCATTGTAGTATAGGAATTCGGATGATAAACCAGAAGTTTTTGAAAAAGGTAGGCAATTATTTCTCTGCATGCAGAAATCTTTGCTTTAATACTTATTACATTAAGTATTTGTACAGTTCCTTAAAGAACCAATTTTATATTTGGCAGCTTAAGCTCTTACCTCTAAAGGCAAAATGACAAAGTAACTCAAGAGGTAATGGAAAAGAAAAATATTACACCTTCCTCAATTAGTCATGTTGTGTGTGTGATCTCACAGGAGTTAACATTCTGTTATAAATTTGTTCTTATAGGCTAGCATGATCAGGATTTGCTTACTGTAGTAGATTGTCTATTGCCACTTTAAAATTCTAGCAATCTGATTACCTCCCAAGTAATGATGCTTGTCTACACTTATACTGACATAACTATGCTCTAATGTAGATGTACTTATACCAACAGAACAATGCTTTTGCAAGTATAGTTTTGATGTTTCTTGGAGAACTGCTGTAAGCTATTCTGGCAGAAGCACTTGTATGCCAGTAGAAGCTGCACCAACACTAGTAGAGTATGGCTAAGCCAACAAAGCTTTCTCAGTGTAGCCAAGGCCATGGTAAAGGTACAGGGTTGCTATATTGTGTTTAGATAGATTTAGAAGGCAGACTTCTGAGTGTGTTTTCCTAGCACAGGGTGAAATATTGAAAAAGGTACCATGTGTTTTGATTCTATGTCGAACAGAGATCCCCCTGTGTGAATCCCCTTGCGGAGCTGGGGTCAAAGAGATAAAAGACAAAATTCTACTCCCATATACACTGGTGTAAATCGAATGTAAACTTCAATAGAGATGCGCTGGATTTACACTTGTCTAGCTGAGAACAGATTTGACCCCATTAGTTTGTTTTTGCTTACTGCTTTCCATTGTACTTCTCCTCTGTGCTGTATGTTGCGCTCCCTGTAAAACAAAAGGTAATACAGAGGTTATATGTCAGTAACACAGGCTAGTTACTTCAGGCCAAATTCTATCCTTGGTTACTTGAATGCACATCAATAGTATTAGAGGCAGAATTTGCCCTTGAGCGCTCAGTTCTGTTAAGAATATTTTGCAGCTTCCCTGATGACAGCTAAGAGATCAGCAAGCCCCAGTAGTATAGTTACCTATATTCAGTATTCCCTTCACAAATGTAGTGTAGGATTTGCTTATAAAAAGATGCTCATTGTTCATAGAAGCAATTGAAATTTTCACAGTTTTGCATAGTACAGGTGTAGGCAAAATGTTATTTGAAACCTCATAGTTAACCGCATCTTTTATTCACACTATCAATTAGCAAGATGCTTTTAGATAACAAGATAGTGTTACCCAAGGTGTTTTGATTTTTTCCAGGAATTAAAAAAAAATATGTAATTGCATTATGGCAGGTTAATGCAAATTAACATTTCTGGCCATCATCATGGTCAGTGCAGTGGAGCACTAAAAAGCATTCAAATCCTATGCTATTTTGCTCTGAGCACAGAAATAATTCAACTCTCCACTGTAAATCTTTCATAATTCAGTTATTTTTTTTGTCTTTTAATCTCCTACTCTGAGAGCCATTAGTGATTTAGAACTGAGACATGTATAAACTGTAATAATTCAGTTTATCTGGTTTTAAAAGAGCATTTGTTTTGTTTTTAATCTTAAGAGAATCTGTTTCAGCTTAAAACTGTGTGAGATAAGTAGTCATGTTGAGGGTGGATACAATTTAATTTACATTAAACAATTCTTAGCCCAGTATTGAGCCTTTCATCTGTTGACTTGATGCCATCACATAGCTGAATAGCAGCAGAATATATAAAACTTGTTGGAGGGCCTAGGTGGTTCAGGGCATCAGTAATGGACTCATTTATTGCTACATTGCTGGTTTCTATGCTAGCTTGATATCAGAAAGTTGTTAAAATCTTTTTGCTGTTTTGTGGGTTGGTAGTCTCAGTCCAGTTCTTAGTGGACACTTGTCTCAGGTAATTGGGAATTTCTTGAATCAAAGCCCTGAGTCTTGTCTTGTTAATGAGTCATTGGTAATTACAAGCTGTATTGAACATATCTGGATTGACTAAACAATCAAAATCCCAGACTGGCATGAACTGGTTTCACCACAAAACCTGCATTGCTATCTCTTAGCTATTTAAAAATCTTCATAAGGACTCTGGAGGGGATAACTTTACATACATCAGAAAACAATCACTACAATTGGTACTAACTGATAGGCGTAGTAGAAAGACCAAAGATTTAAATGACATGTTTTGTTTGATATTTGTAAATAAATACATAACATTAAATTACATAAATATATTTGTAGTGGGTAGCTTTTCAAATCAGTTTTTCAGCACACTCAGTGTTACCTCTGCCCCATTTCTCAAATGGCTTTCCCACTGTTAATACCCACAGTTACTTCTGTGTCTTAGCTGAGTTGCAGCCAGTTACTTTTCATCCAGATACCTCTTTAAGATCAGATCCTGGAATGAGTTGCATGCAGGTGAATCTCGGCATGTACACAGGACTCCACTGAAGTCAATGGTCTCCATGTAGGTGCAGGGGTCCACCCTCATGGAGTTCATTGAAGGATCAGGGTCTTAGTCAGAGACTGGAAGAATACTATCAAATTTGATTAAGGATTATCACTCCTGTTCCAAATATCACAAACATTGACAATCTTTTCACAGTCAGGTAAGAGCTAAGGGCTTTGCTATACTTGGCTGGTAAATTTTTGTTGAACTACAACTGAAAGAAAACAAGCCTCCCCTATTCAAGATAACACTGAGCTCACAATCGGATGTAAACATCCTCCTAAAGTTGAACATGTGCTTAAATGCTGTATTGAATAGTGAGGTTTTCCTGAATCTGCGCCCAAATTAGGACTCGTCATAATTACACATCTGAGGCAGGGCTGGAGCTTCCATTGAGGCGAACTAGGCAGTCACCTAGGGTGCCAGGATTTTCGGGGGGCGGCATTTTGCCGGGGGGGGGGGGCGGCAGGCGGCTCCGGTGGATCTGCCGCAGTCGTGCCTGCGGAGGGTCCATTGGTCCATGGCTTCGGTGGAGCTGCTGCAGGCATGCCTGCGGATGGTTCGCTGGTCCCGCGCGGCTCCAGTGGACCTCCCGCAGGCATGGCTGCGGCAGCTCCACTGGAGCTGCGGACTAACAGACCCTCCGCAGAAATGGCTGCGGACCAATGGACTGTCCGCAGAAATGGCTGCGGCAGCTCCACCGGAGCCGCGGGAGTGGTGCACGGGGCGGTGAAATGGCCGTGCGCCTAGGGCGCGAAAAACTCTAGCGCCGGTCCTGATCTGAGGACCCTTGGGAAGGAAAAGCAATTGCCTATAACTACTCATTGGGACTTCCCTGAGAAGAAGTGAATTCACTGTAGGTGAATTTACAATCTAGTAGGATACAGCAGCTGAGTCTGGAGTACCACACTGGCAACAGTCATCAGCCTACAGACTTTCTCATGTCACTCTAATTTCCGAAGATTAACAGCCAGTGCTGTCTCAGTTGTAAATCCTGATGTGACAGAAATCACAGAAACCTGTAGGACAGAGAGACACTCAAAACAATTGTTGGCTTAAATTATATGTTAAAACAAGAAGTACAAGTAGAAAATTAATTTAACTTTCAAAGGAAACATTTATCAAAAATGGTAAGTTTCTTTTTAGCACAAATCAACCAAAATTCACAATTCTTAAACATTTTTTCCAATATAAATCTGTGAAATTTTGCATTGAATTAAACTAAAAGAAACATGAGAATCTCCCTTTTTTCCCTCACATGAATGCTTTTGAACGGAAATGGATTTGAATAGTCCCGGCAAGTAGATTTATGGTAATGGTGCCCTTTAATTAACATCTGGAACACATACATATGTATCACTTATGTTTGTCTCCTGTTGTACAGGGTGGTCTTGCTAGTCAGATGGCACAATGTCAGTGATCATAAACCATCTGCAAAGGAAAAGGTGTTTATTGCCAGTGATTTCACCTCAAGTGAAATTTTCTTAAGAACAGACTTTATATTCTGGAGAAGACTTGAAAAAGAAGAAAATAAATTTAGACAACAATTTCTTTGGAGCTTTTTTTGCAATCATTGCAGTTATCCTTTTTTAAAAGAAAAAAAACAAACAAAATATCCCCCATTTGAATCCTGTGTTGTCCTGGTCTTTAATCCTGCAATGAAGTATTAAACTAATATTATAACATCACATCCAGGCCTATAGTAACACTTGATTATTACCTTTATTGCAGGATCAAAGAGCAGAAGAAGCTGGAATATTAGGGAGAAACACCAAGAGCCTGATTATAGCTATTTAAGTCCTGGTTCACTGGGGAGCAGAGGGACATTGGTGGGACCGGAAAGGGAGCCTGTAGTGGTATGGCTGCCCACTCCAGCAGAACAAGGGTTAAAAAGCAGCCCTGGAGAGGGCAGTGGCTGGGATAAAAAAAAGTGAGAGCAGCTGAGTGAGTAGCTGACCACAGGTGTGGCCAGCTCAGTTAGGGCCCAGCTGGCCCTGATAAGAGGACTGGAGGCCAGGAGCTGGGAAAGTGTCACTCCAGCTGCTTGGGAGCAAAGGGCACCTGTAGCAGAGCAGTGGTGGGAAAAGGCAAGAGGATCTGGGGAGCTCTAGCCTGGAAACTCCCTAGGCTAAAGGCCTTGTTGAAGGCCAGCAGAGGTACTGGGGCCACAGAGATACAGCCTGGGAATAGGTAGAAGCAGCTGGTCCAACCCCCTTGCCAATGATGAGTGGCCATTACAGACTGTAGTCTGCCCCAGGGAACAGAAGCTAGATGATGACTGGCAGTAGCCACTGAGGCAAGGTGGGTATAGAGGGTTGGGAGTTCCCCTGGGAGGGGAGACACAGAGTACAGGGTTATTGCTGGGACAGAACCCTGAGAAAAAGGGCACTGGAGTCCAGGAAGGTCACAGGGGCTCAGGAAGGAGAGACACCAGCCAGCAGAGGGTGCTCTGAGAGCTGGAATTGAGCTAATTCCTGAGGTAACTAGCAAGAGGTGATGCATTACTGACTCCACAGTCTGCTACAGAGCCCCTTTTCCTTTTAACACATCCACATAATGAGTGAGCAATCTTAAAATGTTGCTTGAGGTCCATGATCATAGGAGAAGAGTAGAGTATGTTCATAACACTCATCACTCCAGAGAAGGTGAGTTGGGGGACAGGGAATGGCCATAACACATCTCCATTATGTACCACTGTGCTTTACACTTTTATTTTTGTATATATATATACAACTACCAGCCAATAACCTGCCTCCCCACAACATGGAAAGTCCTATCAGGCATCATAGCCGCCAAGCTACAGGACCATATGGGCCAGTACATGAGCACAGCTCAGAAGGGCATTGGGAACAACACCAGAGGCTCAAAACACCAGTTGCTCATAGATAGAGCAGTCGCTCAAAGACTCAACGGTCTAAAGGAGCAGACCAACGACTCATGCCGCACACGTGAATCTGTGAATGTCGGCGCTAATACAAAGTTCAACGAGGACATAAGGACGCTTCCTCCAGAACTCAATGGACTATGGACGACAACACTTGAGAAGTCAACTCAAGGCAGCTTGCCAAGTGGGCCAGTCAATGCGGACATCGTATAACAAAGTGATGAGGTGTGTCAATAGTGGTCCGCCACTGCTTGTTGCATATGCTTAAACCCCCTCAGGCCAGATAATCACAAGGATGGATACGGGTACAGGCTCGGGGTGGAAATACCAGTCAGCCCACTTCTCTACATGGAAGACATCAAGCTGTATGCTAAGAATGAACGGACATCGACTCGGCCTAATCACCTGATGCGGATCTACAGTGAAATATCGTCGGATGTCATCAGGACTTGGAGTACAGTGTGGCCGGGATGGATATGAGAGAGAGGGAAAGGTAGTCAAGCTGATGGGGTGATAACTACCTAGCGGGCCCACATAGCCAGACAGACAGACCAGTGTATAAAAAGTATCCCTGTTGGCGTCCACAGCTCACATGGAAACCCACGGAGGAGGCAAAGGAGAGCAGCAACATCCAAGTATCACCAAAGGATAAGACAGGTCTGAAGAGTCCAGACTCAGTGGGAAGACAAGATTCATGCCACTTCAACAGATACCTGCCCAGTATAGTGAGCTGGCCAAGGAGGACCAGATGGCTTGCCAGATGTGAAGACCACGGAAGCTCCTCACAATGCACGGAGTTTCCACCCCAGTCCAACACCCAGAGACTGGTAATACTCAGCCGGAAAGAGAAGGGCGGGCGTGGCGGTGACGTCAAGCCACTGCTTCTGCGACGAAACCCGGAAACCCCAGGATAGTACATCAGTTAAGATGCGCCCCCAATGATGAGACTGCTGGGAGAATGCCTGAGGCAGCCAGCAGACATGCGGCAGAGAAGACCGCAAGCTCAGAAGAGGTAGCCATGGCAGACAAGACCCTCTGCATGCGACTTACCACGATAGATAGCTGTAGATGAGCTGACCGACTAGGAAAATGCCTACCAGTGGCTGGAAAGGTTACTGCACTAAAAGACAGCACTGAGGCACTGATTCATAGCGCACAGGAACAGGCACTGAGCACCAGATCCATTGAAGCGGGTCTCCATACACTAGTAGGACCCAAGTTGCAGACTGTGCAAGGCCTTCAAGAGCAGTCAACAACAATATGGCAGGATGTAAGATGCAGGCAGGAACAGCATACACTGAAGGCCACAAACCAAGTGGCTGCATTGTGTACAGGAACATCTGCACAACGTATGGGCTAGACCCCCAAAGACCAGATGGAGATTCCACAGAAGTGTGGAGAATAGCAAGGTAAGATTTCTGTGGACTCCCAGATCCAACGGACCAGGCAGGTAATGGGCCAATCAACCAACATCGTTGGTAGTAGACAAGAGCAGAAGACAGCAGGTGGTGATAGATAGATAAGCAGTGTCAGTGACAGCAAGACATTCAGAAAGAAGGAATATGAGAAGCTGGAGAACCCGGGCCTGAAAGAGAAGCTAGAGAGGATGTGGAAAGTGAAGGCCCAAGTGGTCCCAGGTGGTAACGGAGCATCGGGGGGCTGTGAATCTTAAGCGGGTGAGTGGCTCCCAACAGATCCAGGAACAACATCAGAGCTCTCTTTCCAGAGAGCTGCAGTGCTAGGAACAGTTAAGATACTGCGCAGAACCCTCAAACTCCCAGGCCTCTGGTAGAGGACCCGAGGTTGAGGAAGACACATGCCACCCATAGGGGTGAGAGGGGAATTTTTATATCTATCTATCTATCTATCTTGGGCTTCTAGGGAGCATGCTCCCTACAATGTCTCTCTTTTAAAAGAAAGCATTGTGCCTGCTCTTACAGTCTATAACGCATCCAGCCTCCACCACTAAGATAACATACCTTTTCTTCCCTCAACTCATCTCCTGTGGTTCTGGCACTAGGAGTCTTACTTTGGGCTAAATCCCCTTTCAAAATGAGCAAATATGGGAAGAAAAATATGTTGTGCTTTGTCATGGCTGGTTGAGGATGGAACAGAATGTACTATCAATTATTGTCTCATCTGAAATAAAAGCAACTATTCTGAAAGATTAGGAGAAAATTAATTGATTGCTGCAAAACCTCCATTGTCAGAAGCTAAGCCATATCAGATGGTTTAAACTACTCCATGGTATGGAGTGTAGTTAAGTCTGTTCAGGGTCATTCTTTCCATTTAACACTTCAAAGATGAACTTGACTGAAACCGCCATTTGGCCACACTCCATGTCTATATCATCCTTTCTATACACAGTTGAAACTCCTACTCATTTAAATGGGTGTTACGGTTACAGCTTGAGAGGAGATTATATCTCAGAACAGCCACATGGCAGCTCTAATCAAGTTCACTTTGGAAGTGTTAAATGTGTGGAGTGATGCTCAATCTATGCAAAGTAAAGCTCCTGGGAGTTCTGTGCATGCACTGAAAGGAAAATATAGTCTTCTGCAGATGGAGGAAACAAACTTATTAGGAATTAATAACAGTCTCAGTTCCAAGAAAACAGGCAAAAATAATGCACTTAGTCTATATCTATATAGCAAAATGTACTTAACAAGGAGGTCAGAGGGAAAGGATACACTATGCAATTAATGACTTATCAATCTTGCAATACACAGGTAAACACAGCTCCAGTTTAATAATGAACACATCTTCTGATACCAGAAATACATATATCGAACTCCTATTTGTATAATTCAGCGGGGATCTTATTTATATTTCTTGGAATAGTTTGTTTTGCAGTTCTATACATAGGTTTTAGAAACACTCAATACCCTTTTCCCCCTACATCTTTCTTTAGATTGTTCTTCTGGTCTCCTACTATGAAAGCTATAATGTGGCTCTGCTGTGTACAATGTGATATTTAGCACTAATTTGTGACCCACTGTATGCAGATAAAACAAAGCAGCACCAATGTTCTTTGCTAGCACCTCTGAGTTGCACTGTGAAGGGAGATTGTAATGAATACCTAGCTTGGTTAAGTGCAAAATATATATTATTTTCTGTTCAGATGTCAGGTGGTCTGTATAGAATGATCTCCAAAGATTTGGTTAGTCCAGGACATGTGCCTTCTGATGTGATCCGTGACATGCTGATTCCTGATACAAATAGCTTGAACACTGTATACTGCAAATGACTTCAATTTTAAGTTCTTTCCAGAAAACAGCCCCCTCTTAAAGCATATCAGTGAGGCACATTTTATTTTAACTGTTATATTTAAACTCTGCAGAATACTCTAACATTTAACAACTACTTTTTTACACCAATATATTTTCTGGTGCCTTCTTTTCGGGTTCAAAGTTCCTGTCCAGCATAGATTAATACCCTTGCCTTTGATCATTTGCTGGGCACAAACCAAGTCTCTTATTGTTTTTCCCTTTCCTATTTCCGAAGTCCCTCTTCTCAGCAGTCCTAGGGTAAATGATCAATGTTGCTTGTAAAATTTTAATATGTAGCAAAGCAGCACTTAGAAATGCTTGAGACAGGATGTGGTTTCACAGAACTCCCATCATCAAAATCGAATATTCTGCAAACTTGCAGTACCTGGCACCATCCTCTAGATTTATGCTAATAGACTTCCTGGTCTTGTGGCCACAGAAATATACCAAATAGGAAAAAAAACAACCCTAAGAATTCAGTGCATTTTTTATTTCGGCCCTGCACTCTAGTGTCACAGATAATTGTGAGCAACATGTTGGCCTCTTGGAAAAGTCATGCAATAAGAGTCAGGACAAATACAAAATGTGGTCAATAAGGGCAGTGTTTCCTACTGGATAGATCTCTAAATTAAACTCAAGAAATCTGGATTTTAATCCTGTTTCTGCTAGTGTCCCAATGGGTGACACTGAGCAAGTCACTTCCCCACCCTGTGCCTCAGTTTTCCTATCTGTAAAATTTGGATATTGATACTGACTTCATTTGTAAAGCGTTTTGAGGTCTATTGATTAAAAGCACTGCACGCATGCACACACATACACACACACACGTATGCACAAATGCAAGGAGTAAGGGGAATTAACAGGAAGAACTGGAAGTTTTCACACACAAACAAGATAAGTTGTAATTTACCGGTAACTGGCATTACAAAGTCTTTATGGGATAAATCTCATGGCTGAAATATTGGTATAGAGGGGTGTAATGTATTCAGGAAAGACAGGAAGGAAAAAAAAGTGAGGAAGTATTGCATGATAACTCAAGACGATGTGTACTAATTGTGAAGTCTAGAAGGAGGTGAATGTTGAATGTTGAATGTCTCTGTGGGTAAAGATACAAGGGGGAAAATAGGAGTGACATCATGGGAGGGGTGTACTATAGACCACCCAGACATTTGTTGGAAAACACAAAATTTCCAGTAAACCCTTGGAATGTATTTTGGACAATTTCTTGTTGCAGAAAGTGGAGGATGTAATCAGGAGGTAGGAAGGGAGCCATTTTACACTTGACTCTGAGGGAGGAATTGGTTGAGAATCTGAAGGTGAAAGGTAATTTGGGTTAAAGTGATCATGAAATGACAGATTTTATGTTTCTAAGGAAAGGAAGAGCAGAGTGATGACAATTGGCTTCAAAAAAGCAGACTGTAACAAACTCAGAGAACTGGTGAGGAACCTAGGGAAGGAAATCTAAGAGATAAAGGAGTTCAGGAGAGCTGGCAGTTTCTCTAGGAGACAATATTAAAGGCACAACTGCAAACTATCGCTATGCAAAGGAAAGATAGAAAGAATAGTAAGAAGCCAGTATGGTTCCATCAGGAACTCTTTAATGACTTGAAAATCAAAAAAAGAATCCTACAATAGAAACATGGATGAATTGCTAAAGAGGAGTACAATAGAAGAGCAAAAATGTGTAGGGATAAAATCAGAAAGGTTAAGGCACAAATGAGTTATACCTAGCAGGGGATATAAAGGCAATAAGAGCACCTTCAAGAGAATGATGAAGGAAAGTGTAGGTCCTTTACTTAGGGGGAAAGGAGAGATAACAACTGATGACATCAAGAAGGCTGAGGTATGTAATGCCTATTTTGCTTCATTAAAAATATTAATGGTGACCAGGAACTCAATACAATTAATATTAACGATGAGGAAGAAGGACAAACCCAAACAGGGAAAGAACAGGTTAAAGAATATTTAGATATGTCAGAGGCATTCAAGGCAACAGAGTCTGATGAAATTCATCCTAGAGTACTTAAGGAACTAGCTGAAGCAATCTCAGAACCATTAGCAATTATCGTTTAGAACTCATGGAGGATGGGTGAGGTCTGGGACGAATAATTCTCATTTTTATATATAATTTCCATGAGATGGAAAAGAAAAGCCTCTGAGGAAAATGACCTGTTCTAAACCATGTTAGAAAATTAGAACTGAAAATCATTTAACTGCTACTATAGATGAAGCAAACTATCTTTGACTCCATTTGGAGAAGGCATGATAGAAACATATGTAGTGGAGTCTTTTGCCAAATTTGTGAAGTGTGCAGCTAAGGAAGGATGCATACACGTGTATGTGAGAGACCATCTTAGGCCCCAACCCTGCATAACATCAGAACATAAGAATGGCCATACTGGGTCGGACCAAAGGTCCATCCAGCCCAGTATCCTGTCTACCGACAGTGGCCAATGCCAGGTGCCCCAGATGGGAGTGAACCCTAACAGGTAATGGTCAAGTGATCTCTCTCCTGCCATCCCACCCCACCCTCTGATAAAATGCTAGGACACCATTCTTTACCCCACCTGGTAATAGGCATTATGGACTTACCTCATTGGAATTTATCCAGTTCTTTTTAAACCCTGTTTATAGTCCTAGCCTCATTAACTTCCTCAGAGGAATTGCACAGGTTGGACTGTGCACTGTGTGAGAAAACTTCCTTTGTATTTGTTTTAAACCTGCTGCCTATTAATTTCATTTGTGACCCTATAGTTCTTGTATTATGGGAATAATAATAACTTTTCTTAATCCACTTTTTCCACATCACTCTGATTTTATTACCTTATCATACCCCCTCCCTTAACTCTTTCCTCTTTTCCAAGGCTGAAGAGTCCTACCTCTTTAATCTCTCTTCAAATATGGGACCCATTCCAACCCCTAATCATTTTCAGATTACCCCTTTCTGAACTTTTTCTAGTACCAGTTCTCTTTTTTTGAGATGAGGAGACATATCTGTATTGCAGTATTCTGAGATGTGGGCGAACCATCGATTTATATAAGGACATAATATATTCTGCAGTCTTATTCTGTATCCCCTTTTTAATGATTCCTAACATCCTGTTGCTTTTTTGATCCGCCTCTGCAACTGCGTGACATCTTCTCATATTGTTGTATAGTTGGGGGTTATTTCCAATTTGGCATAATTACTTATCCACATTAAATTTCATTGCCATTTTGTTTGCCCATCGCGTAGTTTTGGAGATCTTTTTGAGTTCTCCAGTTCTGCTTTGGTCTTAACTATCTTGAGCAGTTTAGTATCATCTGCAAACTTTGCCACCTCACTGTTTACCCCTTTCTCCAGATCATTTATGAATAAGTTGAATAGGTTGGTCGCAGGACTGACCCTTGGGGAACACCACTAGTTACCCCTCTCCATTCTGAGAATTTACCATTAATACCTATCCTTTGTTCCCTGTCTTTTAATCAGTTCTCAATCCATGAAAGGACCTTCCCTTTTATCCCATGACAGCTTACTTTACGTAAAAGCCTTTGGTGAGGGACCTTGTCAAAGGCTTTCTGGAAATCTAAGTACACTATGTCCACTGGATCCCCTTTACCCACATGTTTGTTGACCCCTTCAAAGAACTCTAATAGATTAGTAAGACACAATTTCCTTTTACAGAAACCATGTTGACTATAGCTCAATAATTTATGCTTTTCTATGCATCTGACAATTTTATTCTTAACTATTGTTTAGACTAATTTGCCTGGTACCGACGTTAGACTTACTGGTCTGTAATTGCCAGGATCACCTCTGGAGCCCTTTTAAAATATTGGTGTTACATTAGCTAACTGCAAAACCACATATATGTGTTTAAGTTGACGTACCCACCTACTAAATAGTCTTTTTTCCCTGGCTAGGCACAATTTTTAATTGTATCCAAACAAGAAGAAATATACCTACCATGTGAAGGAGGTGCTGAAGTAATCTGCACTAGAGGGAAATTGGTTAGGATTCAGTAAGGTTGTGTGCAAAAAAAGCATGTTAATTATGGCCTGTACTTGTAGCATAGCAGCCTAGCTTGTGTCCTAGCCAGTCTGTCTCTGCCTTTATCCGCGCCCTTAATGTTCCATATAGCTAAATAGCAAATGGCATCATGCTGCAAGGTGCTGAGTGCCTCTTTTGAATCTCTACTTACCTGATCAAAGTGAATGCTAATTCATATTGCTGCACATATTGCAAAAGGTGCTTAGCAACTTAAAGGTTCAGGCCATAATTAGGCAACAATTTTGTAAAGTGTTCCTTTTTTCATCAGCTTTAAAACTCATTTACTTTGCTTGAACATGTGTCAAAACATGCCAGATTATGAGCTTGGTCTCAAGATCATTTCAATCCATGACTCCATTAATCTTACAGCTTCCTTTTTATTGAATGATTGTGGTGCATTTTATATTCATTTTTATTCTCTCTCTCTCACCAGTTTAGGTTAAGTTTAGCTTTTTTCCACCCAGAGACACTCGACATTTTCTCTGACAGAAAGTGTGGTTATTTTACACATACTGAAAAATCTATTTTCCTGTTTATTTTTCTTAAGGAAACAGAAAAAATAGTTTTCAGAAGAGCTCATCATCCTGAGATGCTTGTGTCTGCTAGAAGAAAATATGCAAATCTCTTTAAATTAAATATTTGATTGAATATCATAACATAAAAGACGATAAAAGGCAAAAAAAGAAAGGACAAGTAAATCACACCCAGGAACAAAAGAATAATAAAATTATTATTATAAAACTAAGAAGTCCTACTGGAGGTAGCACAGAAGATATTCTTCACCTCCAACGTTATTAAGTGAATACAGCCAATCATTGGTGACTAAGTTGTCTAAACACTTTTGAGAATCAGGGCCTACAACACTAATCATTGCCTCTAACTCACTTACCCTCCATATACCTACTTGGAACAAATGATGATATGGAAAGTAACATTGCCTATGTTATATTTACAAGTCTGGAAACTTTGTGTTGACCTCATAGGAAAAATTTAGCTCTGAACCTTATCCTATTTAGTGTTTGTATAAATATATATGATTTAGTAGTTCAATAGAGTTTGCGATTAACTAGAATGTCTATCAATACAGGGCTTAATCCCGGCAACATTACCAACCAAAATTCTGGTTCACTTCTGAGGGAGTTTTGCCTTTGCAAGGGATTCAGATGATAGTCCAGGATATATAGTCAGAGGTGCTCTGCATTCCTTCATGTCCAAATATTATGCCTGAATAAACACATGAATACTAAATGCTAGTTTTTATTGTTATAGAGATTAAGGGCTTGTGCCCGCAGATCTTTATCAGGCAAAACTCTGACTTCAGTGGGAATTTTGCCAAAGTAAAGACAAAATCAAGGCCTAAGTGAGCGCTCTTCAATCTTATTACATCTGCTTCATTTGCTGTTGTTTATATGTTTTGGTAGCACCAGATGGAAGCAGCTCCTATCCAGGCCAGACTTACTACAATAAAACAATATGCTGTTGGGCTTGTGTGGTGCTACTATACCATTTACAAACTGGCAAGGATCTGCTTACTTATCTACCAGAATGACTCTGTAGTAATTAGAATTGATCTTCTTCATAGATGAGCACATTGTGATCACTTAGTGGGATTTCACACAGGGAAAAAGAAAAGTGGCCACATTTTAAGAAACTTTTTCTTTATGTAAACACTTTCATCCACATCTGCCATTCTTGGCCCTGCTACAGGACAAAGGTCTCTTCTGCATTGCTCCTGTCCAATATACTGAAGGCTTTGGCTATGTTAAGCAACTGGAGGTTGGCAAGAGCATGACACTATTAGCCAAAGCTGTCTCTGAAGTCTCAGCTGACCTTAATTCCAAGGTTGAACTTGCCAGGGACTGTCATCTTCCTGATTCCCCATTGGCAACACTCAAAGGTTCTCTGTCAAACTGACAATGAGTTAGTGACTCAGGCTTCTAGGTCAGTTTACACAAATGCATCTTATCAAATATGTCACAATTATGGAAGGATACAAATCTAGAACAGGAGAATCAAGATATTAATACTCTTTATTTCTGAAGTAAGTGTATAAGGTGGGGGTTTTATCTGCATTTTTTTAATTTATTTTTTTTGCTGCTTCTGTCTTGTATCAAACCATCT
Organism: Chelonoidis abingdonii; assembly: GCF_003597395.2. Classification (NCBI taxonomy): domain Eukaryota; kingdom Metazoa; phylum Chordata; order Testudines; family Testudinidae; genus Chelonoidis; species Chelonoidis abingdonii. Next base: position 181,223,067 of record NC_133769.1, on the reverse strand, counting down.
GGTTTATGCAAATCTCAGAACAAGGTACTAACAATGGCTCTTAAAAGTATGAGTAGTTGGCTTTCATATTTGCTTTATTATTACTCCACCTACTGGAGTTGTGCTAAAATGAATTTCTAGTTTATTCGTAATTAAAAAAAATACTGAGAAGTGAAAACTATCCCATAAAACAAGCACTGAGTGCTAAATAATACAGAAATTATGGAGAACATCAGTTCTAAGGAATAAAAAATGGTTCTTTATGGTGCTGGTACAGGCTGATGATGCGTTTCTTCTTTTCTGTACATAAACATTAGATATTTTTTATTGAAAGAATATCCCTAAAATGTAGCATGAGTGGAGCAGATATGACAAATTTGTTCATATGTTTATAGCCATTCCATGTATCTTTATAGCACTGTATTAATATATTACAATCTACATGAAAATGAGTTAAATAACAATTAAAAGTTAAGTATTGTGAATGCCACTAAGATGTGAATAAATACAGTATGACACTATCTGAAAAATTACAATAGGGGAAACAAAGGCTGTCACAAACCGGCTGTGTTCAGATATTCAGAACTGAAGTTTACAGGCTATGATTCCTTATGGAAGTAGAATTGCTCAGGGAACTGAAACTGCAAGAAGTGCTTTCGACACCAGAGTGGAACTTGTCAGTTCTGGGAGCCAAGTACTTCTGGTTCCAGGACAATGGAGGGTTGTAGCTTCTGAAAGGGTTAGGCAAAAGTGACACAAAAATGTGAGGTCACCTCAGATTTTAGTGCAGTTTTGAGCAACCTGAGGGCTGCTTGAACTTGCAATGGCAGTCAGAGGTCCCAAAAGCATAATGGCAGCCAACAATAGTAGTGTTACAGATATCTTCTCCTCTCTGATTTCATCTATAACATGCTTGTTGTGGTAGGGTCTGTTGCAGAGGGTGATATAGGGCCAGCCATACTAGGTCTGTGCCTACTGCAGAAGCCTGTTACATCAGGAAATTCTCTGGGAGCCAGATCTGTTGGCTTTATGGTGCCTATGTAAAAGGGTCAAGGGGCAGTGATGACTTGAGGATCATTGATGGCTGGTAATCCTCCCCTCACTTAGCTCGCATGCATATTTTGTATGGTCTCTCTCTTGGCTATCTCCTTCATGTCCTTCTTTTTGGAGGGCCATTCTGCTGACAAATTAGCTGCATACTTTCACTAACGGCCAAGTAACAGTGGGCTTAGACTTACAAATTGTCTAAGATTGCAAGTCCATAAAACATTAGGTGTGTGTTTGACCAAGTGTGAGGATCAGTGTGGTGCTTATCCTTTTTGCTTCTGTGAAGGTAAAGTAGGATTAGCACCACATTGATCCTTGCACTCTCCCTTGCCTGCCAACACTTACCACCCCCAAAAGATAACCTGAGCAGTGGTTTAAAGATAGCTTACTGTCACAGTCTGACTACAAACATTAGAATTTTGTACGTGGTGCAAGATACTCATGAACATCATTTGGGGCGTCAGAATATAAGTACAGGAATATATTATCTTCAGGAACGATATGAGCACAACAAGGCCAAGGCATAGACAGACACCAGCAGCGATGTAAACTGTAATATAGGATAGAATTTGCTCTGCTGGGGAAAACCAGTAGTCCATTAAGTCTGGAATCCTCATTTCCACAGTAGTCACTGGTCCATATTTGATTGATTACCCCTCATAACACACCATGGTATAGCTGGTTGCATAATGCTTAATAGTCTAATACTACCCCTCCTTGCCGGCCACACCTCTTCCTCATCCAATTTCCTCCTGCCAATTTCTGACTGAACAGTCAGGACAGGAGCCAGTAAATTATGTTGAGAATTCAGGGAGAGATTCAGAAAGGAAAGTGCATAGGAAACAGCAAGTGGGAAGAGTGGGGCTGATGAGTGAGAGGAGTGGGATATAATTGATTGCTGCAGAATGGTGAGAGGTATTTTATCTTGCAAGAGTGGGAATGAGCAGAAGGTAGGAAGACGACAGGATAGGAGCAGGGAGGTTTAGTTCTATTCTTTCCCGGTACCTCAGTGCCAAACACAGTATGCTTGTCCTCAGTGCTCCAGGGTTTGAGGTACAGGCCTAAGTGGTCATCCAAAGGACATTCAATTAGCTTTCATGTGGAGCAAAGCCAAAATAAGAGAGCCTGCACCTGTGGCTTCTTGATGGAAAAACCACTCTTGACTGAGCATGGCTAAAGTGAGATGCTTTCTCTGCACAGCACAATATGACTCTGTACTGCATACAAGAGGATCAGCACTGCTGGTTGTTAGCATCCTGATTAGACATGGATGAACCGGTTTGGATAAAACAAGAAATAGCCTGAATCTTTGTCTCAAGCATAAACTGAACCTGAATTTGGAAAAAATTGTATAATTATTTTAATTGTTTAAATTTCCATGTGTCTCTGTACTTCCTAGTTGTAGCCAAATGGAAGTGGAAATGCCAAAAAAGCTGAGAGATGTAAAGAATAGCACATTTCCTGGCTGAAGGAAAGCGGGAAACACTGAAAGTCTTACAAGAAACTCTATTCATTTGAGATTTCTGCCACATTTCAAGACCAAAGTGAAGCTTTCAACATTTCTCAGAATCCAGCCACTGGACATTTGGAGGTTTGCCCATCATCAGTCTGTATTCCCAAATCTGTGCCACGTAGCAGAAAACTGACAGTCTTAAACAATAGCATCAGTTTTCCTGGAAGGATCCTTGCAGTTTTTATAAAGCTTCTCAAGAGGATATTAAGCTCAAGAGTGTTGAAAGTTTCCATCATGCTCAGTTGACAGTCTAACATCTCTAGACCAAAGTGACATTTAACTTCTTGCTCTGCAATACTAAAAGAGTGTTGACAAAGCTAAACTAAAGGTCTGTGGGAGCATTGCAGAAATATTTAGGTTCCAATTTAAACAAAGGTTCCAAATGGCACTAAAGCTGGAACATGCTTTTTGAAAATGCATCTAAATATTTTATATTTTTAAAAAATGCCATTTTTATACAAAAACTTCTTAAAACACAGGAAAAAACATATTTACAAGTAAGTATTATACAGAATGTATTCAATTGCCTCTTCTAGTTTACTTCTTAATTTAATGAAGATAAATACCCATAGCTAGTTATTTTCTTGGGCCACTCATTTCAACTCTAACCAATCTTCAGAAGTCTACATTTTACAGAGAAAACTGATATACATGTTAGGATTTTCTTTCCTTTAATTGCATAGAGCTATTGTTTCCAGCAAATTAAAATTTCTGACACCAATTATTTTGCAGTATGGGGATGTTGTCTTTTACCTTCATTTCATTTGCTCTAAATTAATCTGACAGTAATTAGATTTTAAATAAAAATTTCTAGGTATTTTTCCCTCTTAGAATTACTTCCTTGTAAAGTGTGGTTCCCTTTGCATTAAACTTGGTGACTTACTTGCTCTTAGTTCTGAAATATTCTGACACTAATTAATTTTTGAAATATAACCATTTAACTATGTTTCTCTGATTTTTTCCCCTCATTTCAGATTAGTTTAGCAGTATTGGCTTGTTGTTTTATTGCTAAATATTGAAGTTGAGCGCTATATTACATATATCAGTGTGCTATTTTTTCTGTCTTTAGCTTCGTTAATTAAATTCTGAATCCTCTCTATTTCTTATGATTTGTAATGTCTGTTGCCAAATCCCAGGTTCTGCATGTGAAATCTACTCAGTATAAATATTTTATATGTCCAAATGTTTTTGAAAACTACTTCAGCCATAATGTCTAGCATTTTCCTCCTTTGCAGAGTGCTGAATGACCATAGTATAAAATAGTATAAAAATGAAAGATCTCCTGTCCATAGGGAAAGTCTCTTCCTAAAATCTGTTAGCTAACCATTGATTTATGCCAAAACATCAGGGTTCAGGGTTCATATGCTTTCCAGAAAACTACTTTTTTAAAAAATATCCCTACTTTTAATTCTGGCTATTCTTGTTACCCATATTAATGGCCATTCATTTTTTTAGGGCTGTCAATTGATCACAGTTAACTCATGAGATTAACTGAAAAAAATTAATCACGATTAATCACATAGTTAAACAATAGAATACCAATTGAAATGTATTAAATATTTTTGGATGTTTTTCTACATTTTCAAATATATCAATTTCAATTACAAAACAGAATATAAAGTGTACAGTGCTCACTTTATATTATATTATTTTTATTACAAATATTTGCACTGTAAAAATGATAAAAGAAATAGTATTTTTCAATTCACCTCATAAATGGCGCAATCAAGAAGTGCAACTTACAATGTAGTTCTTTTTGTTACATAACTGCACTCAAACCAAAACAATATAAAACTTTAGAGCCTACAAGTCCACTCAGTCCTACTTCTTGTTCAGCCAATCACTAAGATAAACAAGTTTATTTACATTTATGGAAGTAATGCTGTCCACTTCTTAATTACAATGTCACCTGAACAGTGCAGATGTCTAAAAGATTCATATGCCTCTTCATGCTTTGTCATTGTTCCAGAGGACATGCTCCATGCTGATGGCACTCGATAAATAAAATACATTAATTACATTTGTGACCGAACTCCTTGGGGAGAATTGTATGTCTCGTGCTCTGTTTAAGTGTTTTGCCATATATTTCATGGAAAAGCAATCTGGATGATGACCTAGCATGTTGTTCTTTTTAAGACACTTCACTGAAAATTTGACAAAACGCAAAGAAGAATCAATGTGAAATTTCTAAAGATAGCTACAGCACTTGATGTAAGATTTAAAATCTGAACTACATTCCAAACTCTGAGAGGGATGAGGTGTGAACATGCTTCAGAAGTTTTAAAAGAGCAACACTCTGATACGGAAGCTACAGAACCCAAACCACCAAAAAGAAATCAGCCTTTTGCTGGTGGCATCTGACTTAGATGATGAAAATGAACATCTGTTGGTCTACACTACTTTGGATTGTTATCAAGCAGAACCAGTGATCGGCACGGATGCATCAAGGGACATATAAATCTTTAGTGCATCTGAATAAATATCTTGAGATGCTGGCTAGAACAGTGCTAAGCAAATGCTTGTTCTCACTTTCAGGTGACATTGTAAACAAGAAGCAGATAGCATTATCGTCTGCAAATGTAAACAAACATGTTTGTCTGAGCAATTGGCTGAACAAGAAGTAGGACTGATTGGACTTGTAGGGTCTAAAGTTTTACATTGTTTTATTTTTGAATGCAAGGCTTTTTGTACATAATTCTACATTTGGAAGTTCAACTTTAATGATAAAGAGATTGCACTACAGTACTTGAGTTAGGTGAATTTAAAAAATACTATTTTGTTTTTTACAGTGAAAATATTTATAATAAAAATAGATATAAAGTGAGCACTGTACATTTTGTATTCTGGGATGTAATTTAAATAAGTATATTTGAAAATGTAGAAAACATCCAAAACATTTAAATAAATGGTATTCTATTATTGTTTAACAATGCAGTTAATCACAATTAATTTTTTAATCGCTTGACAGCCCTACTTTTTCTTTGTTATGAATCCTGCTAAGCTCTTTGCCTCAATCATTTGCTCACAAATTCTGAAGACTACACGATTTTTGTAGAGTGTGGGGTAGTTTTTAATTGGCAAAATGTTAATCTGTTTGTAACACATCTAGTGCAAAATATCTAGAATTACAGCAGTCCTTTAATTACATAGTGTCACTATGTAAAACTGTTCTAGAATGTAATGGAAATGGACATGGAATCTGATTCAGGAGGGGCATTCTCAGACAATTGTATCTATGTTCTCTGAGTTTGATTCCATGGATTCGAGAGACAATCCTACACAGGGAGTTTGATGCAGGCTCAACAAGAACTTGGTGTACAGACCCAGCCAAAAGCAATGTGTCATAACATACCATTTTCAATGCACACAAAAGAAAGGATAATAATATTAAGGCTAAATTCTGTTCCTGACGTGGATGAATGCTGTTCCAATGCCAGGGAAAATTAGCTACAGTGCATGCACAGCCCGATACACTAACTGTTTTCAAGATATGCAATGCATATTGGGGGACAGAATCAAGTCTTACATTTGAATTCAAGGAAATATGGCATAATTAAATTTATATTCTTCTTCACAAAGGGTGAAATTCACCCGTATGCAAACAGCCAGAACCAGTCATGTGCACCATTTTTGCCCTCAAGGTAAGTCTGAAAATAGGACATCTGTGGTACATGGATCTTCTGGAAGGACTCTGCAAAGGAGCAAATTTCACACATGATTAGTGATGCATAGCACAATCAGATACAACACTGAACACATTAAGTAGGAAATTAAATCTGTAAATCAGTACCCTGCTGAGCAGGCTTCTCTTATTTGGCTTTTTTCTAAAGGTCCTTGTATATCCATCTCCAACTCTTTCTTCTGGTGGGAGATCAGTCTTTTATACCTCCTACTCAGGCTATTGAGGTCCACCTACTCATTAGCCTGATTAGGAGGCAGTCAGATCAAGAGGAGGTTGTCCAATCAAGAATGGAGGAAAGCAGCTACTGCTTCTCATACGTGGCCACTTGCCTGCCTAATTTCTTCAATGGGAGTTAGGTGCCTAAATACTTTTGAGGATCTGGGCCTTCAGTTCTTCGGGTTTTTCCCTGGTATAAAATAGTGGAGAGGTATTTCTGACACAAAACTATTCCCTCCATGAGCCGTGAAGGGCTGTAAAAGGCCCATGTTCTCTAACACTTTTGCATAAAAAAACCTCAAGATTATCAAGTGTCCAATAATTTTGGATGCCTCAGTTTTTAAGACACCTAAGTACTGATTTTCCAGGGGTGGTGAGCAACCACAAATCTATCTGAGGTTAATAGAAGATACAGGTCCCCAGCATCTCAAAATCAGATCTGAGGTGTCCCAGTTTAAGTATATAACAGTTAAGGCATCTCAAGTTTGAGGCCACTTATGATATGGTACCTTCTATGCAATATAGAAATAATATCTAGGGAATATTTATATAAACTGAAGAGGGATAGAACCTGTCAGCTGCAACACAAAAAAGGTTTTACAGCAAAAATTTGTGATGTCCTATATCTGGTTCCTGTTTTGTTTTGTGTGTGGGGGAGGTTTCTCCAGCATTATGAGGGGTTTTTTTGGTAAATGCAGCAATAGATGCTTTAACTAGATTTAACTGCCCTGTAATTAATTCCCATGAGGATGTCCTTAGCTTCCTCTCACAGGAAGAGCTAATGAAGGAGGAGAAATATCTATTCCGGAAATAAGCATTGAAAAGGTCTGAGGCAGAGAACAAAAATCACAAAGGTTATGAGTAGTGTGTCCTCTAAAATACCATGACAAAAATTTCTTCATTTTCAATGCTTTTATCTGGAAGCCCAAGAAGAAAACTAGAATTGTCAGTAAAAGGGAGGGAGAAAACGAGCACACTAGAACAAAACATTGTATGGGACTCTCTTCATGTACACATCGGCACGAATAATAGAGGATTAAATTTAGTCTCTTAGAAAGAGAGGCAAAATTTAAATGAAGTAGAATACACAGGGAAGTAGGAGAAGCAGAGGCAGAATCTTCCTCAAGGGAGTTTGGCTGTGAAGTGTCCAGTAGTGAAATGCCCATTAGGAAGAAGATTGCAAGCTTCATGCAGTCCTCCCTGTTTAAGTGCTTTGGCATGACCAATACCATCAACATGGTGACTGAATGCCAGTTGAAGGCCTCATAGTCTAAAAAGCAACTCAAGTGATGATTAGTCAACTGCTAACATGGCAGAAAACACAGTATTATATTGATTCTTGTGCAAGAAGACAACTCTGTTTGGGGAGGCTAAACAAAATGTCTACAGTTTTTTAATCTTAGGAATGTTTGTTCTCATCTAAAAAGATGAATAAGTATTTTCTAGAATGAAGGGATGGGTGAGATAAAGGGTGTCCTTAGGATCACCTCTACACAGGCCTTTGGGAACAGGTCTGTCGGGGACAAGAAGTTCACACTAGTACATTGTGGCAGATTAAATGAACATCAACAAATGAAGCTGGTAGATTCTAGCCCTGTGTTTTCTTTCATAGAGGTCAAAGTACAATTTCAAAAATACTTGACCAATAGCTCAGTAAAATGTACCTTTACTTATGGGAATCAAGCCATTTAATTTTCTTGTTCTGGGCGAGTTGGCTAAAAGCTTACTGATTCTGTGACCAAAGATCCCCATAAAATTTTGAGGTACAAATTCTGAGAAACAGATTCTGAGAAATTCTGAGAAACATGTCATAGGAGCTTTTAGCTGCTTCCAATTATAACTTCTAACTACAAAGATATCACATTGGAAGTAAACGTGTGAGTTACTCAGACAGAAGTTGATGTTTTAATATCTTCTGTACTGCATGAAGACTTTTATTAAAATTTGTTCTTTTTTTGCTGCTGTATATGAGATTTACCTCCTTGAAAAAGAATCTTTGTCCACTTCCCAGAATGGCATAGAATCATTGGACTGAATAGGATTAGCCTTAACACCTCCCCACCCCAAAAACCTAAGAGTTGTCATTGCTTTTTCAAGTGAAGATTAAATATGGGATCATTGGATCATAAGGTTTTAAGCCTCCTCAGAGAAGGGTGTGGATGGAAGTTATTTGGATTTAGCACCATGGAAATTGGAATGTGGCTAGTGAATACTGTGTAGCTTATATCAGATGGAAGAATGTAACTATGTGTTACACCCTCTAGACGTGAGAAGAGGAAAAGACCCTACATCCCCACATATCTGTGGCACTGAATTCTGACTGGAAAATCTGAAAATAGATTAGGACCTAGCAGTATCAGATCTCAGAACAGAATTAAACTCACTTCTAGGTAACATTTAGTAGGAGAATCAAGACAGGGAACCAGTAATAACAATCTTCATAGTAATAATAAATCATCTCCAAAAGAATGGAGGCATAGATGTATATGACATTATAACTGTGACACTACCATGCTATAAATGTGTCTAGTAATAAAAGTGTGAATACACCCTTGATTTTTATGGATTTATTTTTTCTTCTCCCCCACCAGAAACAAACCAGTATTCCAGGCTAAAACATGTATAATCTGATTGATAGTGGGCCACCGCTGAGATCACATATCAAGATAAGGGGCTTCCCATAGATTTGACAGATCAAGCCTGATTTGCCTTTCCCCCCTAATATCTGTTAAAGTCCCTAATTCTTTATTTTGCCATAAACATAAATGGTCCAGTGATCATTGCCAACACTCCAGCACTAATGAGTAACCCTGTTACAACAAACCGCTGTACACATGCAATAGAAGAAAACAAGTCAGCAAGGAACCAGATTTCAGCTTTAGGCTACCCTAGGGTGTTATAGAGAACAGTGTGGGGTGAAAATATTTTAACAGTAATGAAAAGTGTTTCATTAGTATCCTGATAATTGAAGCATATTGGGCTTTCTTGCTGTAATGATATGTAATCGATGTCGATGGGCTAATAGAGACAGAAGAGGAGACCCATTAAGACTCTATCTGCAGTGGTTAGGGGCTGACTAAATCTAGAACAAGGAGAATTATTTTTATTTTCTCTTGAAATGAGCAAGCCTGTAAGTCCTACTCACTTTTCCTTTTGTCAGAAACGTCACTGCTTTAAAGCTATAGAAAATTTTGCATGTCAAAAGTAAAAATGCTCAGGTTCTTTCTATCCGCCCCTTAATATCAATAGATGAATGCCTGTTAGATTTAAGGAATTTTGAATATGTCCACAAAAGTTAGCTTTTGACTGTAATTTGACATATGTTTCAACCCAAAAGAATGAGTTTACAAAAATGCATTTTGCATGTGTTAAATGCCAGGAGTTAAAAATGTTTCAAAACAAATCCCAGGCTATGTATCTTATCACAGTATCTGCACTAAAACAAAACCTAGCACACAATTAGAGCTGCCCTGGAGAGCCTTACTCTCACAAGTAGTTCATTCAGCTTCACTGGAAGGACACATTGAAATAAAGATGACTCACAGGACTGTGTCCTTAATTAATTATATGAGTTAGATACTTTTGACCCTTTGGAAGAAATCCAGCCATATCAAACTTTACAGTTAGCACAGTAAATGCATTCAGAAATGTTTTGCCACAATGCAGTAAGCCTTCCATCCCTATGCATGAGGGGTAAAATCCACTCAAAGAAGCTCATATAGCACCAAATGAGAGTTGGGGGAAGAAATAGAATTACCCTCACAAATCCTTGGTACACCAGGGAGCTGCAGTGCAGCCACTTTGCTGCCATTACTCCAGTGAGAAGGTTGTGCAAGCTGCCAATATTTCATACTCTCCTTTGTGGAGTATTAGGTGACCTCAGATAGCCACAGTCCCTTCCACTTCTTGCTTTCAAGCTTCCATCATGCCCTGAGTTCTCCAGAGCCATTGCAGGGCCCCCCTTCTGAAACACATAGGGTGGGTAGAGGTTCCCTGTGCAGTTGGTTTGCACACCACTCTCCCCTTGAGCTTAAGTAATATGCAGTCCTTGTGTATGGTCCTCCAAACCATGGGTAAATTTCACCTGCAGAATCATCCCTGCAATCCTTTCTCAAGCAAAACTGAGACTCAAGTATATCAATGGAGTTTTGCCCGGGAAAGAGTGAAGTCCTGTGTTGTTGAGACTACTTGGGGCTGAACTTTTACATTGGTTGAAGCTTTCAAATTCATTAGATTTAGAGTATGCTGTCATTTACTGGTCCTTTCCATATTTTGTTTTATATTGGCTTTTCTTGATACATTTGTTAATGACTGAAAACAGCTGTGTTTAAATTAAAGGAACTTTGCTCCTGCCTGGGGCCTGGTTCTACTTGGTCTTCCAGTCAGTGTTTTATGCTACATTTGACATTCTGACTATTGCCTTTGCAACACACGTGACATCATAAATACAGAATTAAGACAGATTGATTTTAAAATAATATTCTTTCAGTACTGGGTGGAAAACATCAACTCCTCCAATAATTCACCAAATACTTTTATTTTTGTGTCAATGCTCCACTATGAAAGTTGTCCTTTCTCTCATGGTGTCTGTTTACTACATGTTTTATCCCTGACTGAATATGTGATTCCTGATGTGCCATATGGGGTTTTCTCCTTGATTTCAAAGCCAGCAGCTCTGTAAGCCTGGTCCAAAGGACACCAAAGTCAATGGAAAGAGCCCCTTTGACTGCACTTGGCAATGGATCAGGACTTATGTAGCAGTGGACTAGTCCTTCCTCTCCTTTTTTGGTTACTTGTGGTGTGAATTATATGCTTCATACGGTCAACTCAGTTTATGGCATGATAATGAAGTTCTCACTAATTCACTAGTAACAGCTCTGCTCAGATGAGAGGACAGGAGCTTCATGGGAACACCTTTCCAACCCTGATGAGTGGAAAAGGAAAAATGAAAGTTTGAAGGATGCCAGATTGTTTTTTATGAAGCAGCTTTCCATAGTTTGCTCCTTCCTTTGTTGTAGATGACATTTCCAGAGAAAGCCCTTTTAAACAAACTGATTTGCCTTTTTGTGTACATATCATTTCAAGCTGTCATGGAGGTTTCTTTTTCTCGCAAGCTCCTTAGCAGAGGCAGAGAGAGAGAGAGGAGCCAAGACAAAAAACAAACAAATCCTTTGTGAATCCTTGTTGGAGAGGGCTGGGGAAACAGAGATTGGCGAGAAAGAGAGATTTGCTTATTATATTGAAATACTGGGTGGCAGCAACTTGCACCATGTATATCATCCCAGCTGCTGTGCATGGTTTCCCTACCTAGTGTCTCTGACAGTTGGGTATCATTCTGGTTCAGCTGGCATTTAGCATCTTACTTACAACTAGTGCAGGCCAGAGGCAACAGACTGTTTAATTAGAACAAAACATTATGATGGCTTGTGGTAGGCACACCTCACCTGTGATTTTTGCCCAGTGCTCTGACTGTCAAGATGAAGAAAAATATTCATTCTCATGCGTGTGCATGTTGCCATCTGTGTAGCAGGGTTAAGCCTCTTTGAAGGATGACTCAGGAGAACAAGCAGCTTGATTCTTATTTCACTCACGCTCATGTAAATTGGAAATAATTTCATTGAAGTCTTTGGAGTAATACTAATATAAAACTTGTGGGAGATCAGAATTGGGTCCATTAGGGCAGTCACATAGTGGCAAATGAATAAGCAATTTTTTAAGCCCTGGAAAATAATCTCACATTCCAAGCTACTTTCTTTTGCAATGTCTCTACACAAGTTACTTAATTCTGCCCATAAAGATGTTCCAGTGGCATTTTGCCCTTTCTTTTCACCCCACTGTATATGGCTGTGCAAGCTGTAGGGCAATGGGGAATCAGGTGTAAACTAAGTGGGATGCTCTCAAGTTGTTCATGCAATACCATTGCTCATAAATAGCCTAACTATCCTCCCACTTAAACAGATGTCAATCAAGGGGTAATAGGTTAAGTCAGGCCCCTTTAGCAAAGACCCGAGAGGCTCTCATTTCTGCCCCCAAGAACTCAAGGCTGAAGGGACGTGACTTGTGGTGGAGATAGTATCAAGTACAGTGCTCAGCAGGGGTAGTGCACTTACTAACCATAACAGTGTTCAGGATGACAGAAACCTCTCTTGGAGCAAAAAGCAAAAGCACTCTTGGTCTTTATTTATAATCTGAAGGCAGTCTGTGAAACAGGGCCTCACAAAATCCTGACATTTGGGTTTAACCAGGAGAGTTTGGAAAAATTGGCACAGGGATTATGGCTTGAGTCAGCAAATCATTCAAGGAGATACATTTTACATTACTGCTCAGCTGATAAAATAGTAATTTGGTTTAGTGAGTCAAGCACCTCAGGACCAAACACTTGGTGTATGTACTAAATTAAGAACTTGTCTACACACAAATGTGTACCAGTTTAGTTTAACTGATTTAGTTAAACAAGTGTAAAAACCCTATGTGAACATCCTTATTTCAGACTGAATGATTTATTTTGCTGTTGTTTAAATCTGTTCCTAATCAACCTAAGCTAAATGCAAATAAGCATAGTTCAAGCCAAAATAAAAGTGTCTACACATCCTTTTACACTGGTTAAACTAAAGTGGCTTAAAACCACACTTTGAGTTTTATTGATGCAACTCTGCATGTAGACAAGCTCTAAAGAACAAATGAAATGAAGCTGCTATCTGTGGGATTATGAATCAGAATCCTAGGTCTTGCCTGTATTGAAAGCGGAATTAAATTGAAACCAGCTTTAAAAATGGTTTAGTTAAACAAGTGCAAAACCCTCTGTAACCGCTCTTAGTTCAATTCAAATCTGGTTTATATCAATTTAACTAAACTTAAGTCCTTATTGAATTAAGCTAAATCAATATAAACCAGGTTTGATTTAGCTTAATTCAATAAGGACTTGAGTTTAGCTAAATTGATATAAACCAGATTTAAACTGAAGTAAGAGTGGCCACAGTGGTTTAAAATCTGGGGGCAGATCCTGAGCTGGTATAGATTGTCATAGTTCCATTTACTGCAGTGACTATTTATACCAGCTGAAGACCTGTGCCACATCAAACCATGCCCTTTGAATATAGACAAGGCCATTGGTCATAATCCCTAACCCTTCAACATAGTGGGCAAGATTTTCCATTGCTCTATTTTTGCACTTAATGCAGGGATGAGGGCAAAGATGCCTTTAAAGTGGTCGCCATATTCTTAGGCATATTTATATATACTAAGGAAACTAGTGCATACATGATCTAAACCTTCACAAATGGTGAGACTGCTTCTTCTTCCCATATTTTCATATCTAATTTGTGAGTTGCCTAAAGGTGTATTCATTTGGATGATGTGAGAGAGACATGGCATGCACTTAAAAGGGCAGTGGTAGGGCTAAGTGGGTGCAGGTTATATTCAGTGTCCTATATTCTAGCAAAAATAATTGCTCCTGAAAGGCTTGGCCCCTGGAATGCACAGGGTTAATCATTAAAGTTGCTACTGTTGCAGGAACAACTTTTTCTCACCCTTAATATTTCAGGCTTGTCTTTAAGTCAGCAATACTTAAAGAGATATGGGGCTGCTGTGAGGGATAACCCTGCTTTGAAAAATGTTGCTTGAGAAACTAAGGTGTGGCATACTGCTCTGTTAGAAGTACAATATTTCTTTTGGCATATTTCCTTCCACTTTTCTTCAGCACAATCCTCTTCCTTTTGTTTTCTCTTCCTGAATATTTTCCCCATCTAATAATATTTGCCTATTCCTGAACCCTAGGAGGTGAAGTGCCATTATGTTCTTCCTCTTTCCCTCAACTGTGGCCCTGTTATCTAATGGTTAGAACTGTGAATCAGGACAAAGTTGTACTAATAATTTTCCTACAGCACTGAACCCTTTTCCCCCAAATCAGGGTGTTTGTCTATTATTAGTATTTAATTACTTGTCAGTAGAACCTCAGTTACGAGCACCCTGGGAATGGAAGTTGTTTGCAACACTGAATTGTTCATAACTCTGAACAAAACATTACAGTTGTTCTTTCAAAAGTTTACAACTGAACATTGACTTTGCTTTTTAACTTTACTATGCAGAAGAAAAACACTGTTTTTAACCATCTTAATTAAAACAAAACAAGCACAGAAACAGTTTCCTTACCTTGTCAAATGTCTTTTTAAACTTTCCCTTTGTTTTTTTAGTAGTTTATGTTTAACACAGTACTGCACTGCATTTGTTTTTTGGTTTTTGTTTGTTTCTGCTGCTGCCTGATTCATACTTGCGGTTCCAAATAAAGTGGGTGGTTGACTGGTCAGTTTGTAACTCTGGTGTTTGCAACTCTGAGGTTCTACTGTATTACAGTAGGCTAAATGGAGAGAGTACCTGGAGGAATGCCTGAAACAGAAAGGGCTTCTTGTGCAGAGTTGGAATGATACCATCCCTTCAAACAGAGTCTGCTGGATTTGCCTACCCATACTCATGATTCTGTGCTGTAGTCACAACTCTTTTACCATGACTAACTGGGGCATAACATCCGCTTGCCTTGATTTCCCCATCTGTAAAAAGAAGATAATGCATAATTCTCAGGGATGTTTCAAGGCATAATGATGAATATTACATAGCACTTTGAAAGTATAAAGCACTGTAGAACTGCAGTTGCTAAGTATTATTTCTAGAAATGTTGTGAGAAGGTGAAATAATGTTCAAAGATCTGTTATTTCTTGCAAGAGACAAGTGCATCATTTATTATAATACTAGTAGTAAAATCACTGCTTTCCAGGCTCATTTATTCTTCAAGTATGCATATTGTGACAAGGTTCCTCCTCTACATTGGTGACTCCTGTGCTTATTGGCAGATTTGCTCACCTCAGTGATCTTCCCCACAGTCTGGATCAACTCCTCCTGTGTCTGATCAGGAGTTGGGAGGAACCCGAGCCCACCATCTACTCCAGGTTCCAGCCCAGGGCCCTGTGGATTGCAGCTGTCTATAGTGCCTCCTGTAACAGCTGCATGACAGCTACACAGGTTCCTGATTACTCTAGTGCAGCCCCTGCTCTGGTCACTCAGGGAACAGAACCCTGCTTCTCCTGGGGCCAGGAGAGTCATCTCCTTTCGACCGCTCTGGCTGTAGAGGAAGGAGGGAGAGGCTGCTGCTGCTGGCTGCTGTTCTGCTGGCGCTGGGCCCTCGCTGCTGCTGTTGCTGCTGTTACCCTGCTAGTTCTCGCTTCTGCTGCTCCCCTGGCTTGGCTAGACCCCACAACCCGCCCTACTATCCTGCTATCAGCTTGCTGGCTGGCTGGGCTTGTGGGAGATTCCCCCCCTTCCCGCGGTTCCGTGCTGTTTACTCTTATCTACAGCCCTGAGGGGAGGGGGGGCTGCTGCCTGCTTCCAGAGAGGGGGGAGTGAGGGACCCGGCTCTTGTTGCGGAGGACACCTTCTGAGCGGGGTCCTCCTGCTGGACACCAGAACCACCACCACCTGGAGCTGGCTGGGGCTTGCTGTGGCAGTTGCTGGCGAGCTGTTTGGAGCCGGAGGAGGTGAAGGGGAGAGGGGGACTGCCCGCTGCTTGAGATTTACCGTGTGAAGACCACTGTGGAGGGGGTATTCCTGGACTGAAGTGTTTTTCGACACTGCTGCTCTTGTGGTGGGGGTTTGGCTGTGTCTGTTTGGGACCACCGGGGTGTGGGGGGAGCCTGCCCCGGTTCCATCGTGTTCCCTTATCCTCCCCACCGCCAGTTGTGCCACCTCCACCCCCCGCTGGCTGTTTTCCTTCGCCATTTGGACCTCCTGCTCTGGACTGAGCTGCGTCGGCCTGGCTCACCACGCCCACTGCCATCATTTGGGCCTGCAGCAGCGCAGCCTACATGAACTTTTTGCACAATGCCTGTGGGTGCAACCACCTTCCCCTCCCCCTGACTGGCCCTTTCCTTTTTGTCCGCACCCACCTATTTCCCTCTGTGGCCGCTGCTAGTTCTGCCCCAGCCACCTGCAACTAATCCTGTGCGTCCCCTCTGCCCCATTCCCAGCTCGCAACTTTCTCCACCCACCTCGTGCTCCCTGCCCTGATTGGTCCCTCCCCTAGTGCTCCACGCCCCCATTGCGGCTTGTGCCCTTCCCCCATTTGAGTTTTCCCCTTTGTTCACTGCACCCCCGCCCTCTGCCATTGTCCCCCCGATCCCCCGAGTGCAACTTGGAGGAGCTTGGAACTCCCCTCTGCGTTTTGTGCCCTGTCATCCTTCCACCCCTAGGTTCCTTGTTGTCCCACGCCCCTTTAAGCCTTCCTTTCTGGCGCCCTCCTCCTGCCTGCAGCATAGCCGGGGAGTGATTGTCCCGCCTCTTCTCCTTCCACTCCCTCGCTGTTTCTCCCCTCCCCGTCTCGTTATGGCAGGGAGACCCTGTATGTTCCCACTGCCCTTCCCTCCCACCTGCCCCTGTCCACTGCCCTACGCCTCTACCTCTGACCGCCAGCCGATCCACCTACCTCGCCCCTGCTGGGTCACTGGCAAGCGGCGGGAGTACTGGGGGACCTCCACTGCTGCCACGTCCCTCCTCCATTCCGATTCGAGGGGGAAGCTCCCCCCAGCCGTGGGAAGGGTCGGGGTGGAAGAAGGGTAAGGGCCCGCTAAAAAGCCAGGGCCATCCATAGCGTTAACTGCCCCACTGCCGCAGCCCCTCGCCGGCTGCAGGCATCCCTCCCCGCTATCCCTCACCAGACTTACGGGTGTCCCCCCCGGCCCCAGGGCGTATGCCCAGGGGCGCGGCCCCCCGCCTGCCGCTGCTCCTCGGACCACCGCTTCCACCACCATCTACAGCGGCGGGGCCTTTCCCACCTCTGACCAGGAAGCACGGCCTGCTTCCGTTGCCTCCTGGTGCCCGCCTCGCCCCACATGGAGACCTACGTGCGGGCCATTGGGAGGGTGGTGGGGCCCACGGCCATCGTGGCGGCCTCCAAACTGTGAGCGGAAGGTGGTCTTCTTCCTTGCATCGGAGGTGCCGCACAGGAGCGGTAGAGAGGGCGTCTACGGTGTGGGCGTGTTCGTCCCCACTGAGCCGTTGGAAACCTGGGGGTCCTTGGTCTGAGTCTGCCCTCCTTCCTGCCCAATGCAGCCCCTGTTGCCCACCACTTTCTGCCCTGGGGCCCATCTCTGTCATCAGCCCTCTCCCTTGGGCTGCCAAGGAACCCCGCCCTCCGTCACGTTCCTCCTCGTCCACCGCAAGTGCGCTTCAAGCTGCCCGCGGTGGCATATTGTAGGGAGGCGCTCGAGGGCGTTCCTTCTGGTCCCCTACAGGGCGACCCACTACCGGGTGCATATTTCGACGGGGGAGCCGACGGTTACTCTGCCGGGCGAATGGGCAACATCCGGAGGGTTGCCCCTTGGCCCAGCATGAAGGAGCCGTCCGGAGACCCTGGCCCCGGATGGGCTGGCCCTGTCATCACCGGCACCCTAGCTGCCCGGCAACCCGAAGCTGCCCCTCCTCCTCCTTCTCGGTCCATCGCTGTGGAGGAGGGTGCAGCGGGGATCCGCCGGGCCGTGGGAGAGGGCTCATCCCAGGGGGAATCTTCCCTCACTCTGCCGTCCACCACTGCCTCCCGGAGTCCCTGAGCCATTGCCCTTGCCCCCCAATCCGACCCTGTTAGCGAGCCCCCGGATGATGCCATGGAGGGCTGGTCTTTAGTGCAGGGGAACGCGGGGCAAGCGGAAGGCTCGAGCCTTGTTATCCTTCGGATTCGGAGCCCCCCGGAGAGCAAGAAGGGGGCACGATGACGAGCCTCCGCCTTGCCCCCTGATGACTCCCAATCTTTGGTGCCGGCTGGGGAGTCGTGGCAGCACCGAGGGGTAACGCCGCCCCTCCTCGGGGTCCCTTTCCATGGAAGCCCCCAAGGGAGCTCTCTCTCCCCCCTCCCACTCAACGTCTCTGCGGAGTGCCGAGGTGGGTGTCGCCTCGGGTGCTAGCGAGGAGGGCCCTGGGGTGGTGGAGGGCGATCTCCTTCCATCTATGAGGGATCGAGGCCCTGGGTCTGACCCCAGTCATGCAGGGGGAGGACGACTCTCTGCCAGTGGGCCTCGATCTGGTGGACCTCACCCGTCCCCTGTCCCCGAGTTTCCTTTCCCCTGACGTTGCTTCTGCTCCCGCCTCTGAGGGTCCCCGATTGCTCCATCGACCCGCTGCGGGTGGTGCCCTGTTGCTGGCCGCCGAGCCCATTAGGGCAACGGCCAGTGCCCCGCTGCCGGGACCCGTGTTCCCAGGGGTATCCTTCTTGGGTGTGGAGGACCCGCCCTCTTTCCTAGGCGGGGACCCCATTGATAAGGTTTATGTCTAGATGCCGAGGCTGCCACATGTGCCAAAATGGCTGCGGCCGGCATCCATTAGGGTCCCCTTCCCACTTTCAGATCCCTGAGCCTGGCCAGAAGGAGCCACCATCCAGTGCTCACCCTATAGGGCTCGGGGTCCGTCTCTGCCCCTTCCCAGATTCTCTCCTGATCCCTGCCCTACTCCTGTTAGCCCTGTCCTTGTCCCCCCCACTCCTGTGTTGCCAGGTGCCGCCCCTGGGAATACCCCCAGGGTGCGGCTCCACTAATTTTTTTTTCCCGACCCACCAGGGGCTGTGTTCTCCTTCTGCCACCCCTGTTTGAACCGGGGACGGGGCGGGTTGCGTGGCATCGGCCATCAGGACGCCGCGTCGGGGTCTGCCCCTGCCTGCCCGCCTCGGTGGGCCACGGGGCTGTGACGGGCCCCACAGGGGGACAGTCGTCGATCAGTGACCCCGCCCCCCCATGCACTGAGGGAGGAGGCTGCGGAGTTCTCGAGGACGTCCGTGGCTCCCGTTAACAAGTCCAGCTTGCGCTCCAGGGCGTGGGGGATTTCCATCAGGTCCTCCGGGCCTGGAGGGCCCTCATGGGGGAGGTAAGAGGACCGGAAGCAGGCCACGGGCCTACCACGGGTCCGCCTCTCCGTGACTCGTTAGTCACCTATGGGTAGGTACGGTATTGCTGCGCGCCTGCCAGAGGCTGTGGGCGTGTCTGCTGGCGAGGATCCTCCCCAGCCCTCCTCATGGCACGATCATCTTTGCAACCGTAAACACCCGGGCTGTTGGATGGGTCTCCGCAGGAACCAGGTGCTCTCCTCCTCTGGTGAGGGGTACTCTGTGACTTCCTTGCGAGACCCATACGGATCCGGCCGCTGGACTAGCTGGTGGCTGGAGTGGGGAATGAGGTCTACTTTAGCCACTCTTGGTTTGTGCGGCTGGGGTGGTGACCTCTGTTCTCCCCCGACCTACGCCCGAGGTGGCTGGGGTCGCTGAGGCTGTTGCCGGGCCGCCTGCTGCACCTCCCGGTCCGCATGGAGGGCTTGTGGTTAATCTCATCCATGTTTATGCCCCAACATCGGGCCCGGAGAGGTTGCGTTTTTTTCAGCAGGCATACCGCCTTCCTCGGCTCCCTGGATCTCTGTGAGTGCCTGGTCCTGGGGGGGATTTTAATCCACCCTCGAGGAACGGGACCGCTCGGGGACCGAGCAGTGCCCGCCGCGCGGACGTCTCCGGGGATTGTCGAACGCCATCTCCCTGGTGGACGTCTGGCGCCGCACCACCCGGACGACGTTTCGACGTTCACCTTCGTCCGTGGTGGAGGTTCATCGGTCGCGCCACTCCCGGCTGGACCGCATTTATCTGTCACGTTTCCACCTTTACTGGGCCCACTCCTCCGGCGTTCGCCGGCCGCCTTTCGGATCACCATCTTGCACCGTTGACAACCTCTCTCTGCCGGAGAGGCCGGGGCGGCCTATTGGCACTTCATTAGTTTGCTGGAGGATGCGGGCTTCGTGGCGTCCTTCCAGGAGTTCTGGCTGGCCTGGCGAGGGCAGCGGCGCGCTTTTCCTCGGCGCGGCGGTGGTGGGATCTGGGGAAGGTGCGCGCCCGGCTCTTCTGCCGTGACTACACCGGGGCGCCAGCCGCGGGAGGGATGCGGCCATGAGCAGCTGGAGCAGGAGGTCTTGGAGCTGGAGAGGCGTCTGGCCGCCAGCCCGAGGATCCATCCCTCTGCGGAGCGTTTGCCGGGAGACGCGGGAGGAGCTCCGAGCCCTCGAGGACCATCGGGCCCGGTGCTTTTTGTTCGATCCCGCATCCACCTCCTTCGGGAGATGGACCACTGCTCCCGCTTCTTCTACGCCTGGAGAAAGGAGGGGGGCCAAGATAACACGTCACCTGCCTCCTGGCAGAGGACTGCACCCCCCTACGGACCCGGCGGAGATGTGCAGGAGGGCAGGGGCCTTCTACGCACCCTTTTCTCTCCCCAGATCCGACGATCTAACGCTTGCAGAGTACTCTGGACGGGCTCCGACGGTCGCACGGGCGACCGGGACTGGCTAGAGCTGCTCTCACTCTGGCCAAGTTCTCGGAAGTCCTGCCGTCGCATGCCCACCAATAAATCTCCGGGCATGGAGGGCTGACCGTGGAGTTCTACGCGTGTTCTGGACGTTCTCGGCCCAGAACTGGTTACCGTCTGGCCGAGTCCTTTGCAGAGCGGGGTCCTCCCTCTCTCCTGCAGGCGAGCCGTGCTCGCCTTATGCCAAAGAGGGGGGACCTCCGCGACTTACGGAATGGCGTCCCATCTTGCTCCTCAGCACAGACTACAAAATCATTGCAAAGGCATCTCGCTGCGTCTAGGGTCGTGCTGGCGGACGTGGCCATCACAGACCAGACCTACACCGTCCCGGGCCGCACTATCTTTGATAACTTGTATCTGGTCCGGACCTTCTGGAATTAGGTGTAGGGATGGTCTGTCGTCGCCCTTTTGTCCCTGGATCAGGAGAAGACATTTCGACAGGATGGATCACGGGTATCTCCTGGGTACTCTGCGAACGTTCGCTTCGGACCCCATTTTGTGGGTTTTCTCTCAGGTGCTGTACACTTCTGCGAGTGTCTGTCAGGCTCAACTGGACCCTGACCGAGCCGGTCAGCTTCGGTGTGGGGAGTTGCGGCAGGGTGCCCCCTCTCGGGCCAGCTGTTACGTCCTGGCGATCGAGCCCTTCCTCTGTTTCCTCCGCAAGCGGTTGACGGGGGTTGCTTCAGGAGCGGAGCTGTGGCTGGTCCTGTCGGCGTATGCTGACGATGTGCTCCTCGTGGTCCAGGACCCAGGTGACTTGGCGCGGGTGGAGGCTTGTCAGGCTGTGTACTTTGGTGCCTCCTCCGCCCGGGTTAACTGAGTCAAAGGCTCTGGCCTGTGGTCGGGACGGTGGAGGCGAGCTCCCTCCCACCCGTGCTTCAGGCCATTCTGGTGGAGCGCGGATCCGCCTGCTCTATCTCGGCGTTTACCTCTCTGCCACGCATCCGTCTCCGCCGGAGAACTGGCACGGTTTGGAGGGCAGGGTGCGGAGCGGCTCTGGAAATGGACGGGCTACTCCGGTGCCTCTCCCTTCGAGGGAGGGCACTGGTGCTTAATCAACTGGTCCTGTCCATGCTTTGGTACCGGCTAACACCCTGGTCCCGGCCCGGATTTCTGGCCACCTCCGGACGACGATTCTGGAGTTCTTTTGGCCAGGGACGCACTGGGTCTCTGCAGGGGTTCCTCACCTGGCCCTGGAGGAATGGGCAGGGCCTGAAGTGCCTACGCACTCAGGTCCGTGTCTTCTGCTCCAGGCCCTGCAGAGGCTCCTGTATGGTGCGGGTAGTCTGGCGTGGAGCGTACGTGGCGCACGCTTCCTACGCCGCTCCGAGGCTCCGATACGACGGCAGCTCCTTTACCTCCATCCGAGAGGTCTTCCGTGAGATCTCTCCAGGCGCCGGTCTTCTAACAAGATCTCTCTCAGACCTGGAAGCTTTTCCACGACCAGGTCGTGGCGGCCACCGTAGGGGCCGACCTCCTCGCGGAGCCCTGCTACACAATCCCAGCTTCGTGTGCAGGTGGCGGAGTCCCCGGGTGCGCCGGAGGCTGGTCTTGGCGAGAGTCACCAGGTCGGAGACCTGCTGGACTACGACCGGGGGATTGGCTGGATCCCTGACGCTCGAACCGGCGCATGGAATCTCCAGACCTCATACTCCCTGGCGTGTACTTCAGGAGGTGAGAGGCCGCTTTGCTGCCTGCTGCTCGGGCTTACTCGACCGGGTCCTACGAAGGGCATGCCGCGCCCACCCTCCACCCCGGGCCCTATGGATATTTATAGGGCCCCTGCCGTGGACCCAATCGCCCTCTCACCCTTTCTCTGCAAGCCGGCATGCACGATGTGCAGCCGGTTCTGTTCCAGACCGCGCCATGGAAAAATCTGTACGCACTCGTGCTCCACACACCTTCACTACCTCACCCTCGCGTCCCGCCCCGATAACCAATGGCGGGACTCCTGCCACCTCTCGAGGGTAAGAAGCACCGGTGGGCCAGCTTGTACTCTGCCCTGGTCCCGCGGCCACTGGGTGTCAGTTGGCGGCTCTCATTTGGGCTGTGAGCACGGCGTATACTTGGCGCGTTCACCCCTGTCCCCAACACCTGCCCTTTCTGTGGTGAGAAGGAGACCTCTGGCGCACGTTTACTTGGAGTGCGCCAGGTTGCAGCCCTGTTCGGCTCCTCCTGAATGTCTTCTTGCGTTTCTGGTTGCCCTTTTCCGCTCACCTTTTTATCTACGCACTCCCCATCCGTGGCCCACGAAGTCGCGGGATCTCCTTTCTCAACCTCCTCTTAGCCCTGGCCAAACTAGCCATCTACAACACCAGGGAGAGGAGGTTGGCCGACGGGATTTCCTGCAACTGTAGGATCTATTTTCGTTCCTCCGTCTGTTCACGCATCTGGGCAGAGTTCCTCTGGGCTCATCCACTGGCTCCCTTGACGCCTTTTGAAGGAGGCGTGGGCGTTGTCCGGGTTCTCTGCTCGGTGTCCCATCTGGTTCCTTAGTTTAGCCCTGTGACCTCACTCCCGATCCTGTTTTTTTCATTAGTTGTCCCATGTAATTACTTGTGTTTCTAGATCTGTGGACTCCCCTTAGGCTGGGGGAGGTCCTTTAGAAGTGGCGGGGCTTTGCCCACCCACCCCTGGGAATGCCAATAGGACCAGACTCCTGTACTCCACTGTGCCTGGGTCTTTCACAATACTGTTATATAAAAATTATGTCTGTACAGAAACAATAGGGCATTGCGTTTCAGAGATGTGGAAATTATAGGTAACTTTTAAAGTTTGGAGATGAAAACACATACTGGTTTCTTGAGCCATGAGTATATGCTTGACTTTACAAGTGAGCATTTTTATAAGGAATAGGGCCGGAGTCAAGGTTAAATATAAAGTTCCTGATTTGCTGTTGCCCCTATTATTTTGTGATTTCTTTATTTGCAGTGCAAATGGGATGTAAAATGCTGCCATTCTGATCTGTTAAATGTTTTACACTGACTTTTTACTCACTTTGCACTGGTGTAAATGGTTACGTAAGGTGCAGAACAGTGGAGAATGACTCCATTGTTTATTTCTGGGGCAAATTCCTGATCCTGGTGCTAAACTGATGTATGCCTGTGCAACACTACTGGCAATATGAGGGAGAAAGTCTGCTGTTGTGTTTATATTCTTTATATAACAAAACGCATGCAGTAACTCTGAGTGTAGATGGGTCCAAATAAACTGTTTACTTAAGATGAATAAATGTGCTAGGGCAAGCTACTTACATGCTGATGCTCTGATTGTTTTCTAAAACAACAGAACACAGTGACTGCCAACAGAAAGCCCATAACTATTTAAAAGGATACTACTCTTTTCCTATAGGCTACCTTCCACTTTGCAATCAGTTAGCCATATCATTCATTGACTCCAACTTCCACTGCCATATTATAGCTGTGGAACTGCGCAAAGGGATGGGCAGAACTGCCAGCTCATTGATTTCCTTTGTAGACTGTGGGTTGTGTCTCTTTGGGTATGTCTACACTACGGGATTATCCGATTTTACATAAACCGGTTTTGTAAAACAGATTGTATAAAGTCGAGTGCACAGCGGCCACTAAAGGACAATAATTCGGAGTGTGCATCCATGTCCAAGACTAGGGTCGAATTCTGGAGCATTTGCACTGTGGGTAGCTATTCCGTAGCTATCCCATAGTTCCCGCAGTCTCCCCCGCCCTTGGAATTCTGGTTGAGATCCAGTGCCTGATGGGGCAAAATCATTGTCATGGGTGGTTCTGGGTAAATGTCGTCTCTCATTCCTTCCTCCAAGAAAGCAACTGCAGACAATCATTTTGTGCCCTTTTCCCTGGATTTGTCTGGCAGACGACTAGCATGGCAATCATGGAGCCCATTCAGCTTTTTTTACTGTCACCGTATGGGTACTGGATGCCGCTGACAGAGATGATACTGCTGCGTACACAGCAGCATTCTATTGCTTTGCATGATAGCAGAGACGGTTAAAGTCATTCTGTACCATCTGCTACTATTGTAAATGTGCAACGAGATGACGGTTACTGTTGTTCTGTACATCTGCTGCTATCATGGGTGCCCTGGCTGAGGTCGGCGGGGGCGCAAAGGCAAAAATGGGAATGACTCTCTGAGTCAATCCCTCCTTATGGTATCTAAAATAGAGCTCAGTCCTGCCTAGAATATTGGGCAAGTGTACTAGAGAACCAGTGTATCAGAGAACCAGAGAGTACAGCTGCTCTGTGTCAGATCCTGGCAGAAATGATTGAGCTGCATGCTCACGGGGTGCCCCTGCAACAACGCCACTCCATTGCTTCCTTCCTCCCCAACCTTCCGGGCTACAGTGCAGTGTTCCCCCCCCCCATTGTGTGATGAATTATAAAGAATGCGGGAATAAGAATCAGTGACTTGTTAGTGAGATAAAATGAGGGGAGGCAGCCTTCAGCTGCTATGATAGTCCAGGCAACATTAAGAGGGTGTGGGGAGAGAGCCCAGCATTCCACTGCTATGATAGTCCTGGCAGTACAGAATCTTCTTTACACTGAAAGGGAGGGGGCTGATTGAAGCTCAGCCCCAGTTGCTATGATGAGGACAGTTACCAGCCGTTCTGTTACATCTACTGAGAATGACCAGGAATCATTCCTATTTTTACCCAGGCACACCCCTTGGCCGGCCTCACCTGAGGCCAGCCAGGAGTAGCAGCAGCTATCAAGCAATTGTACCATCTGCCACTGGAGAAGGGAAGAGGAGCAGATACTGTCTTTTTACTGCCACAGCATCGCGTCTACCAGCAGCATTCAGTACACATAGGGTGACATTAAAAAAGTCAAGAAACGATTTTTTCCCTTTTCTTTCATGGTGGGGTCAGGGAGTAAATGACGAGGTATACCTGAACTACACCGGACAATTGTGTTGAACCTACAGCATTGGGAGCTCAGCCAGGATGCAAATACTTTTCGGAGACGTCTGTGACTGTGGATAGCTGGAGTCCTCAGTCCCCGCTCCCTGCCTCCATGAGCATCCCATTTGATTCCTTGGCTTTCGTTACGCTTGTCACGCAGCACTGTGTAGCCTGGAGATTTTTTTTCAATGCTTTGGGATTTCGTCCTCTGTAACGGAACTCTGATAGAACAGATTTGTCTCCACATACAGCGATCAGACCTGTATCTCCTGTACGGTCCGTGCTGGAGCTCTTTTTGGATTTGGGACTGCATCGCCACCCGTGCTGATCAGAGCTCCACACTGGGCAAACAGGAAATGCAATTCAAAGTTCGCGGGCTTTTCCTGTTTTCCTGGCCAGTGCATCCGAGTTTGGATTGCTGTCCAGAGTGGTCACATGGTGCACTGTGGATACCGCCCGGAGGCCAATACCATCGATTGCGGCCACACTAACCCTATCCGATATGGTAATACCGATTTTAGTGCTACTCTCTTGTCGGGAGGAGTATAAAACTGATTTAAAGAGCCCTTTATATCGATATAAAGGCCTCGTAGTGTGATGGGGTACAGCGTTAATCAGTTTAACGCTGCTAAAATCAGTTTAAACGCATAGTGTAGACCAGGCCTTTTCT
Organism: Chelonoidis abingdonii; assembly: GCF_003597395.2. Classification (NCBI taxonomy): domain Eukaryota; kingdom Metazoa; phylum Chordata; order Testudines; family Testudinidae; genus Chelonoidis; species Chelonoidis abingdonii. The sequence goes on along the minus strand of NC_133769.1, from coordinate 181,196,691 downwards.
CCACCCATGTCTACAATGCAGGAACAAACAAAAAACAAATAAGGAAGGGTTTTTTCACACAGTGCACAGTCAACCTGTGGAGCTCTCTTGCCCGCGGATTTTGTTGAAGGCAAGACTATAAACAGGGTTCAAAAAATAACTAGATAAGTTCATGGAGGAAAAGTCCATCAATGGCATTAGCCAGGATGGCAGGGATGGTGTCTTAGCCTGTTTGCCAGAAGCTGTGAATGGGCGACAGGAGATGGTTACCTGTTCTGTTCTTCCTTTGAAGCACCTTTGGCATTGGCCACTGTCAGAAGACAGAATACTGGGCTAGATGGACCTTTGGTCTGACCCAGTATGGCCCTTCTTATGTTTCTTAACTATAATGGCATAGCTGTGTCAGCATAACCCCAAGGTTAGATGCAGGTATGTGACAGAAGAAGTTTTTTTGTCATTGTAGGAAGACCTCATTGAGTGATGGTAGCTAACTTGACAGAAGCATTCTTCCTTTAACCTAGCTGTGTCTATATTTGAGGTTAGGTCAGCAGAGCTGTCGCACTGAGAGGTGTGGATTTTTTACATCCCTGAGCGCTGTAGATATATCTATCTAAATTTTAAGTATAGACCAGGACGCTCTCACTGTTGCACACAGCTGGTTTTGGTGAATGCCTATGCTGACTGGCTGCCCTTCCCCAATCCCCCACCTGATGGGGAAAACCAGTCAAACAGAGCAGCACTTCCTAGCCCAGGTTTAGTCACACAGATGCAGAGTACCATTATGAAGGAACCTAGATCAGTGCTTCTCAAAGCCAGTCCGCTGCTTGTTCAGGGAAAGCCCCTGGCAGTCCCGGCTGGTTTGTTTACCTGCCACGTCTGCAGGTCGGGCTGATCGTGGCTCCCACTGGCCGCAGTTCGCTGTCCCACGCAAATGGTGGCTGCGGGAAGCAGCACGGACCGAGGAATGTGCTGGCCGCCCTGCCTGCAGCTCCCATTGGCCTGGAACGGTGAACTGCAACCAGTTGTTGCGTGTAGGTCTAAAGTTTTGGTTTGGGCCCATCTCTAAGAAGATTTTTTGATGTACAGGGTACTGACTCGACAGTGAAACTAGATGACCTTCCTACCCATTTATAGCTCTCATTTGAAGGCTAATGAAATCAATCAGTACACCTTCCCCACATTGGGTCAGCATGAATGTTTATAGGTCTACTCTCAGCTTCTCAACTGAGGGCTGGAACCTTTGTTTTCCTAGCCAGGAAGGAGCAAGTTAGATTGCATGAATGGCAGGATCTAATCCCAAATGCACATCAGTAACAACAATGAAAAAGTCTGAGTGAAGCCTCCCAAGAGATGGATGCTGTAAATTGTATAGTCCCTTTGACAGCATCAGTTCAACTACAACAAGAACAAAGATTAGTTTTTAATAACTTGGCTTCGAACTAGGCCAGCACCTTGAGCAACTGAGTGGTGACTGACAATCACAGATATCTTCCAACAGAAATAGAGTCCCTTTTTAACAATGCAAATGTTAACTAAATGATAAATCGTTTCATAGTCTTTTCCCAGAGAAATCTCGAGTCACAGCCCTTGTTGCTAGTATCCTATAGCCCAACACCTATGATGCCAAAGCAAGACCTCAAAAATAAGTTTACTCTTTTTGTGTGTGAGCTTTCCCTGTCATTTTTCTGTCAACATAATTCCTTGGAGGCTGGATTCCAGATCAGATAGTTCCCATGGACTAATATAGACAAGTGGTGCTACTGCTTTAGGAATGAAAGTCATGGGAATTTCTTACAAGAGTACTTTTCCTCTGCTTTGGGTTCCTTTTAATAGTTTGCATATGGTGTATGTCTCTGGATCTTACATGGGGATGCTGGGGTGTGAAAGCACAAAGATAGATGGTGGAAGGAACCTTAACCCCGAACATTGTTCAAAATCCAGAGCAATCACAGTCCCTGGTCGTGGGGAAAGTGCACCTCCCTTTAGGTGAGCTGAGAAAGAACCTTTTCTCTTAATGGAAGTGTTACTCAGCAACAAAAGCAGAGTAACTTTACAAATGGTAATTCTGTGCTATTAGTACCTATCCACCATTAGTATGGAAGTATTATGACACCAATAAGATGTAAGGGACTGGGGCACAGGCCGTCTGACCTACTGGTCACAGTTGGACTGAGGTCTGGCCACCTGGCAGGAGTTGGAGGAATCACTAGGCTAGGTCTCATAAACAAAAGTCAGGGTCAGAGTCAGAAGAATAGAGACAGTGCCAGGCTAGGATTGAGAGGCAAGAATCAAGGTCAAAGTCTGGCTGGAGTCAGAGATCAGTTAAGTGTGACACCGCAGCAGACCAAGGTCTTTATGATTGCCCAGACAGCTTCCTGGGGCAACCCTTGAGATTAAGTAGGGACACTTTGCCAATCAGAGTGCCTCAGGATACTGTCACTCTGGGCAGGGCTGACTCTAGCCATTTCACCGCCCCAAGCACGGCGGCATGCCATGGGGGATGCTCTGCCGCTCACTGGTCCCACGGCTCCAGTGGATCTCCCGCAGGCGAGCCTGAGGATGCTCCACTGGAGCCGTGGGACCAGCAGACCCTCCACAGGCATGCCTGCGGGAGATCCACCAGAGCCGCCTGCCGCCCTCCCAGTGACCGGCAGAGCGCCCCCAGCGGCATGCCGCCCCAAGCATGCTCTTGGCGTGCTGGGGCCTGGAGCCGGCCCTGACTCTGGGTCTCTTGGGCTGTACTTCCTACTGCACGTAGTCTCCACTGTGCTCCCAGTCATTACCTATGCATAGCCTCTCAGTGGCTCTGGGAACCTCAGCCCCCCTGCCTCTGCAAACCTGGGTTCTGATCCCTGGGTCTTTATGTAAGAGTTTTCCTTCCAAACCTGGCCAGTTCATTTCCTTCCAACATAAATGTGAGCTCCTGGCTTTACCTCTTGTACTTCTGAACACATTCTACCCCTTTATGTAAAGCTATAAAGAGGATGGACTTCTAACTACAGCTGTGCAAATAATGGATTTTTTGGTACATTGGCATTTTCAATAAGTCAAAAACGTCATTTCAGGTTGGACAAAAAATGGAAATTTTCAGCAAATCGAAAAGTTGGAAAAATTGTCAGTTTGGGTCAAATGAAACATTTTGTTTCAATGAAACTGAAATGTTTTGTTTTGATTCTCACCATTTTAAAATATTTTGAATTTTTCCAAAAAAACAAAACAAAATCATTTCAAAATTCTTGAAACAAAATGTTTTGATTTTTCAAGTTTTTGTTTTAAACAAACAATTTGGTGAAATCCACACAAATTCATGAAATATTTCTGTGTTGGTGAAACCCGGAAAAAAAATTGGCCCCAAAATTTCACCCAGTTCTACTTCCAACCTGTCCTATTGAGCATAGGGATACTTGCTACAGTGTTTTACTGTGACTTAAACAGCTTCCTGAAAAACCCAGATGAAAAGCCTCTATTTTCCATACTTAGTTGAGGATTGCAATGACTTTCCCAACTTGTTTGACTCACCTCTATTTAACACCTCCCATGATCCCCTTTGTGTATCTCCATAACGTGCACATTTATGTTGCAACTATTTTAAAAGAAATTTAAAATATAGCCATTCTTAAAATGTCATTGTGATGGTGTGTTTTCCTAACAAAATCTGTCGTGTTTCTACTTTTCATAAAATATGGTATCACAAAAAACCTGGAAATTTAGTGCTGTTGCTTGTCTGGAATAGGACAAAAGATATACTGAGGTGCTACATTTCCCCAGCCAGCACATGTTTCTGTAATGTTTCTAGTGGGTAATGGTTTGTTAGTGGGATGATGTATGTCTTCTGTGGAGGCTACAGTGTACTGTCATTTTTGCAGTTTGTTCCAGAATTTTTACCAACCGTATTATTTGTCTGAGATGAGAAAAGCTTCACTTCCCACTCTGACAGGGTAGGATACATAGATATAAATCACGCTTCAGTTCCATAGCAGCAATGAATCTCATGAAATGAGAGGATAGAAAACTGTAATTAATGTGTAGTGAAATCCCTATAGAAAAACATACTTCCCTTAAGGTATAATATGTTTTTAATGAAAAGTATAGTTCTAGATACAATGTATTCCACCCTAGCTGCTTAGGTACGCAGGATGTTAAATCAAACACTTGCAATAATAAAATTTGAATTCTGAGATGCCATATTTCTTTTAGATGAAGAACTAATTGTACCATATCACTGACATGCTCAAGAAATGTTACTTAAAGATCAAGCTACAACAGCAGTAAGCATTTTCTGAAGTTGCATACTTTCAGCTCTGAAAAGGTGACTTTGTTTATGTACTGTCAGCTACATTATTTATTGAATTCACAAACTAAAAATTGATGTTAAGGTAGCATTTGTAAATATGTTGATATTTTAAATTCCAATTGCTGCATTTAATCAATTCAATCAATCAAATCAGATTTAAACAGTCAGACAAAAATTGCTTGATAGATAGAAGTACTCCTAAAACAAGCCATCTAATTATAAGATGTAAGAGGTGTTATTATATTCAGATATGCCAAACCAACATTCATTACTACCAGTGGCCTTTATGTTATAAAAAAGAAGTCCATCATGAATTTTCAGCAGTTGCTGCCTACTTAGATTGCTTAATTTAATTGTCTTTCTGTGGGGGTTTTGAGCGTTTATGAACATTGCAGTGCTATCTGGTGTGTGTGGAGCAGCTCTGGGAATGCTCTCTTGGAGGAATATGTAAAACTTGGCACTTACCATCTGGAAACAACACATGCAAATAGATATTTAACTGTGAAATTCTTACTTCCATCATCATCATCATCACCCCACCGCCATGCCCATAACTGCATTGTCATTGGGGCACCATCATTGATGAGCAATCAGCCAATTGTCTCCATCCCTGACAATTGTGTGTCAATGCTTGAGTCTCTACGAATTCCTGTCCACTCTTTTATGTTGTCAATCCACGTCTGTCTTCTGTCTACTTCTTCTTCTCTTCCCATGTATGTCCTTTAAGCCAGATGATCTTGTTACATGGCAGTACCACTTCAGCTTGTGCTTCTTCACAGTCATCAGGAGGTCGTCATATGACCCAGTGCATTGGTTTATTATGTTGCAGACCTCTTCATTAGTGATGTGGTCAACGTTGGAAATGTCCAGGATTTTACGGAAGTATCTCATCCCTACTACCTGTATTTTTGGTTCAAGTTCTGCTGTAAGGGTCCATGTCTCGCAAGCATACATAAAAATGGAGATGACCAGTGTGTGCAGCAGTTTCAGTTTGGATTCCAGGGAGATGTTCTTATTCCTCCAAATTGGCTTAGCTTTGCCACTGCTGCTGTTGTTTGTGCAGTTCTTGCTCGAATTTCTGCCTTGGATCCTTCATCAGTTATGATTACCCCCAAATGCTTGAACTGTTTCACTGTCTCTAGCTCTTGTCCACTTATAGTAATATTTGAGCTGATCCCATCACATTTGTTTGTCATCAGCTTGGTTTTCTATGCACTGATTTCCATGCCCTGTTTTGTGGAGGTTTCGTTCAATCATTTCACAAGGTTGGCAAGTTCATTTTCACCGCCTGCCAGGCCATCAATGTCATCAGCAAACCGAAGATTTGAGATTGTTTGCTCCCCAATGCTGGCTGTGCATATGTGATCTTCTAGGTCAGGGGTCGGCAACCTCTGGCATGCAGCTCACCAGGGTAAGCACCATGGCAGGCCGGGCGAGTTTGTTTACCTGCCATGTCGACAGGTTTGGATGATTGCAGCTCCCACTGGCTGCAGTTCACTGTCTCAGGCCAATGGGGGTGGTCGGAAGCAACGCAGGCTGAGGGATGTGCTGGCTGTGGCTTCCCACTGCTCCCATTGGCCTGGAGTGGCGAATCACAGCCGGTGGGAGCTGTGATCAGCAGCACCTGCTGATGCGCCAGGTAAACAAACTGGCCCGGACCGCCAGGCTGCTTACCCTGGCGAGCCGCGTGCCAGAGGTTGCCGACCCCTTTTCTAGGGCATCAGCCATTATACGCTCCAAATAGATGTTGAACAGTGTGGGCAAAAGAAAGCAGCCTTGTCAGCCTCCAGCACTGGTACGAAACCACTGTCCTTTTGTGCCTTTGACGAGAACTGCACTGCTGGCCTTGGCATACAGTTGTTTAATGATAAGAATAAGCTTACAACCAACATTCTCCTTCTTCATGGTTGCCCAGAGAGCTTCATGCCATACTCTGTCAAATGCCTTCTTGAAGTCAACAAAGATGTGGTAGATATCTTGCTGGTGTTGTAAGCACTTCTCACATAGAACACGAAGGTTGAAAATCTTCTGTGGTACTTCTTTCAGCACAAAAGCCAGCCTATTCTTCAGCAATGATATTCTCTGCTTGTGGCTTCAATCTGTTCAATATGACTTTCAACATCACTTTGCTGGGATGGCTAATTAAGCTTATGACCCAATAATTTTGACACAATTGCAAGTTGCCTTTCTTTGGTGCTGATTAGTGACTGTGTCCACATGGAGGGTCACTCACTGGTCTGCCAGATCTTTTTGTAGATCTTGATGAGTACATCCATTACTATTTCTCCTCTGAATTTCATCAGTTCAGCTGGGATATTGTCAGTACCTGTAGCCTTTCCGTTCTTGAGTGATTTCCCAGCTGTCTCCACTTCTTCACATAGTATTGGAAAGTCATCCTCCTCTGTTGAATCTGGGCTTTCTGGGGCATTAGGATCTCCATTTGTCTGGTGGTTGGATAGATCAGAGCAGAAGTTTGTCCATCTATTGATGATGTCCATTTCTTCTGTAACACTGTTCCCTTCTTTGTCTTGAATTGCATTAGCTTTGGTCCATCTTTCCTTCATCAGAACTTTTACAACCTGGAAGGCTTGTTTGCTATTTTTATTATTGATACACTCTTCAGTTTTAGAGCATCTTACTTCCACACAAAGGGTTAAACCGAGTGCCAGTTGGGAAGGGATTTTCCTCCATGGCCCTAATGGAAGGTACCTGACATGGGTTTTCATCTTTTCATGTAGCCTGGGGCATGGAACTTAATTCATTCTCACCTAACCTTTCTAGAACGTAAACTATATACAGATTCTTTACTCTGGTTTTCTGTAAGGGAACCCTTGAATGACAGCCCTCGCTCATCAGTTCTTGAATTGACTGACCAGGATGCCACTTTATTACTAAACTAAACTCTAGGGTACAATGTCCTGGCAGCTGTAAAAGGGGAGTGCTTGGTCACTTCTGGCTTGGTTATTTGGTTTCTCTTTCTTTCCCACTGATTATACATACTGAGGAGATTTAGCTGGACTCCAGTGCAATAAGGTAGCATAGAGGTGGTCTGTGGGGGAGAAATGTGGCATAAAGCCATTCACCTATCTATCTTAGGTACTCATACAGTCCCCTTTATATGGCCTCACAATCTTTAATGTACTTATTTTCATAACACCCCTGTGAGATAACTCCATTTTACAGATGAGAAACTGAGGCACGGAAATACTTGAGCTTAGAACATCAAAAGTATTTTGGTGTTGCTTTGCTCAGCATTGCCATAAGTGGCATGTGAGTCTTTCCTTTGGAGAGGCTACAGAGTATTGGAAGTGGGGGGTCACTGGCACCTGGACCATGGCTCTGCCCAGGCACAAGGCCCCATCCTTGCTTGAACTCTTCCCCTGAGGCCCAGCCGCCACTTCCCCTCTTCCCCGCAAGACCCCTCCCTCTCTCTGTTGCCTGGCCCAGGCCTTACACTCTGCTACGGTACTCCTCACTTCCCCTCTGTGCTCCTTACTGCTCCCTCTCACTCTGCATGGGCTTCTTACTGCCCCGAACCCTCCGCCCCCAGGCTTCTTATTGCCCCTCCCACCCCTCAAGACTCACTCCTGTCCTTTCCCCTTGCTCACACCCTGTGAGGTCCTGGAAGGGAAAGGGGAAACGCCCATGCTGGAGGCAGCGGGGATCAGCGATGCAGCTGCTTGGGGAGCTCAGGTTAAGATAGAGCTAGCCCTTGGAAGGCAGGAGTTCCATGGCCACCGCCGCTTCCCTGCTGGGTGATGCAGCTTATTCGGTTTCCACTGCTGAGGGATGATGGGCTCCAACCAAGCCAGCGAGGCACTGCCTCCCAAGATCAGTGCTGAGGGGAGCTGGGCACTGCCCCCGGGGTTGAGCTGACACTGCCCCTCCTGCGTCCTGCCCTGGACTCCCCACCTGGCTGAGCACAGCACCGCAGACAACAGAAAGGCAGAGCTGAGTGCTGTGCTGGGAGCAGGCAGGGGGGAAGAGGCGGTGTGCGGGCGGGCCTTGGGGAAGAGGAGGAGCTGGGACAGGGCAAAGTTTCAGGCGCCAGTGCCCCTCCCCCACTTCTAGAAAGCTTCCAGTGCTCCTGGACAATGCAAAGGCGGCAGGTGAATGCACCTTCAAAGGGAGAAGACCCACGCCGCATCTGGCATTTGGTCTCTGCATGGCTAAACCTTTCCAAGACTCTTATACATGCCACCCATGAACATTGCAATGCCTAACACATAGGTGGCCTGCCATCTTCAGCCCTGAGCTACGTGCCCAGGCTAAGTACAATGCATGGGAAGAGTCCATGGAAAAGCTAGCTAGCTTATCAGGGAGCCACCTAAGCTGGTGTCGTGCCAAAGGGGAGAGCTGGGGAGGGCTCGGATACACTCAATGAAGCCACACCAAGTGCATGAGTATAACCGGTTTTCTTGCCAAAGTGCAATAAGCTTCCCAACATTTACGCGTTACTAAATACGTTCAAACAACCAAGCAAGAATCAATGCTTATGCCCCTTCTGGTACAGACAGTCCCATACCCTCCAGCCTTGTCCTTGAGAGCTCGTAGCAGGCGCTGCTCCAATGTGGGGAATTCCTGGGCACTCACAAGGCCAGGGTCTTCAGGTAAGACTGTTTGTCTAAAGCAATTTGCAAAGCTGTTTTTTATCATCATCTCTTTCTAAGGGGGTCGTGTACATTCACAAGCAGGCTCTGGCAGGAAACCCTACTGTTTTCTATTCCCACGCTTAACCGTCCTTCTCTCTTTTCTTCTTTATCCAGTTGAGTGGCTGCAAGCCAGCCCGATTGGTCAAATCCAGTTCACTACTAGCTCCCCCTGAACTGTTCTGTAACAACAGGCCAAAGTAGCTTGCGGTTAGCCCTAAAAGCTAGCCAAGAGTGAAATGCCCAAGAGAGGAGGCAGGGAGAGGAGAGTGGCATAGGTGCTTAAGTGACTGACCTGGCGTGCCTGGCTAACAGTCCAGAGGTAGGCATTTCCCTCTGCTCACAATCCTCAGCCATGAATTCTCTCCTTTAATTAGGACAGATCAGTCATTTAGTAGCTCATCCCCTAGCAACTGAAACCATTTCTCTCTCCCTTTTTGTCTCTCTCTCGCAATCTCCTGTTTATACTCCTTACCTCTTCACACTTGCCCTACATTTCCCTGTGCCTCTGGCTGTCTTTGGTCCAAGTGCAGTGCTGCCTTCCTGCTATGGGTATCCTGCATCCGACTCTCCTGCTGTGGGATGTAACAAAGTGACTGATGGCAGGACACTACTGAGAGTATCAATTCAGGACAAATTGCTTAGAGCAGGGCAGTCACAGTCCAAGGCTGTGGTCTTTTACTTCTAAGGCACATGAAACTGGCTGAAGAGAGATGACTTCGGTTTCATCCCACTGGCTAACCAGAAGTCATACAAGCAATTCCCTCAGACACTCTGGTTTCCCAGTATCGCCACCAGCACTGCTCCTTATGGGGATGAATGGTTATGAAAACAAGTACCCCAGTAAAAGAAAAGAGATTCTTCTGATCCCAGAGGACCACACCCCAGACCCAGGTCAATACACCTGTTAGATCTTACCCACAAATCACGCTGTTGCCAGTCCTTTAGAATCTAAAATCTAAAGGTTTATTCATAAAAAGAAAGAAACATAGATGTTAAAATTGGTTAAATGGAATCAATTATATAAAGTAATGGCAAAGTTCTTGGTTCAGGCTTGTAGCCGTGATGTAATAAACTGCAGGCTTAAATCAAGTGTCCGGAGTACATCCACAGTTTGGATGGGTCATTCGGTCCTTTGTTCAGGGCTTCTGTTTGTAGCAAAGTTCCTCCAGAGTTAAGAAGCAGGATTGAAGAAAAAATGAAGAAGATGTAGCTGCCTTTTATAGTTTCTTGCCATGCGGCCTGTGCTTCCTCTGTTCCAAAAACAAGCTGCCCAGCACAAGGCCTGAAAGCCTTAGAGTCCTCTCTGTAGGCATGCCTCTGCATGCCTTGCTGAGTCATAAGGTGTATCTGCTTTCTCTCCGTGGGTCAACTGTATAGCTGATGGTCCTTAATGGGCCATCAAGCAGGCTAGGCAGTGCTGATGCCAAACTGTCTGGGGTGTCGCCCAGAAGCATAGCACAAGTTTGAAATACAGACAGTATAGAGACAATACTTATAACTTTAAATACAAAATGATACCTGCATACAGAGAGCATAATCATAATCAGTAAACCATAACCTTTTCATAGACACGCTACTTGACCTCCTTTGTAAATGATTTGGTGCAGCTATAGGACCATGGTTGCAACAATGATCTGTATAGTCATAGTTTATATCAATAACATCACATAAGATCTGGCAGGAATCAGGTCTTAGGCATGCTCAGAGCACGCCTATGGGATTAGGTCCTGCTGGAAAGATCAGTGTTCTCTTGCCTAGTTTGAAAAATCCCACTGCTGGGCCTATGAGGCTTCGATTGTTGCTAGGGCCCTGAGCAGCTCATTAGCTATGGGGTGGCATCAAGGCTTTGTGAAAGCTGACTGAAGTAAATATACATACCTATGAGATTAGGCAGCAGCTGAGAATATTTGTGGTCCTTTAATAGGACTGACTTTCCTAAATGCCTTTGAAGATCTGGGGCAAAGTGACTTGCTCTAAGGTTACATAGATTGACTGTGACGGAGTAGAGAATTTAATCTGGTCTGTCAAGTCTCAGATTAACATCCTAATCATTAACACCCCACTCCTTCCTCCACATCTTGTATGATATTGCTCTGGCACACATGGAGCTCTGGCCCTTGGTTACTGTAGCAACATTAATTTCCAGATATGGCTTGGACATACAGGACCTGATTGTGATCTCAGTTGCATCAGTGTAAATTGGGAATACTGGAACTCCACTGAATTCTGAGCTAAATTGGTGTAAGTGGGATCAAAACTGAATTGGCACCATAGTAGTGATGACTGTTTTTTGAAGATATTCCCACCTTTCTCACTGCAGCAAGGGACAAAAAAGTCTCTTATTTATTTTATTTATTTATTTAAACAGGGTTCAGTTTACTCTTAGGCATAGAATTGTAGTGCCCTTTAATACAAATCAGAAGTGCATCAAGCAGCAAGAGGTCAAACTAAATTAGAAACTTAACAAAAACAAGTGGAATGCAGCAAAACTGCATCTGATCAGTAGCTTGTGAGTATTCATCCCTGTTTTGCTCCATGTCTATCTTCTGGTTTCTTCGCAGTGTAGTCAAGTACCTTAGATAGCCAGTGTCACTGTACAAAAGAAGTGTTTATACATTTATATCTTTGGGACATGGTTCCATTAAGTCTCATAATATAAGCAAGTGGCCCCATTAGGGTGAGTGAGTGGATGCAAGGCAGGGGAGGGTTAGCTCAGTGGTTTGTGCATTGGCCAGGGTTGTGAGTTCAAACTTTGAGGGGGCCATTTGGGGATTGGTCCTGCTTTGAGCAGGTGGTTGGACTAGATGATCTCCTGAGGCCCCTTCTAATCCTAATAATCTATGATTCCCTAAGGAAAACCCCAGTGTTGCTGGTGATTTAGTAGGTAGGCACTCTTTGTTCTAGAGTATCACTGAACCAATAACCCAGCCCACGGATATTGACTGCACTAGTGTTTCTCATCTGACAGGTAAAACTAATGTTCTGTCTAAAAAATCCCAGAATTCTTTAGAAAATGGATGTTAACCTTGGTACATGGCCCAAATGCCCACTTGGGAAATTACATTCTATCTACTTAGAGCCAGATTTTTAAATGTATTTAGGTGCGTAAAAATGCAGATAAGTACCTACCGGGATTTTCAAAAGTACCTAAGCACCTAACTCATGCTTAAATTACATCTTCTCTGCAGTCCCGAATGGATACAGCATTTTTTATTCCCTTCCGATACTGTTTTGTGATGCTATGTGCTTTTAAACAGCGTTTAAAGCTCTCCACAGCAATGTCTGCCATTTAATGGATGGTGAAATGATCCTTGCCTGCAGTTTTCATATAAGTTTGTAAAGCACTTTGATATCCTTCTGAATGAAAGGTGTTATATAAATAGAAGACCAACATGTGGTTAAAAAAAATCCAAAATATATTCATTATGCTTTTCAATATTGATAAACCCAGGGAACAAATTGCTGTGGCTGGAACTTCAAAACAATTCCTCTGTTCCAGTTTGCTAAACCAGTGTTTATTTAACATTAATTATTTATACATTTTCTTTATTCAGATCACCATATTCATTAATAACTTAAAATATAAACTATCATGCACTAAGCATGCATATTTTATTCAGATTATGGGGCTTGATTCTACAACACTTGGTCATGATTAGTACCTGAGCTGCCCCACCGGCTTTATTGGAATTACTCTGTGAGTAAGGGATTACTCACTGAGAGTAAGGGTGGAAGAATCTGGCTGTCGCTTATTATTAAACAGTCTGGCCAGCACTGCTGCCTGTTACAGCATACTCTTAAAAATTTTGAGTCTAACTCTCATGTATACTGCAGCCTGTTTACAGTGTTCTGGCAATGAATTACACTTACATGCAATTAGGCCCCTTTAAGGACTCCTGTTTGGACTGGAGATTGAGTCTACCGTACCCTGCACTGACAGGCAGCAGTAGCTCCTACCCTGTGGGGCTGGGCCCAGCTCCCTGCTCCAAGCATTGCAACCTGGCACATGGGGTTTCAGCACTGCTTAGGTTTGGCCCATCCACCTGTCTGTCATGATGGACAGGATGCTGGGCAAAATTTGAGTGACTAGCTCTGGGACTCAACACACACCAGGTTGCAACAGCCAAGGCAGGGAGCTGGCCCAGCCTGTCCCCGCACGACAGGAGTTGCCACTGAGTAGTGGGCTTGCTCTTCAGCCTCTTCCTTTCCCCCTTTGTCCTTCCCTGAGTACCAGACCAGTGACCCACTTAGAACCTTCCTATGACCCAGTGCTGGTGGGTTGTGACCCACCATTTGGGAAATGCTGCTTTATTAAAATCTTGAAAACAAAGAAAAATCATAGACAAACAAAAAAACCCAGTATATCACATTTTTACAACTGTGACAAACCTGCAGCCCTATTAATAACATATTGACATAGAGTAGTCTGTGCCCCTTAAGGTAGTAGTGGCCCATGGCCAGCCAACTCTGGTCCAAGGCCCAGCCTCACTAAGAAAAGACCTACTGGGACGTGTAATTCCCTGAAGGATCTGGAAATTTCATCCTATTGTGGGGAGGGTGTCAGGTGTCAGTTACATGACCAACAACAGGTATTAGAGAGACAAGGTGGGTCAGGTAACGTTTTTTACTGGACCAACTGCTGTTGGTGAGAGGTAAGTTTTTGACCCATGCACAGCTCTTCTTCACGCCTGGGAAAGATACTCCCAGTTTCACAGTTAGATGCAGGGTGGAACAGATTATTGAGCATAAGTGATTAGCACATAGTCTAAGGGACCATTCAAGGTAGAGTGTTCTGTTAACATCTCTACAGTCATAGGACAAAAAGAGGGGGTTAGTGGGTTTCAGAGTGTTGTAATAAGCCATAAAGCTAGCATCTCTGTTCAATCCATAACGTTTAGTGTCTAGCAAAATTATGAATTTAAGCTCCTAGGCTCATCTTCTGAAAGCATTATGCATGATTCCTTTGAGGATGAGGACTAATACGTTAGATACAGAGTGATTGCTTTGTGAAAAGTGCTCACCCACAGGTGATACAGTGTTTTTGTCTTTTATCATTTTCCTGTGTAAGTTCATTCAAGAGCATAGTGATTGTTTGATTTCACCCACATAGCCGTTATTGGGCCATTTAGTGCACAGGATGAGGTACACCACATGTTGTAATGGGCACATGTAGGACCCATGGATCTTGAAAGGTGCCTGCGTTGGTGGGAGGTGTAGCAGTGGAGGTATGTGTGTAGCAGTGGAGGTATGTGTGTAGTTTTTGCATCTGTGTTTCTGCTATTTAGCTGTGATGCTTGGAGTAACTTTCCCAGACCTGAAGAAGAGCTCTACATGACTCGATAGCTTGTCTCTCTTGCCAACAGAAGTTGGTCCAGTAAAAGATTATCTCACCCACCTTGTCTCTCTAACATCCTGGGACCAACACAGCTACAACTACACTGCATACACCTTCTGGTCTACAAGACTAGCTTATAAACAACTTAGCCAGTAAGGGGTAAATGAGGAGACTGTTGAGAAAGCTCAGAATCAGCGGGCACTAGCCTGCTGAGAGAAGCCCTAGCTTAAGACTGTGACACATTAGAGGGCTATAAGGAAAAGAAAGCCCTGAAGGAGCTATTGGGGAGGGCTATACAGATTATGAAGCAGTGAAATGCAATTCAAGGGCTGCAAGGACTGAGAGAAACTGGTGAACCTAGAAATGAAAGCAGAGAGACCTGACTTTCAGTGAAAATTTTATTTTATATCAGTAAATCATGCCCCAAAAGGGGAAAATAATTCAAAGCACCAGTTTTGGTGGTTGGTTTCACTGGGGAAAGAGGAGGAAGCTGAAAGAGTGTGTTGTCACAGAACTGGACGGGGAAAACTTCTGCTACACTTACATACAAATAAACTTAGATTATGTCACAGCTTTGCACACTGTATCCTAGTATAATTTATCATTATGCCAAGTTTTCAGATCAGCCCACGTCAAGAATAAGCAGAAACTTACTGTTAAGGCTGATTCCCCACTTTGACACTTTGAGTGCAGAAGGATTCTACAAATTAATACTGGTCACTCCAGGCTTGCATTAAACTCCCAAGGTTGCAGCTTCTTTCTGACCTTGGATAGGTAGACACTGCCACCACCCAAGTGCAAAAAATCCCTTTTGACACAGGAAGGCACACTTAGGAATTCCTCCCTGTGGGGTACCCTCAAGCTCTTTTTACCTCTCCTCTGCACTCCGGGGAAGAGCTGAGAAAGAAGACAAAGGAAATCATCTGTTGCCACCAGATAAATAAACAACATATGCACAAACCTCTTAGTAAACAAAAAACCCAATCCTGTTCTTCAAAAAGGTAAATTTTGTTAAAAACAAAAAGAAAGAAAATGCATCTGGAACTTAGGCTACTGCTAGATTTAAAAAGAGAAAATATAATACTTAAGCATCAGGAATGGTTTTCTTGAGTCCAGCTTAATGGTTACAAGCAAAACAAAAGTATTTGGGGGTTAGCGCAGAGGAGTCAACAAGCCTTACAGAAGTAAAAAAGATAAACCTAATCGCATCTTTATAGACATTTCCTGATCTACTTACATATCTGAGGTTTCAGATTGAGTAGTTCTAGGTATGATCTCGTGATTTTCATACCTGGTTCACAGCTTTTTACAGCATAGCTTCAGCTTTGTTCTGCTCTGTCCCCTCTTTCCCGAGAACAACAACAGACGGACAAAGGGAAAGTTTTTTTCCCAATTTTAAAAAGTTTTAGCACTCCCATTGGCTCTTTTGGTCAGGTGCCCACTCCCTTTCTTTTACTTATGAACTTTTTAACCCTTTACAGGTAAAGCAGGTAGAAAACAATTACGAACAGGGATTTTGTAGCTAACTGGCTGGGTGTCCATAAAAGGGAGTTCTCCCCCCTCCCCTTCATTTATCACACTTATGTTTCCCATGTGCTTTCAGACCAGCTTCTTCCCTTTAGAACAGTGCCATATCACATCATTCTTCCCCTATGCCTCTTGCCTTGGTTCTAGATATAAACATCCTTCCCTTGGTGGATCCACTTCTGAAGGAGGGCTTGGACTCTGGTACTGGGGGTAGGAAGGTCCTGTAAGGAAAACAAGCAAGGAGGGTGGATCCTAGCAGGGCATGGGTTGGTACTGACTCCAGTACAGCATCCTGATTCCATCCTGTCTCTCAGTGATGAGTAACCTTTTCTCTCTGGCATTGTGCCTTCTCCTAGCCACCTCCACATTAACTGTCCAGTCCTTTAAGTGGTGAATTACCCAGTGCCCTGAGTTGTTCCTTTTAAGCATTTTTATAGTGCTAACCTCCTCATAACCTGTGCAGGGCCGGCTTTAGGCCGATTCAGCCGATTCCCTGGAATCGGGCCCCACGCCTTAGGCCTCTTTTCAATTTTTTTTTTTTTTTACTTACTGCCGGCTGAAGTCTGCTCCAGGGTCTTCCATGGCCCACTCCCCTGACCAAAGCACAGCCGGGAGCGTGGCTGCCCCACAGTCCTGCTCTCCCCACTGGAGCTCTGGCCGGAGCGTGGCAAGCCCCGCAGCTCCGCTCTCCCGGCTGGAGCCCCACATCGGAGGGTGACATGCTGCCCCACAGCCCCAGCCGGAGCGCGGCAAAGCTGCCCCGCAGCCCCGGCTGGAGCCCCGGCCGCAGCGCGGCAAAGCTGCCCCGCAGCCCCGGCTGGAGCCGGCCGAGCGCATGGCAAGCAGCCCTGCTGTCCCGGCTGGAGCCCCGGCCGGGAGCACGGCAAGCCCCGCAGCATCACTCTCCCGGCTGGAGCTCTGGGCCCTTTAAATAGCTCCCAAAGCCCTGGGATAGCGGTAGGGGGCTCCGGGGCTATTTAAAGGCCAGGGCTCCAACTGTCTCTGCCACCCTGTCCTTTAAATAGCCGCCGGAGCCCCAGCCCCCCATGTATTCTCCAGGGCTCCCACGGCTATTTAAAAGGTCCAGGGTGGGGTAGAAGCAGGGGAGCTCCAGGCCCTTTAAATAACCCCCAGAGCCCTGGGATAATGGGAGGCTTGGGGGCTATTTAAAGGGCCGGGGCTCCAGCTGCCTCTGCTGCACCCCCTGCCCTGCCCGCACCAGCCCCCCCCCCCCCCCTGCAGCCAGCTCTGCACCCTGTGCGCACAGCCAGCCCCTGCCAAACCCCCTGCCCTGTCTCCAGCCACCCCCTGCCACACACCCCTGTGGCCCTGCCCAAAGCCAGCCAGCCCCCCCCCACAGCCCTGCCCGCACCAGCCCTGCACACCCAGCCCCAAACCCCCTGCCCTGTCTCCAGCCAACCCCGCTGCACTCCCTGCCTGAAACCAGAGAGTTCCGCACTCCTCTGTCTCCAGCCCTCCCAACCCCTGCTGCATCCCCTGCGGCCCTGCCTGAAGCCAGCCCACCCCACCCCGCTGTCTCCAGCCAGCCCTGTACCCCTTGCCCTGCCTGCAGCTAGACCCTACCTCCAGTCAGCCCTTGCCCTGCCTCCAACCTGCCCCATGTCCACTGCTGCCCTGCAGTTTCCAGGACAGTAACCCTGCACACCTGCTTCAATGAGGGGCACAGGGAGCAGCTGGGACTCACACATGTGCACACCCACAGGGAATGGCAGGGACCCACACATGTGAAATGACGGTCATTAATAAGCAATCAACAGCATATATAATGCAATGTACATAATATATAATTGTATTATTTATATAGTTATGGGAAGCAAATAATACATGAAAGAAATGAAAGGTTTTTGTTTTTTTTAGTCATCCCTGCCAGGGCCCCGCCAAAAATGTTTGAATTGGGCCCCGCACTTCCTAAAGCCGGCCCTGAACCTGTGGCTTTCACTGGTTCTCAGAGCAACAATATTTATCTTAAAAAGGGGGTGGAGGCATTGTGATTTAAACATTAGTCTCCAACTTCTTGCTGGTTTGACTTAATGGCCACCAAACTGCCTGGTGATTTTTCTTTTAAATTACCTTTATTGCCTCCTAGTATAGAAGACTGTTTAGTGTATTACAGCCACATGGAATCTATTCTTTTCTTTAATTCTTTATTGTCCTTTCATCCTAACTGATTACCATCTCAGTCAGAATTTATCAGCTCTGTTCTGTGCACTGGACTGTATGACCTAAATTTTATGACCTTGTGTCCAAAATCTAATTCTCTGCTACAAACTCATATTTCTCTGTTGAGCTTTTAAAGACATTTTCTTCATTACTATCACAAAAAGGCATTGGAAACCAAGTGAAACAATATGCAATTTTGCATTGCACACAAATTCTTCACTGCAGTGCACTCAGCTAACTTCCCATTAAAATTGCATTTTCTTCCCACCTCCTTATTTTATCTTTAGCAAACATCTAATCTACTCATGGCAGGGAAGTATTTATTTCTCTCTCTTTGATTATTTCCATTAGCCACCAAGCTTTAATTTGTCTACTTTGCTGTGGCCACTGAGTTCATACCACGAAAATTCAATGCTAGGAAAGTCTCTAATATCTTAAAAAATAAAATTCACAGAAATAGTATGTTTTTATTTCAAATGATATTACCATAAAATGAAAAAATACAAAAAAAAAAAGCATGAATCTAAATTCCAGTATAATAATAACTTTCAGGTGCTAAATTGTGGTTCTCAGTGAGGAATATCAAACATTTTCAGCAATGATGACAATGAGAGTATATGAAAAAGAGAATAAATTATGGACAACTGTGAATGACAAGGCTGTAATGCCATCAAGATAAATTAGAACTGTGAGCTTGACTAACAAGATTTTTTTTTCCTGCCTTCATGTAACTCATGAGTTCTACAGGAATTTAGACTGTTTCAATAACTTTAAAATTACACTATGCACTAAAGGCCACCTCCAGAAATCCATCTCCATTCTTAAGCAAACAAAAGTATTATGAATTTGCTGTAAATACAGTTTTATTTGATCTTGCTACTTCTTACTAAGCACAGCAAAACTTTGTTAATCACTTTGGTAATTTGAGGTTCCCTGCAGTTCTTGGAAGTGGAAAGAACCATCAGGTTGAACCATCTCAGACCAAGATGTATTTTTAGTAAATAGCTGTAGTCATTTGTAAAGTAGATGTAATGTTAGAAATGTTGTAAGAAGTGGCTATGTATACAAAGTATGTGAAGAATGGTGACTACTGTGGAGTACAGAAAAAAAGAAAGTAAAGATTTTATAAGGCTGTAAAGACTTTTTCCATGATACATTCTGTAAGTTAGACTAGATAAAGAACTTGTCAGAGTAACTGCATTTTTAGTTCGTGTAGGTGAATATGTAGCACCATTGGTTCTCGTAAATGTTAATGCTGGGTTCAGAAAAACAAATATCCAAATGGGAAAAAATGGTATCTTTATGATCTTCTGTTTTCATCTAGGGACTCTGAGGACCATATTTTGCCTGACCTCTGTATACAAGGTGGGGAGATGGTCACAGAGAAACTTCTCCCTCCACATTCTCTACTTCTTGTAGCATCCTTCTCAGGAGTTACACACAACTGAAGCCTCTGCCTTCATTTGGTCACAGATACTGCTCAATTCCTTCCCCTAGGAAAAGAAACTGCAAATGAGGTGGGGATCAAGGAGGGAGGGGCATGGCCTTATCTTTCTCTGCCCACCCTGCACTCTACAGGAGAGTTGGATGGGTGCAGGAAGAGGAAGATGTAGCAGGTGAACATTCCCTGCATGCTTGACAGTTCCAAAATTTTCTGTCCTGGAGGCACAACCAATCCTGGAGCTCCCCACAGGGCGGTGCAGCTTCTTATGAACCTCCAAATGGGTAGGTCAGTTCTGTGGACAAAACAGACTAGAGAGGCCTAGAACTAAAATCCTTTTTTGTTTGCGGCTACCAGAACATAAGTAGCTTTACTAATTAATGTAAGTAGGCTGTAAAATTAAAACAATCTAACAAGAATATGGCTATTATAAGACAAAATTTTCCAAGCTCAGGTAAATTTCTTTGTGGTTGAGGAAAAATACCTCCAGAGAGAGAAGCTGATTATTACAAAAAAGGAATAAGAATGAATATATGGTACTTCTAAAGCGTGTGTGTGTGCTCCATGAAAGCTTCTCTTGATAAACATTCAAGATGAGCTATAATACTACAAGATTAGGATATTTTTAAATGTGATACCTGAGATCAGAGAAAATCACAATGTTAAGTATACAAAAGCACTCAGATCTGTGCGGAATGCATTAATCAGTCAGGGTAAGCTAACCACTTTAGATTTCATGATTACCTGCAAAACACTTTGCAGCTTTCACTCTGCAGACACAGCACTTAAAAGATGGTGTCATTCATGTACTGTAGGAAATAAGCTAGGAATTGCATAAAAATCTTACAACTACTGTACAGAAAATCACCTGGGATGCTTAACACCAAGGACCACATCATGATGTCAAAGGGAGCTGTGTCAACACTCAAGGGCATTTTTTTTTGAGTTTAGAAAATGTGCCCATTGTAGTGATTGCCTTTAGTCTATCAATAATTCATGCCTGACATAGAAGAGAATTAATGTGAATAGAGAAGGCTAACAGCTATGAGTTTAAACCTGGAGACAAAGCAGACAGTGGGCTTTCTGGTAAATTAATACTTGCGATCAGGGACAGTAAGCATTAGAAAGAAGTTTAATTAGCATCCCATAAAACTTGTTCTAAAAGGATATAATCACATGATGAGTGAAAGTGCCCCATTTGTGTCAATCTATCTTTGAAGGAATGTTTGGAGAAATACTGGTAATAGGATAGAAAACAGAAACCCAGACCTGTTTATCCAATGGCAATGATTATATTGTGAGTGACTTTAAAGTTAAATTGATATATCATAAGGGAAAGTAACCTCTTCAAAGAGGACAGGTGGGTAAATACTTTTGTTTGGAGAGAGGAGGTTTACTAGTTTCATAGCGGTAGATTGTGTCATTTAGACACAGCCCTGCTTAGGTGGTAGTACAGAGCAGCAACACCCCAGGGAGAGCACCCTGCAATAGCATTTATATTGCATTTGTACCATTTAGATATTAACTAACTAATCTCCATAAAACCCCTGCCAAATAGGTGGTAAAGCATTATCATTCCCAATGTACAGATGAGGCAATAGAGGCAGAGAGGCAAAGTGACTCACCCTATTACGCACAGTGAGTCAATAGCTGGAGACATAGCTCACCACTTATTAAATGACGTTTCTTTCTTACTTCTTATTAATTTATAATTATAAAAGTCCTTTATATTCCCCTTAGGTTCTTTGGGTGGCATTTACTTCATTCTGCTGTTTTGCTGCCATCAAATTTCCACTCCTGCCTCTGACTCTGTCCTTGTTTGGTTATCTCCTCTCTTTCCAGAACAACATATCTGAGCCCACCACTATCAGTAGGTAAGGGTCATCTCTGTCTTCAGCTTCATGGCTCTGAGAAGACACTTTGATCACTTCTTGCTCATTGTGTTTTTCCTTCTTGAGAGCAATAATCTGCCATGCTTTTAATATTTGCAGCGTTGTTGTAGCCATGTTTGCTCCAGGATATTAGAGAGATAAACTGGGTGAGCCTTTCATATTTTCTTTTAGGTTTCTCCAACCTTCTCTCACAAGGGGGGATTTTATTAATTTATGATGGATTTGGAGTTACTCTATCCGTTGTTTACAAGCTGTTTACTTCAGCTATTTACTAAAATAATAAAGATGCCTATCCAAGGCTGTAGGCACCCCAGCATAATTAATTATAAAATAAATGCAATTACATTGACTCTCAGCAGCAGTAAAATCATCTGTCCCACAGGAATTCAGCCAGTTTCATCAACTAGGAAATATAAGAAATGATAATCATCAAAGTCACATGGTTTTGTTTCTGCTCCTTGACTGAACAACTGAAACTTTTAAAACATGAGAATAATGAATAGCAAATCACAATTGCTGTTGTTCACACATGAATAACCTTGTTTGCATGTGAGTGTATGTCTTCATGTGAAGAAAAACAGCTCTTCAAACAAAAAGGGATATGGACATCCAAGAACTATGTAATCATGTAGAACTTGGATGATGGCAAACACCATTTTCCCAGTATTCAGCCAGTTTTATTCCAGATACTCCTCAATGTTTTTGTCACCTCTCCCTATCCTGGTCCCTGTGGGTATGTCTACACAGCAAAGAAAACCCCACAGCTGGCCCATGCTAGCCAACACAGGGTCAGGCTGTTTCATTGCTGTGTAGACTTCTGGGCTCAATCTGGAGTTTAACTTCTAGGACCCTGCAAGATGGGAGGGTCCCAGAGACCTGGCTCCAGCCTGAGCCCAGATGTCTTCACAGCAATGAAACAGTACTGCAGCCCAAGCCCTGCGAGCCTGTCAGCTGGCATGGGCCAGGCATAGGGTTTTCTTTGCTGTGTAGATATATGCCAAAAAGCTACATATAAACTTATTCTCTTTGTCTGAGTATTGTCTTCACTTGGGTTCCTCTCTATTAAGTTTCTAAGTGTGTCCCATTTCATTGCTTGCTGCATTGTCATTGTTTGGGCATCCATATATTTATTCTAGGTCTTCTCCTCTTCATAAAGGGCAGAATATCTTATGTGAGTAACTATATTAAAAGGGTCCGCTGACAAGGGCTTTTCTCTTATCAATCTTCTTACATGGCAGTTTTCCATCTCTTTTATTCCTTCCGTATGTTTCCCATCCATTCTCTCAAGCTATGGTATGTGTCTGATGGTGCTTTTGTCCATGTGCCATCAGATTTTTGTTTTCTCTTTTACCTCTGAATGATTTCAACTTCTGTTTCAGCTCCTCTATTTTCTTTCGGTAAATAAAACTGTTTCCACTTCCATACCTGTGCAAATCTTGCACCTCATACATTCCTTAATAGAACACTCACAATAAGAAATTTTATCTAACCTGATCTACAATTTTGTTAAAAAACCAGTGCCTGTTACTTAAATTGCTTCATCATATGTATATTTTCTGCCAGCCACACACACTTCCAATTTTAGCAAAGCAGTTATGCACAATCTTAATTTTAAAGTTAAGCACATGCTTAATTTCTTTGCTGAATCATGGCCTTCAACATGGATCTCCCCTATCTAAACCCCATTGGCAGGGGAACTATAGAGATGTCTACAAGTAATTGCAGTTATATATTCCCCCATCACATCAGTTTCAAGAGTACGGAAACTGGAGTACTGTGTCCAGTTTTGGGCCCCACATTACAAGAAGGATGTGGAAAAATTAGAAAAAGTCCAGTGAAGGGCAACAAAAATAACTAGGGGGCTGGAGCACATGACTTATGAGGAGAGGCTGAGGGAACTGGGATTATTTAGTCTGAAGAAGACAAGAATGAGGGAGGATTTGATAGCTGCTTTCAACTACCTGAAAGGGGGTTCCAAAGAGGATGGATCTAGACTGTTCTCAGGGGTGGCAGATGACAGAACAAGGAGTAATGGTCTCAAGTTGCAGTGGGGGAGGTTTAAGTTGGACGTTAGGAAAAACTTTTTCACTAGGAGGGTGGTGAAGCACTGGAATGGGTTACCTAGGTAGGTAGTGGAATCTCCTTCCTTATAGTTTTTTAAGGTCAGGCTTGACAAAGCCCTGGATGGGATGATTTAGTTGGGGATTGGTACTACTTTGAGCAGGGGGTTGGACTAGATCAGTGGTTCTCAAAGATGGTCTGCTGCTTGTTCAGGGAAAGCCCCTGATGGGCCGGGCCCTTTTGTTTACCTGCTGTGTCTGCAGGTTCGGCCAATCGCGGCTCCCACTGGCCACAGTTCGCCATCCCTGGCCAATTGGGGCTGTGGGAAGCGGTGTTGGCCAAGGTGTGTGCTGACCGCCTCTTCCAACAGCCCCCATTGGCCTGGAGCGGTGAACCGTGGCCAGTGGGAGCCGCGATCAGCTGAACCTACGGATGTGGCAGGTAAACAAACCAGCACAGCCCACCGGGAGCTTTCCCTGAATAAGTAGTGGACAGGATTTGAGAACTGGACTAGATGACCTCATGAGGTCTCTTCCAACCCTGATATTCTATGATTCTAAAAGGATTATTTCAGTGCTTAGATGAGTTAACTCATGGCTACATATCATCAGGTTTAATACTCTGCATCTCTTTATTGCCAGGAAATGCAATTGTGGATGTTGTTTCACCAGAGAGTTTCCTGGAATAGTTTAAGGTTTTGTATGCATCTCTGAAGTAGGGAGACCCATTTGTTTAAACCCCTAAGGCCACGAGGTAAAGCATGTGACACAGCATAGTTTATTTTTGTGAAGCAATTTCCAGTCAGATTAAAGGCAGCCTTGTTTCTATAGCTGTTTGGAAAAATCCTGAAAGAAAACTTTTCCTTACCTTGAAGCATGGATTTTAGGTCTTTTTGCTACTATCAGGAAAGTTCTGTGGTTCCTAAAGGTGTGCAGCTTCTTCCTGGAGCATGCCCCCCCTTTCCTTCAGTTGAGTTCATGGTGTACTGTGTCCTGAGACTGAGCACATCTGGGAGCTATGTAGAAAAAGAATTAACAGCCAAATCTTCAGATGTGATAACTAATTGTGTGTTTCGGTACCTAACTTGAGACACCTACACTCTGATTTCCAGAGGTCTTGTGGGTGTGCAGATCCCATTGAAAGTTTGACTGTCAATGGGGCGTGTCCTCATCACCAATGAAAATCAGACCCCTATATCATGTTGGGCACCCAAACCATGAGACACACAAAATTAGCAAATAGTGCTGAAGTTTGAGAACTAATGGAGCCTCCTGTTCAACCTACGATCTGGGATTTTCAAAAGTGCTCAGCACTAGCCAAATTCTACTCTCACTGAAGTCAGTGGGAGTTTCCTGTGCAACGAGAGCAGAATTAGGCCATCTCAGACCACCTTTGAAAAGCCTTCTCCCCCCAGTGTATTTACTGTTTTGACAGCTCCAGACTTTCTGCATCCTTGGTTATGTTCCCAGAGAGCAGCTACGTGTTTTGCCTTATAGATGGGTTAACTTCCACTGAGATGCTCTGCTATGTCAGTTTGCTTGTTAAAAATAACAGCTTGTGTCAATAGCTTATCTAATGATTGCTGGCATGAGTTTTGCCATGTCTAAGTGATTTCTTGATTGTCTTGGTTGTCAAATCACCTCTTCTAGTTTGCCTTGCTCCTTCATCTCTGTCTCTCTTGCTTTGTTTTCTTATGTCTGGTTTTATGGAGGATGTTTTGTTGACTGTACATATATTGCCACTGACATTACTAAGACTTGTTCCTGTTTCTGAGCTGTAAATTCCTAGCTGAGAGGTCTATTGCCTACAGTTCTGTTTGGGGATTTAGCCCCCACAACTCTCATTAATTTTAGGGAGAGTTGTGGGGTAAAAGCTGCGAGTAGACTCTGCAAATCCCAGTGTGGGTTCTTGTACAATCTGTTTGGGAGCTCAGACATGTCCTAGTTAGTCTTGTATCAAGTGGTTTCATATCAATCCATTATATGTATCTTCAAGTCCATAATTAGGACAACAATATTTTTATTAAAACTATAAAGAAATGCATTTTCTGTGTATCCAGAGGCACAAAACTCTTTAGGGGGCTGCCTTAAGCAAGTAAGTCCTTGCATAAATGTCTACAGATAATATAGCAGACAAAAGCTGCTTTTGATTTATTACATTATAATTGTATAGAAAGCCCATGAATTGATGTCATATGCTCAAGGTAATATAATTTAGCTAGCACAGTTACATTACTATACAGAATTAGAACTTGGTTGACAGTCTATAATAGCCTCTTGTTAACAGAATAATTTCTTATTTATCTTCTTCTTGCTAATGAAAGATAAGATTTCTATAGAGTCTGCACCCTTTGTGTGTGTGTGTGTGTGCGTGCACGTGTGCATGTGCATGTTGGATGAACTGACATACAGAGTAGAACTAAATGTTTTTTAGACTCCATTATATGGTGAAATTTTACAGACCATATTTTATATTACCTGTTTGTTAGTCAGGAACATATAAGGGGAAACACAAGTTCTCTCTTGATCTATTCTGTTTCAGTCGAAATGAGATCTTCCCATGTTGTCCTTCCCGGATTCTCAACCTGACCTGACTGGAACACCTGCTGAGGGATAATTCATCTCATAAGCCAGTTTAATGCAGGGGCTGTACTGAACAGTGATTGACATCTGTGGTGACAAATCAGACATGGGGTGGTGTGAGCTATTTCTTGTGTGAACTCATCATTTTTCTTCTGCTAAAGGCCATTTTTGGATCTTGCATCAGAGGAGGAAAGGTGAGATAGGTTTTTACATATATTGTCAGAATTTGTTAGCAAATAAGCTTGATTTGGTGAGTTCATGTCTTACATACCATCAGTGAGGAGAAGTGAGCATAAGGGGAAGCAGTGCGGCTAATGAAGAGGACAGGCACTCAGGAGTTGTCCTTATTCTAAGTTTGACAATGATTTGCTGTGTGACCTTAGGCAAGTACTGTGAGGTTAATTTCTGATTTGCCATGTGCTTCTGTATTGGGGGTGGGGAAAAGGGTTCAAATACTTAGCACAGTCTAAAAAGTATGGGGTCCCAGCCAATGTGCTAGGTGGCTCTCACAGCTCCACAGGGACAATTGGGTAGGGAGTGTGCCCTGGCCCCTCAGCCTTTTTACTCAATGGCTGGTGTCTAACAGATGTTCAAGAACTCGGAAGGGGCACACAGGGATGATCTTCCTACTGAATAGCACTGAAATCAATAATGTGTCTGTTTGTACAGTCAATGCTGGCATTACTTACTATCCTGTTGCTTCTTGGCTAATGAAACCTTATTCAGAAGATACTAAATGTTCCCTCTACTGCTACCTCAGGAACACCTAAAAGGCAGCTGAATATAGAATCATAGGACTGGAAGGGCTCTCAAGAGATTATCTAGTCCAGTTCCTGGCACTCATGGCAGGACTAAGTATTATCTAGGCCTGGTGTATGTCAACCTGTTCTTAAAAATCTCCAATGATGGAGATTCCACAACCTCCCTAGGCAATTTATTGCAGTGCATATCCACTCTGACAGTTAGGAATTTTTTCCTAATGTCCAACGTAAACCTCCTTTGCTGCAATTTAAGCCCATTGCTTCTTGACCTATCCTCAGAGGTTAAGGAGAACAATTTTTCTCCCTCATCCTTCAGTACCCTTTCTGGGTACTGAAGTTAGGCTCATTGATCCATAATTCCCCACATTGTCTTTATTTCCCTCTTTTATAGATTGGTGCTATATTTGCCCTTTTCCAGTCTTCTGGAATCTCTCCTGTCTTCCATGTAGGGTGACCAGATATCCTGATTTTATAGGGACAGTCCCGATTTTGTGGGCTTTTTCTTATATAGGCACTTATTACCCCCTACTCTTGTCCCAATTTTTTACACTTTCTGTCTTGTCACCCTACTTCCATGACTTTTCAAAGATAATGGGTAATGGCTCAGATATCTCCTCAGTCAGGCCCTTGAGTATTCTAGGATGTATTTCATCAGGTCCTGATGACTTGAAGACATTTAACTTGTCTAACATGTCTTTGGGAAGCTGAGGACAAGAGGGAGATGTGGTCTAAAATGCCATAACATTGACTACATCGCCACTATTAGTTTGACATGTATTTTGCACTCTGCTTGTGGCAGCACAGAGGGGAGGATTCTCTCCCATAGGTAGTGGAAAGAGGAAACCAAGATGGCTGCTACACTTCACAGCCAGAAACACCTGAGATGCAAGAGTCTTGCATTGCTGCCAGTGTCAGCAAAGCTAAAACAAGGGATTCCCGATGCCAATACATTCTCTCTGAAGAGGCAAAGTAGAAGAGAAACAATTAACTGATATGTACTGGCAATAATCGCGGCTGCAGGCGGTGCATTAACTGGTGTATTAATTAACTTATAATCACCAACTTCCTGATTAGCTTGATTATTGCCATCATATTTGGATATGGAAAATGGTAGGGGGCCTTGGATAAGCTTCAATGATGGTATAATTATCTTTTCTTTTGTACAGTCACTTAAGCACTAAAGTATGATGCTGTTTCCTCTGCTTGATCAATGAATCGGACACATTGTATAACTAACCTTTCAGTAATCACAGGCACACTGGGGTTAAAGGGAAGAAGCAGTCTAATTTTTATTTAGTGGGGATGTGTCTGAGCTATCATTTAAGTGAGGAAGATGAGCTTCTTTTTTTTAGATACCCAGTATCCATTTCTCATTGCAGCATGAAAGTCCTAAATCTGCCTGACTAGTGGGAATAGCTCTCCAGTTCCATCCACCTGATATGAACTTCATGCTTTGCATACTTACAGAAAGCTTTGTCTTACTCATCTATATAGAGGATTAAGGAAGAATAAGCACCCCACCTCTACTGTCTTGCTCAGTCTGCTTGGGTCTTGGGTCCAAGTCTGGTGCTAAGCACTACCTCTACTCTCTGGATACTATGGATAAAGGGGGAAGGAAAGGGGTGGAGAGGAGCAGAGCGTTTGCACAGCCTTGGCTTCTCCCTCCTCCCCTTTACTGGCTGGCCAGAATACCTGGCCAGGCATCAAGTAGGGGGAAAGCTACTCTGAAATGGGGTGTACAAGAGGAACTGTGACTCTGTAAGGCACAGTCCTTCATTGGGGTTACTCTTGGTTCAGTACAGTTACATAGTGTGCCTTATTCAGGGCTGCACATAAAGACTCATGTAGCCTAGAGGTTTTGGTCTTCCTTTTCCATCTGCACTCTTATTCTCTCATCTTAATGCTACATTCTCTCCTCCTCTAGTTGCCTTTGCAGTCTCAATTTCTCTTCCCAGTGGATCAGCTGGAGCTCTGACTCTACCCCCATCTCAAGCTGCAGCTCAGGAAAATATGTAATCCCTTGATATCCTCCTCAAGTTGTTAATGGACTCTGTTTCTTCTCCTTTTGCCCTCTCATCACTACTGCAGTAGAGAGGCATCTCAGGGGTCTATCAACACCTTCCTCTGTCAGTTGATTGGGCATTGCCTCTGTGTAACCAGCAAGCACTAGGAGAGGATTGAGATGTGGAGTGCAGAAGAATCCATTCCAGTTCTGAATTTTGCAGTCTGAAATACAGCTGCTGTTTAGTGCACAGATGGGCCGTCATGGAGCCATTGTTAAATGAGGGAAGTTACAACTAAAATGCTATATATATTGTCAAACATTCCATTGATTATTTTTTTTAAGGTGAAATGTTTTGTTCTTGCCTGGAATGCAGCAAAGGAAATAATAGGGAACTGCAGTACAGATCATTAGAGTGAGAATACTTTTGTAAGAATTCCTTACTCCAATATTTTTGGGTGCTTGTTTTTCAGTTTGGTGCCCTTACAACACACATCTTCCACTAGTATAAATCAGTGGAGCTTCACTGAAATAAACAGAGCTCTGCTGATTTAAACTAGGTGCAGATCTGACCTTGTATTTATTACAGGCCATGCAAGGGGATATTGCAGGTAATGGTTGGCTACTAGAAGACATAGCTATGGTGGGTATTTTCCCCTCACATACAAATATTTGAGAGCACCTTTTAAGTAAGAGCCCAGGCTGCACTGTTACAGCTGGAGTTAACCTTTTAAAGTTGATGATTGGGGCTGATGCAGTGAAGGAACATAGTAATATTAATAGGATCCTGGGAAAGGATGCAGATCCTTGTAACCTAGTTACAAATCTGGAGGAGTAGATGTCTTATACAGCATAGGGAGAGTTTCCAAAATGCCAAGGAGATTTAGGAGCACAAGTCCCATTAACTTTCAATGGGACCTGTGCTCCTAAACTGTTTAAATGTTTTTGAAAATCAATCCCATTCCCTAGAAATGAGAAAATACAACACAAATAATATATAATATAGCTCAATACCTTGTGTGAGGACACTTCATCTCCCATCAATTTATCTCCATAGTTGTCATTATTAAGACCTTCTCACTATTTGGTCTTTTCTAGGATACAATCCTAAAATAAATTTATGTTGGTATCTCCTCTCCATTTGCATATGAAAAGTTTCTGAATTAAAAAATGTTTACTCATTATAAGTCCCTAGAAAGTTATCTTAGAATGCACTAAATCCCATAGAAAAGTTGTATCTTTTTTTACCAAATGTTATTTTTGTCTACAGTGCTCCATAGATTCTATCTTCTGGCACCTGGCCTCCCTAACACTATAGTACTACGAATTTATCAATGACATTGTCTGACTGCTATTGTGTCACTTAGAGAGGCAACCTGTTTACCTTCAAAGGCGAATGCAAAGCCAGTTGTGACACTAGCATTAGATAGTATATTCTGCTAATGACTATGGAGCTATATTAATGCTGCTGTGTATTATTCATTTACTCTTCCTACAAAAAAGGTGAAATGTAAGATTTTTAGCTTTTGCAAGTTGCAAATGGATAGTACGACATACCAAGAACATTTCTGAGGAAGTATGCACCAGCGGTTAGATTGCTATCCCAGGACATGGGAGACCAAAATCGATGCCCTTCACTATCACAAACTTCCTAAGTGACCTTGAGCAACTCACCTAATCTGTGCCTTAGTTCCCTATCTGTAAAATAAGGAAAATAAAACTTTCCTACACACAGGGGTACAGTAAGAATATATTTACAATTGTGAGGTGTTTGGATACTATAGTAATGGGAGCAGAGGCATATAAATATCCACGATTTCTAGATTGTCATAAATAGATAGCTAAGGGTTAATGTTTCTTTTACCTGTAAAGGGTTAACAAGGGGAACCAAACACCTGACCAGAGGACCAATCAGGAAACCGGATTTTTCAAAGTGAGGGAGGGAACTTCTGGGGGTTTTTTTTTGGCTTTGTTCTCTCTTTTTTTCTGCTCTCGGCTGATGAGGGAAGAGTTTCGTTTTTTCGATCTCAAGCTCTGTTCTACCCTCTGTTGCCCGTTGTAAGTACAAAGGTGCGAACAATAGGCTTGTTATATGTTTTGTTTTGCTTTTACATGCTTTGGGAGTTTGCTGGAATGTTCAATTGGATAGTCTTTTTGACTCGACTGTATTATTCATATTTTCTTTAAGCAATAGCCGCGTATATGTCATCTTGAGCAGATTATAGTTATCTTTGCTTGCTTGTTTATATAAAGCTCTCCGTGTTTTAAGATCGTTTAGAGTGTTTCTCTGTTAAGCAAGGAGCAAGGAGGGGGAAAAATCTTCTGTGTGTTAGCTGATAAGGTGATATGCATAGCCTCAGGGAGGAAGGAGGGGGGAAGGTAAAATGCCCGCTCTGTGCTTCAAGGAGTTTAAGAGTAAGTATCCGTCACCTTCCAGGATTAACCCAGGGAGGGAAAGGGAAGTAAAGAGAGACAAGGGGAGGAGTTTACTTTCCCTTTGTTGTGAGACTCAGAGTCTCTGAGTCTTGGGGGTCTCTCCAGAGAAGGTTTGGGGAGACCAGAAGGGGGCCAAAACCCTGGAAATTTTGGATGGTGGCAGCGAGATCAGATCCAAGCTGGTAATTAAGCTTGGGGGAGTTTCATGCTAAGCACCCAGAGTTGGACGCTAAGGTCCAGATTTGGGACAGAGGCTTATTACATAGATACATATAGGGACTTGACTACATGGGGGTATTAAAGCAGATTAATATTTGTACTTCAGTCAAGTATTTGACATGGTACCACATGGGAAATTATTAGTAGAACTGGAGAAGATGGGGATTAGTACAAGAACTGCAAGGTGTATAAGGATATAGTTAAAGAGGAGAAGGCGAAGGGTTTTTCTGAAAGGTGAATTATCAGACCGGAGGGAGCTTATTAGTGCAGTAACTCAAGGATTGATCTTGGGAACAATCTAATTCAATATCTTTATTAATGACTTTAGCACAAAAGTAGGAGAGTGCTAGTGAAATTTCCTGCTGATACAAAGTTGGGAAGCATTGCCAATACAGAGGAAGATCAGAACATTACACAAATATCTGGATGACCTTGAAGACTGGAGTGACAGAAATAGGAAGAAACTGAATAGGAAAGAGTGCAAGATCACATTCTTAGGGTCTAATAATTACTGCTACAAGCCGGGAGCTCATCAGAAGCCAAAGAGGAGGAGAGCGACCTGGGTGTGTGGAATGATCACAGGATGACTATGATCCACCAACTTGATTTGGCCATGAAAACGGTAATTGGAGGATGTATTAGGTGAGGCATTTCCAATAGAACTAGAACAGTATTAACGTGATTGCACTGGTGAGACCTCATTTTGAATATTTTGTACAGTTCTGGTCACCATGTTCAAGAAAGCTGAATGCAAACTGGAACAGGTTCAGAGAAAAAACACTAAGATGATCAGGGGAGTGAAGGGCCTATTTTATGAGAGGAGCTGGGGTTGCTTCTGATGGTAGAGGGCTGGGTTCGGCAGCCCGGGCTCTCGTTTCTGGTTTACATCTTATGTTTCTAAAAGCTCATGCTTCAGGGCTTTAGCTGGCCAACTGCAGGGGTCACGAGCTTGCCTAGTTGACAATATCACTTCTAAAATATTACAGACACTGTACACTCTGTTTGTCCCTGTCATGAAAAAATTTGAAGACAGGAAGAAACTTGAGAGTTCATTGGTATGATGAAAAGTGCAGAAGCATTTCTGAGCTGATGCTGGTAGCTTAAGTTTTCATTCTCTTGACTGATGATGCAATGTTTGAGAATGATAAGGTGTCAGTTTAGGACATAAAGCTCCAAATATCCAGTCTTCTGTAGGGTTGGATAAAGCAGTACATGAA
Organism: Chelonoidis abingdonii; assembly: GCF_003597395.2. Lineage (NCBI taxonomy): Eukaryota > Metazoa > Chordata > Testudines > Testudinidae > Chelonoidis > Chelonoidis abingdonii. The sequence goes on along the minus strand of NC_133769.1, from coordinate 181,164,112 downwards.
GTTACCAGTAATGTAGTGAATTATAGTTTAGATTACCGTCCACAAACAATATCTGGGTTTTCTTGTAAGCAGGGCATTTTGATTTGTGGTTTAATAATTCCTAATGGCCTGTTCTAATGTCTCTGATGCACTGACACTATGGAATAACTTACATTGATCTTAGCATGACCTATGCATTTCCACAGATGACCAAGCAAAGAATTGTGAAACAATTGCTCCATTTAGAGTAGTTATAAACCCCCCTTTCCAACTGGAATGAATGGAGTTAGTTTTAAGATTACATTTTTAAAACCTTGGTATCACACTCACAAGCTAATAAATAATCTGCAACCTTTTCCAGTCTACAATCAATATGTTATTCAATATTTATTTCCTAATTTCAAACAAATCTAAAGACAGGCAGCTCAGAAATGCCATCATAGGACCAAACTGATGATAACAATGACATTTATTGACATTTCTGAAGCAGAAAGAGATTTAAACGAAGTTAAAATGCCTTTCCACAAATGACAAGGGTATAATGAAAAGCCAGTGAACACAATAAAATACACATTGCCAGCTGCATGTAGGTCAAAGATGGAATTTACATAAAAGTAGGATAACTTTCCTTTTGTGTTACTTTATGGTAGCACTTGACAATGGCCTGATTGTTGATAGCCCCACAGCAATCATGTACTACTTTCTGCTATCTGAAGGAGAAGGTTTTACTAGTAAAAAATCTAATAAGAAATTCCTCTCCTCAGGTCAATATTGCAGTACTCCCAAGCCATTTTGGGTATATAGGGCTTGATATTTAGAGGTGTTGAATGTGCACAAATCCAGCTGAAGTCTATGTGTGTTGTCATGTTCAGCACCTCTGAAAAGACCTGCTGTGCTACATGTCTGAAGGGAGGGGCTTCAAATGCACTTAATTTTGCAAACTTCTATTCATAAAGGAAGTGTGTTATGAGGGAAGGGAACACCTATTAAATTTTGGGTGGTGTGCCCACCCATATCTGAAGGCCCTTCCTCCAGCCTAAGGGGAGGGGCTACCAAACCTGGGGATCACGTAATTATGAGGGACAATGAATGGAAAAAAAGGGACAGGACTGACGGTTGCAGGTTCAAAAGCAGAGATCCAGAAGGAGACACTGAGCAGAGAACCTCAGACAGCACTCACTGCTCCTTGAAGGTGTCTAGAGAGCCAGCAGATGTGGCCCAGAGGAGCTCTGCCCGGATACATGATTGAAGGGAGGAGTGGAAATAGGCCCCACAGGTGTAGAGCACCTCCCTGTCCATCCTCCTCCTCCTGGTGGAATACATGGCCATCTTGGCAAGTACCAGGAGGAGGCTGATGAGGAGGTCTCACGACTTCGTGGGCCCATAGATGAGTGTGCAAGTATCAGGAGGTGCAGGGAAAAGTGCAGACAGTACCTGAGGAGAAGGTTCTGGAGGAGCTGGAAAAAGGGGTTGCAATCTGGCACACTTCAGGTAGACATGCACCAGGGTCTTCCTAATGCCATAAAAGGGGAAGGTGTCAGGGGTGGTGGTGGGGATGACCATGCCAGGTACACAACCATACTCGTGGCTCCATGAAGGAGCTGCCAGCAGATATCCCTGGTGGACTGGAGACCAAGGTGGAATACAGGCTAGCCTACCAGGGTTCCTCACCCTCCACAGGTGGTAAAAAGTCCTACCACTTGATGCCAGGGAAATAGCAGGTAAGGAAATGGAATATCTGGAGCACTTGTGTGTACAGCTGTTCCTTAGGCATGGTTCAGAAACAAACCAGCTGGAAGTTGTGCAGCTGGTTCAGGTTATGCAAGGGAGAGGGCTAGGGGGAGGGCGTGGGCTCATGGGGCAGGGGTCCAATAATAAGGTCTGGAGGGTGAGTGGGGAACACCCTCCTGCAGGACCCACTCAAGGAAGAATCAAGATGTGAATGATAAATGTGCCGGGGGGTTATGAGGGGTGGAGAGTCCCATGCACTGGCCAAGAGTTGGAGGATCCACCCAGTCCCCCTGGTCATAGTCCAGGAGGTCTCCAATTCTGGTGGTGCCTGCCAATCTTTGGCCCACTGAGGAGGCCTCCGCCACCTGCATACAAAGTTGGGGTTTGTGTATCAGGGACTGCACGAGGAGATCTACCCCCTCAGCAACCACCATGGACCTGGTTGCCAAGACCAGCTTCCAGTTCTGGAGGAGGTCCTGGTAGAAGACTGGCAGCTCAGAGAGGTCTCACGGAAGATCCCTGAGGGCATATCAGAGACCTCAGACGCAGTGAAGGAAGGCGTGTGCCAATATGCTTCAGACTGGACTCCTTGCACCATAAAAGAGTATCTGCAGGGCCTGGAGGTGGAAGACATGAATCTGCCTGCGAAGGCAAAGCAGGCCCTGTCCCTCCTCCTCCAGTGGAAGACTCAAAACTGTCGCACTGATTCAATGCAGTCCTGGTCAAAAGAACTCTAGAGCTAACCTCTTGAGATTGGACAGGATACCTGGGGCCGGGCTCAGGGTATTGAGCTGGTGCCAGAGGAGGGAAGGGAACACGGGAGCAGGCAGTACTGGGCAGGCCAGAGGGGGTGAATAGTAAATAGTAAGTGGAATAGGAAAATTGAGGAAAGCCAGGACACATCAGGGAATCCATAGACAGTGTCGGGGATGATGTCCTGTAGCAGAAGAATAAGATGAAGTTAATGGGGCTCTGTGTGGGTGAAGCAGTCTCTGCTTGTGTCTGGTAAATCAACAGGATCAACATTTCAGATTGTAAACTTTTCAGAGCAGGGACTGTCTCTCACTTTGTTTGTAAAGCACCTACCACCAGACGGCCCAAATTAATAGTTTACCTGCATTGGAAAAAGTGGTATTGCGCCGCTTTAGACTCTTCTGTCCACAGTTTGTACATGCTGTTGGTTAAAATGTTGATGTGTTTGGACAGTGTCTTTTGAGAGCAGCAGCAGAACTCCAAACACAAAGCAAATTTAAATAAAGCCAGTTAGATTAACTGGTTTGGTAATGAGACATCATGCATATCTCTAGATCATACCACATGGTGATGTTACTGAGTGATGCAGTTCTATGGAAGTGCTACACTGCAATAACAATTCTGCTCAGGAGAAGACGTTAAACTATAGTTCTTTTTGCCTGCCTTTTAATGGTTCAGCAAATACAAATTAAACATCTAGTGGCAAATTTCAGCAGACTTGTGTTTAGCCCTGGTTTTCATCTAATCTCAGTAAGCTTCTTATTTTATACTGCATAAGCACCTAGGAGCCCCAATCTTGAACTAAAACTCTGTGGGCATCTCTGCGGTGTCCCACAGTTGGGACTAAGGGGGTGTGAATTGCATTTCAGAGGACTACATTAGCGTACTCGGGACCTTTAAGTTCATGCCTGCAGCATCCACATAGAGAGTTACAGCACAGCACTCTGGTGCACACTGCTACTCACGTTCCCTGAATCCGAACTGCCAGGCAGTGGAGGCAGATGGCCTAGTGGTGCAGGTAGATACAGAAAGACAGGGAATATAATGGAGCCTAGTGCAAAGCCCATGGAAGTATGTGAAGCATTCCACTGATTTCTTGGGCCCTGGATCAGGCCCTTGATGAGCACACAATAGCTATTTCATTTGACTTACCAAGCACTGTGCTGCCCATAGTTAGCTCATTGCTCTGGGATGTCAAATTCTGTTTTATTTGTATAAATAACCACATAGAACTGTAGATGTGTAATTACTCCTTTGAGATATTCCAAAGCTTCGGAAATTACACCACTACACAAAGCCCTTATTGTATATATTTCTACAAGGCTGGTGCGCATACATAATATAGTAGTGTAAGAAATATGTTTATATTCTTGGGTACAGAGAAATAAAACATAGACTGCTGTGGTATAAATGATGGCTTTTGGAGGGTGCTCCCACTTGGTTAATTCTCCTTTTCCCTTTTTCCTATTATATAGTTGATGACTTGCTTTTAAGGCTGTTACTTTATATGCATTGTGTAAATACCACTAGGCTTCTGGGCACTTGTTGAGGTATTTTTACAAATAGGGAGCTCATAGTGCTAGCTTGTCTTTTGTTATGATTTTTTAGTCATGCATATCTTTTGCTATTTCAGTTTCCCTTATGCACTGCTTTTCTGTTTTGCTATGATGAAAGCCATAATCTAACACAATTTAGATTGATTTTACATTTATAGTTACCATACCACATTATACACTTTGTTGTCCAAAAAAATTCTGAAGTAACACTGCAGTTGTAATACTAAATTCATAATACTGTACTTCCACGGTGCTGTTTTATGAGGCCATAATCTAGTTCCTGATTAGTACCTCAAAAAATAGCTAAACCACCTCTGTTACTGTTATTTTACAAGTTAGTGCTTTGCTAAATCTTATTATTATATTTTATTGTTTGTTTTCACCCTGAATGTGGCTGGGTAAAGTTGTGATTAGAGGGCAAGCATTCTTTGCCTGTTATGGAAAAAACACTCTCCATTCAGAGGCACAACTCCTGTTGACATTGGTATGAGTTCCTAGTATGGATTTAGGGCATGTTACTGTGGTGTTCAGTGATCACCTAGTGCTTACGGTGTTTGAAAGAGATCTGCTTTATACTCTCACCAGTTCCAGATGTCTATGCATTAGAACATCATGAGCTTCTAAACTGCCTGGAAGCTCAGCCTTTAAAGGTACAGTCTCATATGGCCCAACCTGCTTCTGCTGCAAGACAGCAACAAGTGCTGCATTTGATGGGGTATGATTTTTTTATTTCTTTTTCTGGCCAACTATATTTTATAAGTTCTGCTGAATTTGAAAGCCTGCATTTAAAACTAGGTTGGAAGAATAAAGGGGAAAACTTTAAAGGTGGGTTCTGAAAGTTGGCCGTCTAATTCCATGTATAGGTACCTAAATAAATGGGCTTGTTTCATATAGTGCTATGCCCCTTTTTTTTTATTACAGGCGTTGGCCACCCACAGTTGAAAATTTTGACCCAAGAAACTTTTACTGACATAGGCCAACATTTTCAAAATTGATTAGTGTTTTTGGGCAACCAACTTGAGAGCAACAGTCATTAGTATATCCCATTTGTAAAACAGCGGTTGTTTGGTAATCTGAGGTGAGGTAGCTTTTAAAGGAGTGGATTACTGCAACCTAACTTTGGCACTTTCCATAGAAAACAGAATGAGCTGAAAAGGCCTAAGTTATGTATCTATTTTTATTATGCAGGGCAAACCGAGTTTTCTGTATTCTTTTTCCAGTATTAAGATGCCCTCACCTTTAGAAACAGAGGCAGTCCTGAGGAAAAGAGACTGAACATTTTAATGAGTGGGCTGGATGCACCTCTGGTGATGCAGGAAGGTGTGAATTGGACCAGTGTGCCTAGGAGAAAGCTGCCTCCAGGAGGAATTCTCCCCTGAGAGAGTGAAGACAGTCTTTCTGACATTGAGCTCTTTGGAGGGCTTTCCATCAGGGGAAGGCAGCTTTAATTTATGGCTGGATCTTTGTGGAAGGCTGGCCAGCAGATGAACTGAATCCCCACCCACCACCCTTGGTCCTTCCCAACCTGCCTTGGGCTCTCTGCCTGAGCAGAGGCACAGCTTTGTTCTACTGTGACCTTCCACTAGAAAGACTTTTAGCTGCAGGACTCCTGAAGGCCTGGGATATGTTGGTGGAAGCCAATGTGTTCCATACCAAATGGATCCCAGAGGCTTTCACTCTTCCCTTTGTAACTAAGATATCTGTTATCCTACCTAAGCCTTTTGCTTCTTTTCAGCAATGCATTTCTATCTAGTCATGTTCCTTCTGTGGTATCTGGCCTTTTACATGGTATAATAAAACTTAAATATGTATACATATACATATAATCCTCTGAGACTGCACTTTTTAATGGCATTTGTTCAGGGTGACTCCTGAATGCCCATTAACATAGCACATCCATTATGGATCGATCTTTTTGCTCTTCCGTAACCTGACAGACAACAGAGTGTTTGAACTGCAGTTCCAATACCTCAGGGGGTCCCTTGATTTGTTTATTACAAGCCAAGGGGAGTTGCCCTGCTGTGGTGTAACCTTGGATGTCTTTTGCAAATTCCAAGCTACAACATAAGGGTGATCCCTGAATAGATACTGATTTGATTTGAGGAAAGAACTCTAAGATGCTACTTTTATCAATAGTTTTCTTCCCCAGCTTCTTTTCTCATTACAAACCTATTGTTAGTCCTTTGCCTTCGTAAATTTTGCCCACCTCCCATTTCTACAGTTGGTTATCTACTCTCACTACCTTTGAAAATCAGATTATGGGGCCCAGCAACTCCGGAAGTTGCTCTCCTGGGCCCAGGCTGCTGTTGAATTCAGTTCTATATGTGCTGATCTAGGCATTTCAGAGTACGTTAGCCCTCTTAAAGCACGTACTGTCTGAATTCCCCAGAGATGAGGGGAATGTCAGGGAGAGGTTAACAGAGGTGCTGGGTTTCATAATCATTAAATATACATTGAGGGAGCCAGGAGTCTTGGAAGAGTTGGGTGTGGGTGTGAAGGAAGCAAGAAAGCTGAGGGTGTGGGAGAGAAAAGATTCAGGTAGTTTTGCATGATTGCATGTGTAGGAATTGGGAATCTATTGGAGTATCATGCAAAAGGAGACATGGCCCTACTCAGAGCCAAGAAGATGGAGGATAGGTCAGCCATATCTTTTCTACGCTGGTTCCTTCATCTCTCCTGTATAAAAGTGCTGCTAACTCTAGTTCCCAGAAGTTTAATTTTCTTTCAAAGTACAGAAAATGATAGGGAAAAAACTCTGATTGCCTTTCAACCAATAGTTTAGAGTGGGATAGGGAGGGAATGCAACTGGAACTCATTAATCTGCCAAGCCTAGCTGCCAGGTAATACAGAAGGAATGAAAGAGAGGCCATTTGTGAAGGGAAGAGAACAGACTCCATGCAAAAAGAGACTTTATTTTCTTGCTTAGACCAAAAGACTTTTATTCATAAACAGAAGACCTTGTTTATGCCCCACAAATGGGAGAACTAAAAGTGTCTACTCTTTTGCTGTTGTTGTGTAGCATACAATTTACACTACTGGAGAGGGTAGGGGTAGCCCGTGACAGGAGTTTAAAGTCCTGAATTCTAACATGGCAATCAATGGGTCTTGAAGTCAATGGGACTACTTGCATGTTTAAAACTATGCACATATGTAAATCTTTGCAGGATTGTGGCCATACATGATGGGAGGAATGTGGGTCTGGAAGAATGTCAGTCTGAATCTAGACTCTCATTTAAAGCCATATGAAGGTATAGAAGCACCCCCATGCTGCTTCTTCTCTCTCCTTGGGACAGATCCTGCCACTCTCCTCCCACGTGGGAGGTGAGTCACAGCCTGGGAATTGGGCAGCCAAGGTCTCTATGTCAAAGAGTGCATAGGGCCCTGGATTGTTTTAATTCATCCTGCCTGTAACCTGCACCCTTGGCTAACTTTGTTTAGGCTTATAGCCTCTGCATGGTTATTTATGTATTTAGATTTTTACAATCTGCATTATATGTTCATATAAATTAAAAAATGAAATCCTCACTGAGACTGGGGAAACGTGTGCAGTTGCTTAAAACACCATCTGAATCCTTTGCTTACAACAAAGGAAATAAGGAAAACATCATTTTTTCCCAATGAATTGGCCATCTATCCTCCTATCATTAATCTTCCCATTGTGGGGAAAGATTATGGAGAAAGCAGTGGCTCTTCGGTTACTTTATCTCTTTAATCATGTCCCTTTTGAGAAATGTCAGTTTTTGTCTCACCTGAGCATAGCAGTGAGATAACCCCACTTCCTATTAACAATGACAGAGGTACCTTGTGTCAACTGATTTCAAAGATCTCTCTCTGCTTCCTTTTGGCATTGTACATCATGGAGCCCTTGTAAGAGCACCTCAAGGATATACAGTAGTTGGCTGTCTATCTATATCCTCTGAGGCATTTAAATCTTTGATTTCAAACTTCAGACTCCACTGTAGGTTATGTGAAGAATCAGATAACACCAGAGGGATGAATGGATGAATGTACCGATCTCAGGGATGACATATTGGCATCCATTCCCTGTGGTGTATAAAAGAGGCTGGCAATATTTTATAGTTAGTCCATTGCACAAAGGAATTCAATTTTGCAGTTACTGCAATCTTCCAACCACAGCCACCTTTTAGCATTTTGGAGTGGGCCTGAAAAATAATTTTCTGCCTCCCCCATGGCCCTAAATTTTCAAATTCAAAATACACCTCCCCACTGTGATTATACTATTAAGCGCAGTCCTGGCCTTAGGATTTTGTGGAGAGTCAGACACATTGTTCTTTAGAGCCATTCTAATTTAATCAACTTTCTATTAAAAAAGGAAGAAGTCTGAGTTCTCATTAAACTGTTCTAGTGCAGGAGAATTCTGGAGTAGCTATTTGTGTTGGGCTCTCTACATAGCTGCCTGTGATGGCATAGTCAGGCTTTTAAAGGCAGTACTGCACAGTGGTCAGCTTGGCCTCTTAACAGTTTGAAAGACCTAGTGGCTAAAAGTATGTGTGTGTGTGTGTCTCTCTCACACACACACACACAAAACCTGAAGGCAATATAGATAGAGAGAAAGTGGGAATAACGATGCATGGGAGGAAATTCTGTCACTGTATCTTTAAAGTCTCCAGGGCCAGAATCCTAGCACAGAGGATGGGGCAAAGCTCCCCTTTTGTCCAATGTATTGGGGATGAGCTGGGAGAAAGAGGTCAGTATAAATACTGCCTCTGTTCCTTGCAGCAGCCAGGGCAGATACTAGGAGATGCATGCCTGCTGGACTTTCCTAGCCTCAAGATTAATTGAGGAAAAGGGGGCCATCTGAGAGAGAAGCTGATTATGTCCTATGCTCTAACTAAATTATTACCCAGTCCCAAAGAGAAGAGCTGTTTTAGCAGGGACATCTGGGATAGACCCAGAGTTGTCAGGGGAACTGCTGCAAAGCTTTCTAGGCAGTGGAGAAGCTTGAGGCCTTGATTGCACCAGACTCAGATTTGTTGTTTTGGGGACTCCTGTTTTCTCAAGACTTTGAGGTAAGCACATTTAACTCATTGTTCAAGTGCTCTGCTTCTCTTAAAATGCTGTATTAAATGGAGATACTAGCTTTTACTTGACTGGGCTGTTAGTAACTTCATTGTTACTTCATCAAAGAGAAGGTTAAGGCTATGCTTTGCCCTAAAGGGGTGTGCTGAAGAGGCTTACACTCTTAGGCCACGTCTACACTATGGGATAATATCGAATTAGCTAAAATCGGTTTTATAAAACTGATATTATAAATTCGATTTCATGCGGCCACACTAGGCAATTAATTCGGCTTGTGCGTCCATGGTCCAGGCTAACGTCGAGTTTCTGAAGCATGCATTGGGGTAGCTCTTCGTAGCTATCCATAGTATCCCGCGCCAGTCTCCCCGCCCTCTTGGATTCTGGGTTTGAATCATTATGTCACGGTGGTTCTGGGTAAATGTCAGTCGGTATTCCAGTCCTTCTGGGAAAACACAGCTGACAATCCTTCGCGCCCATTTTCCCTGGAATTGCCCTGCGCAAAAAAAAGACGCCCAGATAGCACGGCAACCATGGAGCCGTGCAGCTTTTTTTTTTTCTGGCCGGTAGTGTACTGGATGCCAGGAGAGAGAGGCGATACTCCCAGCGCTTCACAGCAACATCACTTGCTTTTGCAGATAGCAAATGTTACCGGTCGTTCTGTACTTGTCTACTGCCAGAGAAAACTGGCATGAGATGACGGTTCTCTCTCCCCTCTGTACTGTCGCTGCTTCATGAGTGCCCCTGGCGAATGGGCCAGGGGCGCAACGCAAAGCAAATTGGGATTGATTCACTTGGGACTGAGTCAATCCCTCCCTTATGGTTTCTAAAAATAGGTCAGTCCTGCCTAGAATAAGGGGCAAGTGTATTAGAGGACCAGTGTATCAGCGCACAGTGCTGTCCGTGTCAGTATTCACAGGGGGTGCCCTGCAACAACCCACCCGTTGCTTCCCTCTCCCCCTTCTGGCTACCGTGGCAGTGTCCCCCCCATTTGTGTCATGAAGTATAAAGAATGCAGGATAAGTAAACGAGACTGTTAGTGAGATAAAATGAGGGGGAGGCAGCCTCCGGGGCTTATGACAATCCAGGCAGTAGGAATCTTTCTTTACACAGGAAAGGAGGCTGATGAAGCTCAGCCCAGTTGCTATGATGAAGACAGTTACCAGCCTTCTGTACCACTACTGGGGTAACTGGGAGTCATTCCCGTTTTATCAGGCGCCCCCGCCAGCTTACCTGAGGCAGCCAGGAGCACTCACGGGCTGATGGCGACGACGGATATCAGTCATATTGTTACTGTCTACCACCAGGAGGGAGGGAGGGATACTCTCTCACTGCTGCCAGCATCGGCATCTGACCAGCAGCATTCAGTACATAGGGTGACATTGAAAGAAGTCAGAAATGATTCTTTCCCTTTTCTTTCACGTGGTGGTGGTGGGGGGAAACTGAGGAGCTATTCCCTGAACCCACAAGACACTGTGTTGAACCTACAGACACTGGGAGCTCAGCCAAGAATAGCAAATACTTTTCGGAGACTGCTGTGGACTGTGGGATAGCTGGAGTTTCCAGTACCCCCCTCCATCCATGAGCATCCATTGATCTCTGGCTTCCCGTTATGCTTGTCACGCAGCGCTGTGTATCTGGAGATTTTGTGTCAAACGCTTTGGCATTCTGTTCTGTAACGGAGCTCTGATACAACAGATTGTCTCCCATACAGCGATCAGATCTAGTATCTCCCGTACGGTCCATGCTGGAGCTCTTTTTGGATTTGAGACTGCTCGCCACCCGTGCTGATCAGAGCTCACACTGGCAAACAGGAAATGTAATTCAAAAGTTTGCGGGGCTTTTCCTGTTTACCTGCCCGCTGCATCCGATTCAGATTTCTGTCCAGAGCGGTCCAGTGGTGTACTGTGGTGATGCTGCCCGAGGCAATAACGTCGATTTCTGTTACATCACCGTAATCCGATATGTTATTATCGAATTTAGCGGCTATCCTCTCTCGGGAGGAGTACAGAAATCGATTTAAAGAGCCCTTTATATTGATATAAAGGGCGTTGTAGTGTGGACGGGTACAGCGTTAAATCGATTTAACGCTCTTTAAATCGATTTAAACGCGTAGTGTAGACCAGGCCTTACACTATCAACATTTAAAACACATTTTCAAAATTCACTGGAGGTTTGAAGGCTGCTAGCACTTTCCAGTTGGCAGAGGGTTGTGTATTTCCCCATCTGTTTAACTATAAAATCCATATTGGCCAACAATATCAATAGAAAGGCTCAAAATAGCCATCCCATCTTTTACTCTAAACATAAAACTTTAGGATATGTGCTGGAAAGGTGCAATAAAAGCAGTAACACAAATAAATTAATATACTAATCTGTTTTGTGTCTTGCTATATCCCTTTTCCATTTCTTTATTCCTTTTTTATAATACCATGTCAGATCAATTCTGTTCATCCCAATACTATTACTTTTGTCTTATTTCTGTCCATTATGGTGGTGGTTTCTGTTGGCTTACTTACTGCCAGATTCTGCCACCTTTACTCATACTGTGTAATACTATACTCATTGGTTTCAGTCAGAACACACTGTACACTTAAGGAACCAATCAGAGTGAGTACAAAAGTGGCAAAATCTGGCCATGAACACTTAAGTTGCCTGGGGGTACTACTGGAATCTTCTCTGCTCTGTAAAATACTAAGCATGCTATTGGGACCCAAAAATAAATAACTACTCTAGTGGTAGTGAGGTCTGATGGTGGTCCTTGCACCATTTATATTAGGCAATGCTACTTATAAAATTGAGGAAAGGTGACTTTGATGGTCTCTTTTGGCACCAATTCAGCAGTCTGGGATTTAAGCACATGCTTAATCCCCATTGTTATTTCTGGATGGGCAGACAACTGTAAAGCATTTCAAAGACTTGACTTATTTTATAGGCAATAAGCTTACCCCTTCTCCCTTAGGGTAAAATCTTGGCCCTGTCATCGTCAGCACTGTGGAATGGGTAGGGGTAAACTTCTGTGCCCATGGAGGGTTAGATTGTCCTTTACCACCCTGTCAGAAGGGGTCATGATATGGCCTTTTGTTAGTAGAGAACTGCATACAAGAAAAGAGGGTGGGGAGAATGGCAATTTTAAAGAAACCATGTCACAGAATCCTAAGTTAATTATAGAATATAGAGAAGCTATTCCATGTGCACTGGTAAACAGAGCAGTGACCTGCTCTGCCATTACAATGTCCGTTACAACCAGAAGCGACATAATGAGCTGCTTCATCTGCTCGGAGTAAAAAATCTGGAACAGATTCCAAATATATACGCTGGTGAAGTCAAAGTAAGATCTTGGCGGTGAGGTGCTGAAGGAAAAAGCAAATATGTGTTAGCAGTCCTGTAAACATACAGAAACTAGCTGCACATTCTTAAAGGTCAAGAAAGGATACATGTTCAGATTTATTTTTATGGGAATGATGGTGTTTTCCTTCCCCTAAGAAGAAAACATATATGCAAATTGTATCTGTCTAAGATAACGAACAAAACAGAATCCTCTGAAAGAAATTCTCATTGGTAGGTATCAGAAAGTGGGGCAGTAACACAGGAATTGTCGGTCAGAGTAAGAACAGAAGAGGAGTTCAGCAGCTTTTGGCTCCCATGGCCTCTTATTTTTCTACTCTCTGCAAAACTGGTATTTGATCAACTGTGGGGCAACATCCCAGTCTCTAGCACAAATGGGCAAGGATGATGGAAATGTGGATGGAAGTGTCATAGAGGATCAGGAAGATATTGAAAGCAGTGAACAGGTAAAGATGACCTACCTAATAACAAGAACTGGCTTGGAGTCAGCTATGGTTGGCTGTTATAACTATGTGAGGCCTTCTATAAAAGAAAAGTCTGGAGTAATCTGACCATAGCCCTTTCATTTCTTGCTGTTGCTCAGAGCTTTCAGAAGTGTTGCAGTTGCTTTTTATCAAAGTGAAGCTTCAAGGCATCACATCTTTGGTAGCTCTACTGCTCTGTTGCAGATTACTTCATGTGCTGAGTTCTGGTTTAATCATTAATCATTGACTGACTGCAAGCAAGATAGGTCATTGTATTCTCTTGCCCTCCAAAAGCTGAGGCTGCTCTCCACTATGTGTGATGCAGGGAATTTGGACTCCTTCATAAGGGGACTTTCCAACAGTTAAGCACTAAAAAGACTTAAAATGGACTGAAAGCAATATGCAAAGTTTCCATTCCATTGTTTGACTACCTACTCCCTTTTAAATTCCTTCCTGTTCTCCCTGGTGCACTTCAAATTCTGTCCACCGCTGTCGCCACAATCAATATATTTGCAGATGATGATGAGGCTTCTGGCATCCATACTATCTGTTCTGTGTTGCACAATCATAAGTTTGGCAGACACTCCACTTAACCAAAGTGTTGAAAATCTCCTCTCATGGTTGATTGAATGATACCCTCCTTCTCTCCTAAAGGGAGGTATTACTGATATTAGACCCCAATTCAGCAAAGCAGGTATGGGCAAGGATGTAGGTGTCTCTTCTATTCAGCAAAACACTTAAGGATGCACTAAAACTTTGTGCTTACCTGCTTTGCTGAATGGGGCTGAATTGAAGCTTTAAGAAGGGAGGATGTTGTGCAAGGATGACCAGACAATAAGTGTGGAAAAATCAGGACAGGGTGGGGGGCAATAGGTGCTGATATAATACAACCCCCCAAATATTGGGACTGTCCCTATAAAATCAGGACATCTGGTCACCCTACTTGTGCTTCAACAGTCTGAAAGGTTACTGAGCAATCAATACATTTGTGCTGGAAGTTGGAACAAATGCCAGGAGTGCATGTGCCATTATTGTGCTAATGTTTGAAACATGGGACCTACAAAATTTGTTTAGTGTGTAAGTTCACAAGGCCAGTTAGAGCACAGCATGCTAATGCACTGTAGAAGTACAGGTTGCCATGCACTAACTTACCTTCCAGACAAATCCTGAGCTATATCAGGCCACTACAGTGTTGTGTGTTTGGTTGTCATGGTTTTTGTTCCTATGGCAACTGAGTTAGATTATTAGGGGATAGCCCAGCCAGCTTCCGCCAGTTAGGCGAGCTCTGTGTCTGTAAATAAATGGTAGTTTTGTTAGCTGTCTTCTGTCTGGTCTCAAGTGATTTCTTCCTAAACCAGCTGCCCCCAAGGATATAACATACAGCACAGCATTTGTAACAAAATGCAAACTACCTGTTGTGTGCAGCAGCGCAGTAAGCAGCCAGTTCGGTAGGTCAGCGCCCCTGTAAACAATCACTTTAGCAAATGGAGAGTGCTGCTGTGGGATAGGAGTGAGGAGACTAAATCTTTACTCCTGCTTATTCATAAAGGAGCATGTGGACAGATGTTTGTTTTGTGTTGTGGCCCCTCTGAACTGTCTGAAGATCTGGAAATTACTAGTCGGGGTCCTAGAGCCAAGATTATCTCATCATTCTTTAAACACTGGGAATCCATCTATAAGGCTTCAAAATCATTTATTGGGTGTTTATACCAGGAGTTATTTCAATATGAGCTGGATTAGAAATTTAATTAACTAAAATAATAGTTCTTCTAGCACTGTATCGCAATCCATGCGCAAGTGAGAAACAGGAGGATTAAGAGTGCACATTCCTATTAGCCAGTATGCATAAAGAGAAAAAAAATTGTAACTAGGTTTTCATGTGATGTCTATACCCGGCCTCACCAAGGTCTAAACATGCTTTGTTAAAATAGAACTCCACAGTAGAGGAAATGGATGACAAATTTTATTTTAATTTATAAAAATGAATATGAAGAAAATAATAAAATGACAGGTGTCTGACAGGAGAATTCTATTAGATGATGAAATTAGGAGGCCAATTTTATAATAGGAAAACCTCTTCAATTCAAAATTAGGATACAGACTTTGTGACAGGCACATGTACCTTTTTTCCTCCTATCTGTCTTTCTGTCCAGAATAATACACAACCTTTGAAGGTGAATCTTGCCTCTCACTGGTTTTATGCTTATGTAACACCATTGAATTAAGTTGAGTTACTGCTGCTTCATAATGGTTCCTGTGAGAGGTGACTCAGACCCTGCGTTCTTAAATAACATCTTATATCCTTTGTGGAGTACATTATTAATATTTGTACATGATATAGTGTTGGTGCTATGCAAATAAAACAATCATAATACAGAGTTCTATCAGGAGATGCTGATTACTTTATATGCGCTGTTTTTCTTTTATGTAACCATCCCATTATCAGGCTGCCACCAACCACCATCCTCTTCCTTTCCCTCTAGTATCCTTAGATGATATCAGAGCTTACTTGAGTGAGTGAAACATCTCAAGAAAATAGTTTCAGGTTGACTGCATTTTTTTTTTGGCAAATAAGCTACTTGCAAATCTTATACTAATTTGCTGAATAGTTTTGTTTAAACAATGTTTTGGGCTAGATTCACAATGGGCCTCTAGTACCATTCACAAAATGACCCCAGAAGGGAGTGATGGTACCCATCTTATAAATATAACTTCATAGAGTCCAAAGCCAGAAAGGACAATTGTATCATCTAGTCTGGCCTCCTATGTAACATAGGACACAGAACTTCCCCAAAATAATTCTTAGAGCAAATCTTTTTAGGAAAAAGAAAATCCAATCTTGACTTTAAAATTGCCTGTGATGGAGTATCCACCATGACCTTCGGTAAATTGTTCCAATGGCTAATTACTCACATTTAAAAATGTATGCCTTTTTTTTCCAGGAGATGCAGGAGACCTGAGTATTCAAGTATTCTTTCTCAGTCTCTCCTGTTGAAGTGGTTCCATTTCATATAAAATATTTGACTAGTCCTGTGACGTAGGGATGTGAGCTTGGGTCTCCCATCTCTCATGTGAGTGGCCTAACCACCGTATTGAAGAATCATATTCTCTCTCCCACTACAGCCTCACCAGAATGAAGTATTTATGTAAAGCACAACAGCTTCAACAACAAAAACGTGCCCCGCAATGCCACATAGTCCTATGGTTAGGGTCTTGTCTTAGGAGACGGGAGAGCCAAATGCCAATCCTGGCTCTACATTAGGCAGAGGGAGGAATTAGACCTGGTTTTCCCACATTCTCAGTGAGTGCCCTCACTACTGGGCTAAAGATTTCAATAAGGAGTGGACCTTATATACCTCTTCCTCCGGCCATTTTGTGAACTGAGCCCTTTAAATATGACCAGAAACAAAACACTTCTGGTCAAACAACAAAAGTTCCACCAAAAATTGACTTTTTTATTGTTGTTCTCTAAAATGTTTGGAAATTTTCCAGTTGTTTGACCTGAATCAAACTTGTTTTGGAACTGCCAGCGAATAGAAGAAAAAGTTTTGTTCAACTCTAATCTCAATGCTTTCTCTGATCTACTTCAAGGTCTCTGCACAGGAGCTACAGTACCACATACTCCCCATCTGTGTTACCCAGCAGGATGGCTGCGGGGGTGGGAAGGAGAGTGCAAGCACAGGGCAGTGGCAGCTTCTCCTTTCTCTCACCAGGTGTGTTCCATGAGCTGCCTTCCATGACTTCTTGCTGCCACTTGGCTGCTGAGTCCTGGCCCGGGATAGGGCCAGACCTGCCAAGAGCTCTGCACCATGTGACAACTTGGTGAAATGTTGCTTTGTGGAGAGGGGATGAAGAGCACCTGTCAACAAAATAAAAACATAGAAATTGCCATACCAGATCAGATCAATGGTCCATCTAGTCCAGTATTCTGTCCCTGACAGTTGCCAGCAGCAGATGCTGCAGAGGAAGAAGCAAGCAGTTATGGACTATTCTGCCTCCAAGGAAAGTGCCTGACCCCCAGCTGGCACAAGTTGGCTTATGTCCTGTAGTTTGAGGTTTTATGTCCCTTACAAAATGCTGCTTGTTGTTTTTAATATTTTAATGTTTTTGTTGTTGTTCGTGTGCATATTTGATCTTTTTATTGAAACACGCTAAGTACAGTTTTGGCTGTTTTATAAATAACTTTTTTCCCCAAGGAGTCTTGCAACTTGTATTGTAGTGGAAGTTTCTCCACTGTATTTGAAGGATTTACTTGCATGAAGAAATATATGGTCTTTTAGCAGACTTAGTTCTAAAGGGATTGAAAGCCCAGGGAATTCTCTCCACTGCTATGTGTGATCCCTGGCTGTGTTTACTACCTTCCCAGGTAGGTCATCTGTTGCTCCTCACCTCTATGTACTGCTGTATTATATCTTTAACTGCATTTTGCATGATCATTTCTGAAATATTCCAACATGTAACTTACCATAGTCAGCACTTTTAAGACCCTTGTGCCTCCCTGCACACCCAAGGGTTTCAGAAAGAAAACGCTGCTCCTAGGTTTGTTTTTAATGCAACAAATGTTCTAGAGGAAGCCAAGAGGGGGCTTGCTCAATATCCTCCTGGACTGCGTTGTGCAGTAAAGTATTTTTCACTTGCCTTCTCAGGTATTCAGACAAACCTGTTTCTGTTTTAATTTTCCTGGGGTGCTATTTTTCAATTTATATACATAATTGAATGCCAGCTCTGGTTATTTTAAATTTAATTTTTTGTTTGAGATAATCTCTTCTGCCACTTATATATTGATTCTCATTGGAATGCTTTGTGCTAAATACTTTTCTAAGTAGGGGAATGGAAAATATTAGTCACAGAACTCATCTCCTTTTTGTTTTATTTTTTCGTAGGTATTCAAAATGGTGTACTTTAGCAATACGCTCCCCTCCCCACCTCCTTTCTTTAAAGGTTCAATTTACTGAGTACAGACTGCAACACTGGCATCAAAAGAGACACTTTGTTTAAAAAAAGTGTGTGTGTTTTGTTGTTTTTTTTGTGTGTAAATAGGCATTCACAAAGTTTTAAGCCCATTTGTAAATGTGAGTCATTTCACTAACCTGAATTAAGTTCAGTGGGTCTGTTCTCATGAGCGTTTATTAGTGCACTAGGACTCGATCCTACCAAGTGTTGAGTGCTGAGCATGCCAGGCCTGATCTAACAAAGTATTTAGGCATGAACTTAACATTAAACACCTGAGCAGCACCATTGATGGGACTACGTAGATGCTTCAAGTTAAACAAGTGCTTAAATGCTATGCTGGATCAGAGCCAAAATACTGAGCACCTTGCGCACCTGAGCACACTTATAGCATGTGGACTTGCTGCACTTGTAGAGAGCCTCACTGAATTCACTGGGGCTCCATGTGGGTATGGGGCAGAGTAGTCCGTCCGCACACTGTACAATGCAGAATTCAGGCCCCAGGTTGTGTACTGCTTTTCCATCTCTTTGTATAGTGCTCAGCACAGTGGGACCCTGATCACGACTGGGGCCTTTTGGCACTACTCTAGCAGAAATAATCCTTAAGCAATTTTATTTCTTGGAGGGGAGATTGCATCAAATGGTGACAATTTTCACAAGAAATTCCACAAAACAGAAACTCTGATTTTAGCAAGTCTCTCTAAGAACTCTAAGTGCAATCACGCTGCTGTCAATTGCCAAGAAAAACTGAGGGCTCAAGGGACTCTTCTTAATATGAGAAATAAAATTCATCTTTGGTTTTGAAATAGAAAGTTTATGCTAAGGATTTAACAAATTACAAATAATTGACAAAATGACTGAATAACTTGTTCAGCTGACAGTTTTCCTATTAAAGTACTGATTTGGTTTGCATTCAGAGGAATCTTTTGCAAATCTATTTAGCAGCAGGGATCAGAAATATTCATTTTCTCACAGTAAGATGCATCTAACCCTCTTGTTAATTTGGAGGCAATTAAGATTGCAATGTGGTGGGATTGTTGTAGCAGAGTGACTCATGCCATACTTCCCGGGGACCAAAAGGGATTCTTTGCTTTCTGAGGCCAATCCGATTCTCCAGACTACTTAGTTTTGCAGTTATTTAAACTATATGCACTTGGGATAATCCGATTTTTGAGGTCTCTTCTGTCAACAAGCCAACAAAAAATTGAAACTGGTATTTTTGCATTGCTTAAACAAAATAAGACTAAAGAAGAATGATTTGAGCTTTGCAAGAGTGTGTTTTATATTTGGAGGAGGGGGAAGAAGAGGGAGTCTCTTTGAAGGCCAAAGTATTCCCAGTGGTGGTAATGAAGTTATTTATAGGTGAGGCAGCAGGACAGACACTAGCAGCGTCTGTTTCCTTATCGGTTCATCACAAATCTAATCTTGATCTATATAAGTAAGTGTCTGAGCAAGGGAGATATTCACTTGCCAGTGCATCTGCCTTTACCTGTCCATTGTGTTGTGAGATTGCTTCATGTCATAGATGTAAATCACAGGAGAAGAGAGTCTTTCTAACTCGATGAGTGCAACTTTTTAGAATCAGGCTTCTGATTCAGATATTTGCAACTAAACAAACAGAATTTTGAGGATTAACATTCTGCAACATTTGCTTAAAATTCATTGTTTTGGTAAACATTTTCTGCTGGAAAACCCATTTGCTTGAATATTCATGATAAGTGGGCATAGCTGAAACAAGCTTTTCTCAGGCTTTTCAGTTACTTTTATAGTACTGCTGATCTGCATGGCACTTTACAGGGAATTATTCATGTTAGGCCCCCACTAAGAGATGCTTATAGCTAAAGGGTCTGGTCCTCCAAATACATTATTTGGAAGAGGTTGGCAGTGTGAAAAATGCCTGTTGTTCCAAACTGAAGGAGGAAAAGGCACCAATCTACAAGGTGCTGAGCATCTCCTGGCAGGTGCTAAGTATGCTTAACTCCTACTGCCTTCATGAGGTGCTCAAGATGTCACAGAAATGGCTCTAAAGAGATCATGAAGTGCCTAAGTGTGGGAAGAACATCTGGCATAATGGAGTAGAAAGACACAAGAGGTCAGATACAGTCCGAAGAAGAATGTTTTGTGGAACGGTGAAGCTGAGAACAAAGGTGTATGAACTTAATGTGGAGAGTAAGCCAGGATGGAGTATTATACTGTAGCCAGAGCAGAAGGCGAGGAAGATAGGGAAAGCAGAGAGGTTGGACTGGGCAAGGGTAGAAATGGGGCTTTAACAATAGGGAGAGTGAAAAGTAAATCTTACTGTAGAGATTTATAAGTGCAATGATTTTGTTGGAACTGAGGTACAGGAAAAGGAGGCTAGAAATACACTGAGATACAATAATAAAGCAATATGCATACATAATAGATTAAATAAATCAGACTCTTGTTCCCATTTTTCAATAAATGTTTACACTTTAACGTAAGAGCAAGAAAGCTCTTTGCAGTGTCTTCTTGAGATAGAAAAGTCCCATAGAAGGTCACTAAGGACAAGAATTTTTATAAGAACTCAGCACCTACAAGTAGGACCAGCTTTTCAAGAGGTGTCTGCTCCCTTTTAGGCATAAAATAAGTGGCCAGAACTTAAGCTGAGCTCTTTTGAAAATCTAGCTATAAGTCTCACTTTAGGAGATAGCTTGATCCTATACAGTATGCGTTTTAGTATTCATTTATGGGTTACTTAGGTATGTCTACTGCATAGGTGTGCGGAGTGTCATGCTGCTTGGTTTTTGCCCAAATCCCCTTATCATCCACACTCATGGTCCTTAGATGTGCATCTAGGGGTGTGCTGAGCCGGAGCTGATATGAGTTAACATACCTCCTGACCTCCGATCCTCCTGCCCATCACTTTGCAGTGTAAAGGTAGCAAAGGCCTGGGTACCTGGCCTTGAGTCTAGCAAGTCCTCTCCTGCAATTCCCTGTATCTGGCCCTTCTACCTACTCCCTTCCCATTCATCCTCCATGCATGAGAAGCTACCCGTTTGGTTCATATAATGTTGCTTCGTGTTTAACCACTCATTTTCTGCACTGCTCCAGTTTCTGAGCTTGGTATAGCCAAACACCCTAGAAGATGTCCACCCCACAGCACGCTGCTAGCTGGCTGGACGAAGTCACCAGGGTTCTAGTGGTGTAAGTACACCTGGGACCATGGGTTTTTGTAGGCACTCCAGAAATATTCACCACTTCCAAGCCATCTTGAAGAGGTTGGTGCAGCTGAGCATTCACTGGACTGATGTGTAGTGAGTATATCAAGCAGCTGTACCACAAGGCCAAGGATGCAGGTGGCAAGTCTGGCAATATGTCCTCTATGTACCCCTGCTATGGGGAGCTCAGTAGGCACTTGATGATACCATGTTCTCAGGGTATCTTTCCCAGGATATCCTTCTGGAACTGGCAGGTCTTATTTTCAGACTGGAGGAAATGGGGACAGCAGCAGGTGAATCCACAGTGGAGTCGCAGTCCCAGGACCTAACTTCTGGAAGACCCAGCTCAGCCCATGCTGCCAGATGGGTTAGTGGGCATCCTGGGACCATTTTCTGAGGACATGTACAGGGCTGGACCTAGGAAACAGCCTAGAGAGGGAGCCGCGCAGGACCAGGGATCAGCAGTTCAGTAGCTGCCACCTGACATATTTGTTGCTGATGTGGGGGAAAACTGTAGTGTTAATAGGAAAGAATTTCTGGCTTCTGACAAATAAAATTGTTATGGAGGATGTGGCATGCAATCAATGGGGTGTATATTTTAAAATTTGGTTCAGGGAAGAAGCCATGACACATCCATAGCTCATTCCTCCTGCCCTCTCCCACCTACAAAGGCATGCAGTCCATTTGGATGCCAAAGGGGAAAAAAGAATTGAAAGACTCATTAGCGCTGTGTCTAAAATATTTTCAGTTTTTGTTTGCAAAATACTAAAAGACTTGCCTGATTAGCAGGCATGAGTACATATCTTCAATAACTCAGTCACTCTGATCTAATAATATAGATTTATACTTAGACTAGCCAATCACTGTCCCAGACAGCCCAGATTAAGTCCCTAGGGCTCATTCTTTCTGGTCCTCATTGCTTGGGCAGATCAAGAAGAACGTTCATTGGACACTTCCTTGGCTGGGATGGAAGAGATGATCCACTCTGCTGCTGGCAAGCTGCTGCATTCTCCAGCACCAGTGGAGCATCCCGCTCATGTACCAACACCAATGTCCTTAATCTTTCCTCCATGGTATCACATCCTGCTGGCATTGGAAAATGGGAGGTTGGGGGATTGGCTGGGCAATGAACAACTCCATGAATGGAAGTAGATAGGTGTACCCTGCAGCCACATGCAGCACAGGCAAAAGTCCTTCTGCAAGGAGGAAAGAGAACAGGAGGAGCACTTCAAACAACTGCTACAGCTACTAATGAGACGCGCCTCTGTGTTTAGACATTTGACTGCTCTGTATTCTTCCATGTTTTGTTCACACTTTGTTTTTCATGGTGGGCAGCTGACATGCCTGTAATGGCTTTGTGTCTCTTCTCCCTACCGCCCCACCCCCGTGTCCCAGTTTGGTTGGTTTTGTTGTTAAAGTTGTCTCTTGTATAATAGGTTGCTGTGTGGGTACTTGCAAAGGAAGGAAAAACCAGGAAGCTGTGTATTAAAATTTTAATAAAGCTGTAAAATGTCACAATCAAACAAAACCTAAAATCACAATAAACCTAGAGTCCCGTAAAACCTGTAACAGATTGACAGTTGTGTGGTAAAAACTGCTTTAAAACAGTTTACACCAGTACAGGCCCCTATTGCAGCATTGCATCTCATTCATATCACCATGCACTGTAATAAAGTGGGCTTACCTGGGGCCAGCCCCAGTAATGATAGGGGCACTTTCTGGTTGACTGTATTAGTCCAACAAACCAGCTGCACTTTGAGACCAGTCCATGTGAAAAATACTCTCCTTTAGCCTCACTGATCTGCAAGGCTGACCATATTTCCAAAATTAAAAACGGGACCCTTTCCAGCTACTTGCCTGAGCTCCCTGCACCCGAGGCTGTTGCTAGTGGCTGGAACCCTGCAGGGACCCCATCAGGAGGCTGTTGCCTGTGGCTGGAATGCTGCTTTCAACCTCTCTGCAGGAGGTTGGCATTTCCGTTTGCCCCCTCTGCACTGCACCACATATTTTTTACGAATGCCTTCTTTTGGGGGAAAAAAGTCAGGATGGTTGGGACAGGGCTTAACAAAGGGACTGTCCCGGTCAAAATGGGATGCATGGTCACCCTAAGCAAATGCCAATCATATAGCTACATTGGCCAGGTTGGTATCCATATCACCATCTTGCCTTTAGCTTGCTAACTTCAAATTCCACCATCATCCTGCAACTATTAAGCATGTAAATCAACCTTCTCTTATCAGGCCCTCAGTAGATGCTCTGTGCCTTGTAGGACTGCAGTAGTGTTAGACTAATTAGAGTCCTTTTCATTCATCTTATAGTGCTGATAATTTTGGTCTTACACATAGCGGAGTTTAGGGAAGCTATTTAATTACACGATTTCTTAAATAGGAGTAAAAATACTAAGGTTCAGATACTATATTAAAAATGTAGAGACATATTGTGCCTCTCTTTTCATCCAATGGAGAGTTGTTACATGCATTGACCCATTGATTTTTGGTGGGACCATGTGTGAGAGTAGCAGCTCGCTGCTAGGAGTGATCACAATCTAGTCTTAGTGATTCCGAAGTGGTGAGCATTTCATGAACAGGTGCCTAGCATAGAGGAGCATTGGTCTATGACCAGGGCTTCTTGATATTTTAGTAATACAAGTAAATGATAATGAACACATTTCATGGGAAAAGATGTAAGTCATGAAGAGCTCAACTAATATCTAAAAAGCCAAAAGTTCAAGGCACTGTCAGTTAAATCACTTTTCTTTAAATTATTTATTTTGTAGTCTAGTACAGCACCATCAATTGATTTGAAATATTCCTCAAACAAGTGCCATTGTAGCTGAAATTTATAGTCCGTTCACAGGTGACCAGTGTGACAGGTAAATTGACTAATACTGTACTTTATCTGGCCAGGCAGTTGTAGCTTCCTTCCTGGGCTTTGTTTGGAGCTCAAACCCCATGGCTCCTCTGTGCAAGTGGACTCCTGTGCCCTGCTGTGTGTCTCATTTTTTGTCAGACTATGGGAACCTTAAAAAAAAAAAAAAACTGGAAAAAAAGATAACTGATAGCTGAACCTGTTTCTCTTTTATAGTGTGCTCTTTTATTTAATTTTCCATTTGGTATCAGTGACATTCCTTAAACTGTTCCTTGCTTCAGGACTTCAGTTCAGCTATGTTCTGAGTGTAATGCACACTAACAGATGGTGCAGGAAAGTTTTCATTTAGAAAATAAAAGCATTTGAGCCAGTATTATCCTAGCAGTAGTTTAAATCAATTTTAAATAAGATCAGATTTTGAGATACCTTTTATTTTTTAATTATAAAGGTTACATATGCCAGTAGAATTTTTTTTCTGGTGACAAAATCTTGCTGCCAGATGTGTGAGCAATTACTATCAGAGGCCCCTATTCAGTGCAACACGTAAGCACAGGCTTAACTGTAAACATGTGCTTAAGTGTTGTCCTGGCTAGGGATTTATTAAGAACCGGCATGAATGCTTTCGTGATTTTGGGGCTGGAGAGCAGAGCAGAGTTTGAGTTCAATTGCTTTTTCTTTTAAAATCCTAAAGTATACTTGCAGAAGATCTGACACCCATTCAACTCAGTTAATATACTAGGCTGAATGTTGGTAACAATAAATTTTGTGATTTTTGCTGTGGTTTTTATAAATGGCATCAGAAATTGTGTGGGGGTGGGTGGTGGAGTGGGTTATACTAACTTCAATAGATGAGAAGAAGAAAGGATGCTAGCCTGGGACTTCGGATACCACAGTATAATTTCCTGCTCCACTATAGGCTTGATGTGTGACCTTGGGCAAGCCATTTGATTTCAATGAAAGTTAGGAGTGTAAATACCTTTTGAGGATTTGTGCCTCAGTTTCCCATCTATAAAATGGGGATAACCATACTGCCCTACCTCACATGTGAAGATTCTTTTAAAGATTGTGAGAAGCTCAGTTACAATATATATGAGGGCTATATTAATACTTTGCATATCTAAAATAATTGGTTGTCATCCCTGAGCACCACATAGTTTAAACCTTGGGCTACATGAGACAACTGGAGACAGAAGGAGCTTTGTGATATCATGGTGACAATCTAAAGAGCTACTCAGACTAGTGGCCACTCTTTGAAAACTTAAATATCTTAAGGGCTGCTGTATATAAGCTGGTACCTAATGGCCTAAATTTCACCTGGATGTGTTGACAAAATGTACATGCAAACATATGTATAATTTTTTTACAAACATTCAACTTACCCTTGTAAATTGAGGATGTGTGCACATTATTTATGCAATGCACACAAATTGTGTGTGAGCAATGGAGCTCTAGTGTATCCAAGCCAGATGTATGCAAAATGATGTATTCTCCCTTTACAATTTGGGTCAATATGCTTCTTTGTCTTTTTCTTTTTCTATTTGCCTAACTACATATTTACCTCTACAGAACTGAAGTGTCTGTATGAATTATTAGAGAAATTAGTATTGACTTTTTAATATTATGATTTTTATAATGTCTTACTGTGATCATAGAATATCAGGTTTGGAAGGGACCTCAGGAGATCATCTAGTCCAACCCCCTGCTGAAAGCAGGACCAATCCCCCAAAATGACCCCCCTTGAAGGTTGAACTTGCAACCCTGGATTTGCCAGGCTGATGCTCAAACCACCGAGCTATCCTTCCCCCTGTAAAACAGAAGTACAGTGCAGAAGTAGTCCCTTGTTGGTGATTTCCTGGTCCTGCTACTCAACACAGTGACCTTTTAGAGGAACTTTTTTTCCCAGCATGCTTTTCGTGGGCTAGCCCTTTACATTTAGTAGAGCCAAGGCAGCTGAAGCACTAAAGTGGATCATTTTGCAACTGGCTGCTGCTTGCTGTAGCTCCTGTTTTCCAGCTGGTAACTATTCTAACCTGCTGTTCTGTTTTCTCTGATTGCTTTTTCTTGTTCCTGAAGAGATGGCACATTCTGTATTGATGGTATACTAAAGAAAGAGGAAAAAAGTGTTTTTGTCTGTTTTAGATTGTAAACTCTTCAGAATATAGAGTCTCTTACTATGCATACGTATAAAGCTTAGACTAATAGGGCTCAGATCTAATTTAGGGCTCTAGGCACTATTCTAATACAAATAATTAATTATGATAATTGTCTGAGTATTTATTAGGTTGTATCATTGGGCATTGGTGTGATTGGGTTGTACATGATTGTGAATATGCAGTTAGCAGAGAGATATCAGTCCAAGACTCCTTCAGGCTTACAATTTAGAATTTACTTCCCTTTGAAATATGCACAAGTATAATCCAATATACATGTATTTTCAGTGTATAAGAACTAGCTTAGTAATAGTATAAATCAACAAAAGAAGAATGTGCAAGTATGCATTTATGGCTGGAAGCTAAAGGTATGAGAAGCCTTCTAATTTGAAAGGCATATTGGAGAAAATTGCAAATCTGTACGCATACCAAATCTTTAAACTTGTTCCAGGAGCTCAGATTACTACCAATGTTGTGAAATAACCATACCTCTCAAGTGTACTTCATGTTGAGGGGCATTTTTCATTTTAATGCCAAAGGCCCATGGAACTACTGATGTACTTTAAATTATGCATATACTTAAGTAACTTGCTGAACCAGAGCCAAAGTTACCTCTGCTCCACACAAATGTGTTGTCTCCTCCCACCTTCCCTTACCCTCATCTTCTTTCTATGTTAAAATTATTTACAGCATAAATAAAAAGTAATGAAACTGGAGTTACAGAAAGTTTGATTTCTAGAAAGGTGCTTACATACTGTGGTGATGAGTGCAATATAAGAACCTATGTAGAATGTACATTAACAAAATGAATCCCACAGAAGTTTAAATGTTCCTGCATGAACAATTTTGTGTCCTTCATTTTGGGTCTTTGTCGCACATTATATTCCATATTTGTGCCTTGGCAGGTTGGAAGGTATGGACATAACTCTGAGCTGGAAGACACTTTCGATCAACATAATATGAGCATACACTACTTTCAGAATTCTTGTATCCAGTATTACCAAAATAAACAGCTTTGAAATTGGAAGTGTGTTTATCCTGGGTTCTTCAGCCTGGCATAGCAATCTGGCCCCATGGAATGGAAGCTGTATATGAAACAACCCAAACAAAATTAGATTTGGAGACAAAATATGGAAAAGGCTGAAAGCATTCTGGCTTCTGGTATGTAAGGGTAGAGAACTAGTTATATCCATAAACTCACCACAAACCCTTCAGGCTTATAGTGGTGACCAACAAAATCATTACTATTGTTTTTTGCAAGTAACTTATGTTACCTTAGTAGTCTACAGAATTCCAGGAATACAGAAGTAATACTCACTATTTTTAGCAGCAATTATAATGATTTTAATGGCAACCAATGTATGCTGATCTCTGCATTACCTCTGTAAAATAAAAGGGTGAAAAATTTAAAATCTAAAGTATTGATGAAATTCTTTTGGCAGATAAATAAGATTCTTCCTCACTATTCAGTTCTTGGTCGATTACTATATATGCAGTAACTAAAAAACACTATATATTGTGTGTTTTAACTACCTTTGAGTCCAAACTTTGTTTCTCATGTATGATTTACATGGTGACACATTAATTTTCATAATGAAGACCGTTGAAAAAGGCAATAATCACGAACAGGTCACACTCACAGAGTTTAGTGGCCTGTTCAAAATATAGTCCACTGTACTTAGGGATGGTTTATATCTCATGCAGGTTCACAAAGGTGATCACTATGTTGCACAAATAGTGGGACAGAATTGAGTGATACTTTAATAATAGCTACTGACTAACCAGGTGCTCAAGCATATTGCTAATGTATTCAATATATTTATAGGCACTCTAAAGAGCAAGTAATTAGTAAACCACCATTTTATTTCCAATCATTCACTGGCAACCCTGAAACCATGAGTCAAATTCACAGATGGTGTAATCTACTGCAACTTCATTGACTTCCATTATGTTGTGCTCGCTTAACCCAGCAATGAATTCATGCCTAAATCTACAACTTGAGCTTTAAGCAGTATGTCTTTAGTCAGTAATTTCCCATGGTGGAAATCAGAGCTGATTGGAAAACTGTTATGTCTGAAATTTTTCTATGTGCTTTTGTTGGAACTTAAACTTTTCACTGGAATATTTTAGTTTAGATGGAGAAAAAGTCCAAACAAATCATTTTAGACTTACATTGAAACATAATGAGAGAGAATGTTTCATGTTTACGTGATCATTTTGATTCATTTTGCTTAACTTCTCTATTATATTGTTTTGACATTTATTAAAATGAAGCATTTTGATGGTCTCAGATAGAGACTTTTTATGAAATTTTCATTCTGTTGGAAATTTAGAACCTTTTTATTTAGCTTTTTTTTAAAATCTGATTCATTAACCCTTCCATTCCCCCTCCCCACACCGTGCTACGTCCCACTTCCAGAAAAGTCTGGTATTTTCCATGGAATGGAAATTCCACTTAAGACCAGCTCTTCATCTTCATCAAAACAATTCTGAATTGCATTTTATGTTGTGGTGAACAGAATACTTTGAGCCAGATTGACATTAACTGATATGCTCAGGCTAATTTGCATTTCTCCAAGTATGTGAAACAGCTGAGAAATTATTGTACCTGACCAATGAAACTGGATTTATGGCCACTTTGAATCCAGGGGATGGCACAAGTCAGCCAGCTCATACCAGTGAATCTGGCCCTCTATCTCTTGGCACTTAGTTTATGGGTGAGTGCAATGAGCTATCGCAGGGCTGACCACTACTTGATGGGTGATGGAAGTTTCTAATTATGGTAATATCACGTAATACCATGATTAAGGCTGCCTGAGATGGGCAGCCCCTGGGCTAGCAGCAGCAGTTTGGGTGTGTGGGAGGGGGCTCAGGGTGAGGGGCAGAGGGTTGGGGTGCAGGGCAGTGCTTGCATGGGGGTAGAGGCCTCCCTGGCTCCCACCAGCATGTCCTTGCAGATCCTAGGTGGAGGAGCCAGGGGGCTCCGCATGCTGCCCACAGGCCCCGCCTCCGCAGCTCCTATTGGCTGTGGTTGCCAGACAATGGAAGCTGCGGAGCTAGTGCTTGTGGTGGGGGCAGTGTGCGACACCCCTCTGGCCTTGCCTCCCCCTAGGAACTGCAGGGACACGGCAAGCTGGGTAGGGAGCTTATCAGCTCCACCCACTCCCACCCAAACAAAAGCAGCACCACCGCCTGCCCTCACTCCACCACCAGTGGGGGGCCTGGGCCATGCAGTCCCACCTCCAAGCACCAGTGGGGTCCTGGCCTACCCCCACAGAGCACCTGGAGCCCTGCACCCACGTTTTAGTTAGGGGTATATAGTAAAAGTCATGGACAGGTCATGGGCCATGAATTTTTGTTTACCGCCAGTGACCTGTCCATAGCTAAAATGTAGCCTTAACCCTGTTTGCAAATGTTAATTTTATGTAACTGATATATTCTTATTGACTTATCCAGGTGAATGGGCAAAAAAGTTGTAGGGTAGCCCACTTATGGTGGAATACTGGGTAAACTTTGGTCCAGAGCTGTTATGTCAATTTTAGGTCTCTCATTAGTAGGGGGACAGAAAAAGGCTCATTTGCCTCCTAGCACAGTTTAGAGCAGCCTTGGAGAGCTCACTGGGAAAGAACAGACTGGCAACACACCTTCATAGTTGTAAGAGCATTGGCCAAATTTTGCCTTGAAATTAAACTTGTTGGTCAGTGGATTTGTGATTTAATACATTATGATGGATTTGGGGGTGGGGGGGGGCAGGGAGACTAGGAATGGACATTTCTTTGACTCTATCTTACACTTTTTTTTTCCTGCCTATGAAAGTTTCATTTCTGGTGGCCATCGGCTCTACACAGAAAGTCTGTGAACCATGGAAAATGTCTGTATAATCTTTCTTTCATCCCCTCTCCCTCTTCTTACAGCCCCTAAAGTTTTGTTGACATTTTGTATTCACTAAAGCATTTCTCTTCCTTAAGAACATAAAAATATACATACTATATGTCACCGTACCTCAGTGGGTCACAACTTAAGATACCAGGTTCAGGAAAAATTGCTGAGAGAGAGGCCAGACTTACCCCAAACTGGTGATTATTCTATTATTCGATATACCAAGCCAGAAACAAAAGTAAACTCTGTCTTGCCACAAAAAGTGGTTAAAAAGACGTCTCCATAGGTACCCCAGCCCTTGTTTCACCACCTAGACATGACTTTATGATGAGTGGTTATTGAAAACCAATTTCATCAAAAGGTTCTTCTGATCTCAAAAGATCAGCCACGTACCCTGGCCAACATATAACTCAATCTTACCCAATAATCACATTTTTGCCAATCCTTTAGTTTCTATATCTAAAGGTTTATAAGAGGGGGATTAAAAAGAGGTGAGAGTCAAAGAAGTCATACACATACCACCATTGCAAAGTTCTTGCATCAGGTTTGTGGCAGTCAGGTTACAGACTGCTGTTTTGTAAAGTCTCTGGGAACTTCCAAAAAATTGGAAAGTCCTTAGTCCATAGTCAACGTGCTCCTTTGAGTGTAAATCCATAGTCCAGGGATTAGAGTAGGAAAGAAGCAAAATGGCGATGCATCTAGGGTCTTTTATATCCTCTGTTCGAAGAAGAAGAATCTCCAGGCACATGACAAAGCTCACAGTACAGTTTGTGGAAAGTTGCCAAAATTGCCGCTTGAACACTTTTTCTTTCTTTTTTAACCAAAAAAAATGGTATTACATTAGCTATCCTCCAGTCACCTGGTACAGAGGCTAATTTAAGAAATAGGTTACATACTGCAATTGGTAGTAATTCTGCAATTTTATATTTGAATTCCTTCAGAACTCTTGGGTGAATACTATCTGGCCCTGATGATTTATTACTATTTAATTAATCAATTTGTTCCAAAATCTCCTCTATTGACATCTTCATCTGGGACAGTTCCTCGATTTGTCATCTAAAAGGAGTGGCTGACGTGTGGGAATCTCCTCACATTCTCTGCAGTGAAAACTGATGCAAAGAATTCATTTAACTTCTGTAATGGCTTTTCTTCTTTTGAGTGCTCCTTTAGCACTTTGATTGTCCAGGGGCCTCACTGATTGTTTGGCAGGTTTTCCGTTTGTGATTAACTTTAATTTTTATTTGCTGTTAGTTTTTGTCTTTGATAGTTGCTCTTCAAAGTCTCTCTTGGCCTGCCTAATTATACTTTTACCCTTGACTTGCCAGAGTTTATGCTCCTTTGTATTTTCCTCAGTAGGATTTGATTTCCAATTTTTAAAGGAAGCCTTTTTGTCTTTATATCAATATTCCACATGAGGATGGACTACAAGCTGTCAAGAACAGTATCCCTGATGAGGTCATGGCACACCTGGTGGCTGAGCTTTGTCCTCACCCACAACCATTTCAGATTTGAGGGCAACTTATACTTTCAAGTCAGTGGCACTGCTCTGGGTACCTCCATGGCCCCACAGTATGCTAACATTTTTATGGCTGACTTAGAACAACACTTCCTCAGCTCTCGTCCCCTAGTACCCCTCCTCTACTTGCGCTACATTGATGACATCTTCATCATATGAACCCACGGGAAGGAGGCCCTTGAAGAATCCCACCTAGATTTCAACAGTTTCCACCCCGCCATCAACCTCAGCCTGGACCAGTCCACACAAGAGATCCACTTCCATTACAGTGCAAATAAGTGATGGTCCACCCTATGCCAGAAACCTACTGGCCACTATACTTACCTACATGCCTCCAGCTTCCATCCAGGACACACCACATGATCCATTGTCTACAGCCAAGCCCTAAAATACAACCAGATTTGCTCCAATCCCTTAGACAGAGACAAACACCTACAAGTTCTTTATCAAGCATTCTTAAAACTACAATACCCACCTGGGGAAGTGAGGAAACAGATTGACAGAGTGAGACAGGTACCCAGAAATCACCTACTACAGGAGGGGCCCAACAAGGAAAATAACAGAACACCACTGGCCACCACATACATCCCCCAGCTAAAACCTCTCCAAAATGTCATCAACAATCTACAACCTATCCTGGAAAACGATCCCTCACTCTCATAGAACTTGGGAGGCAGTCCAGTCTTTGCTTACAAACAGCCCCCCAACCTGAAGCAAATTCTCACCAGCAACTACACACTGCACCACAGAAACACTAACCCAGGAACCAATCCCTGTAACAAACTTCATTGCCTACTCTGTCCCCATATCTACTTTAGTGACACCATCAGAGGACCCAGCCACATCAGCCACACCATCAGGAACTCATTCACCTGCACATCTACTAATGTGATATATGTCCATCATGTGTCAGCAATGCCCCTCTACCATGTACATTGGCCAAACCGGAGAGTATCTACATAAAAGAATAAATGGACACAATTGGACATTAGGAATGGTAACATACAAAAGCCAGAGGACACTTCAATCTTCCTGGACATTCTATAACAGATTTTTGAATGTTGACATTTACTATTTGAAATTAATTAGTATTAATGCAGCATTTTAGGCATTTCCTATACTTAATGGCATTTGCTGCCTGTGCTATGTACTATCCTATATACAGGATATTTTTATTTTATATATTTGCCAAATTATATTCTAACTTAACTGAATAGGGTGCAAGTCAACATCAAATTTGGTTTACATAAGGAAAGGATAAATGGACACATCAGATATTAGGACTGGCAATATACAAAAACCTGTAGGAGAACACTTCAATCTCCCTGGACACACAATAGCAGATTTAAACAAAAAAACTTTAGAAACAGACTTCAAAGAGAAACTGCAGAACTAAAATTCATTTGCAAATTTAACACCATTAATTTGGGCTTGAATAGGGACTGGGAATGCCTGGCTCATTACAAAAGCAGCTTTGCCTGTCCTGGAATTGATACCTCCTCATCTATTACTGGGAATGGACTACATCCACTCTGATCGAATTGGCCCTGTCAACACTAGTTCTCCACTTGTGAGGTAACTCCCTTCTCTTCATGTGTCAGTATAATAATGCCTGCACCTGTAATTTTCACTCCATGCATCTGAAGAAGTGGGTTTTTTACCCACTAAAGCTGATACCCAAATAAATCTGTTAGTATTTAAGGTGCCACCGGACTTGTTCTTTTTATCTCTCTCACTCTCTGTTTAACCATGGTTGCATCTTTTGGCCCTCTTAAGGTTTTGGGTTATTTTCAAGTCCTGTCTATGTTTCTCTGTCTTCTGTAGCTCCTCTAATTCAGCTACTCTGGTCTCAGGAGCCTGTGTGCAGTCTCTGAGGGCCCTGAGTTGCTCGCATGTGGCAAGCAAGCGAGGTGCACAACAAAACAAACTGACAAGAAACTCACCCCATTAGGGCTTCCTTCATCAGTTCTAATCCCTCTCATCCTAAAATGAAGCTACATTCATGTGACAGCATTTCTCATGTCTAATATTATCAAATGAGGACAGAAGCAATCAGAAATCTAAATAATTTGCTTATCCTAAATGCTACAGGGAGAGGAAGGGAAGAGATAAAGAAGCCTCCAAAGCTATTACATCAAGATGATGAGAGAAGATGGGTTACCAAATCTCATATAATGGTATGTGAAAAGCTGTCAACAAGTGCCAGGCTCTCAGCTAGGAATTTTTCTCTATGGACAGTGCAAGGGAGGGTGGGATATTGAAAAGCATCTTTGTGGCTTCAGAGCTTGAGTCTCTTTGACTTTGAATGATACTCCTGCTGTTGTCACTTAGGAACTCATAAAAATTCCACCTCAAGTGTTTCATGATGAAATTTGAAGAGCAGCAATTTGGGCCTTGATTTACCCTTTCACTAAATACTACAGGATGGCAGTATCTTCCTTGGTGGATGTTGCCTTTGGCTGTTGGGTCCCAATCCTTTAAACCTTACACCTGATATTTTTGCTCATTCTTACTCTTGCCCCCTTCTTTCCAGCAGTTTCAAATCTCCTGCAGACTAAAGGATTCTTGTCATGACAAAAAATTGGTGAGAACAAAATTGTCCTACTTTTATATTTTGGAGGCATTTATACAGTTGGTGGAATTATTTTAAATTGCATGTTTGGGTCATCTTTAACAAAGGCATGCTATCTTTTAGATAAGCATCACTCCTTAATGTGCTAGCAAAATATGAATTACACATAGAGAAGAAAAATCTATACTGTGGCCCTGTGATTTTTTTTTCCTTTTTGGTTCCCAATACAGAACTATCTCAAAGATATACTTTTGGAGCAAGTATCTAGGGTGTCGGACACCACTGCAAATTACCCTAAAACCATCAGTAAAATAAAATGTACTTAAATGCTTTAAATATCCCTGCAAACAAGCAAAAGGAGTCCTAATCTATCATCTTTACTACTCTAGCTGCTAATAAGTTCTGTGACTTCTTTTGGATAAAAACACTGCTAGTGTGAAAGCTGATCAATGTAAGCGAATCTTTATCACTTTTACCTTAAGTAGCTGATGTTGTGAGTCTTTGGGTTTGGGGAGCATTACTGAGACAATCTTTATAAGAGAGCTATTAGTCTTGGGCAGCCTAGGATTTGACAGCTCATGAGGTTACTGAGACCATTATATTACCAACATAATTTCACATTCCATAGGCATCTGCTTCAGTAGCTCATGAGAGATACAGAACCTAAGTCATTTTTGTTACTAACCTGTAGGACATTGCAAAAGACTTGTTGTTTTTTCGTCGTTGTTGTTACAGGGCAAAACAGGACATTTTGTATAAATACTTCTGAACAGTTATTTTTCACTGTTTCAAGGTTCTTAAAGATGTCATAAAAACATGAATAGTAGTTGGCATGAAAATACTCTCTAATTTATGTCTCTTAGACAAGGGACTTAATCAGCTTGAAGAGTTATTTGTTCAAATACTTTCACAGAAGTCAGAAGAATTTCAGCCAGACAGGTGCATTATTGTATGAGTTGAATTTAAAGCTGCAACTGCCATGAGTGAGATATAGGTTCCTGGATTACAAGAGATAGGGGCAGACTATATACTTTCTTCCTCACGCTTGTGACTGGAATAACACTGAGTTCAAATACAGCTATTCCACATCTCTGAATGTGAACATTTTTCAAAAAGCTAAAAATACATGCAGTTTAATTATTAGGCATGTGTATCAAATGTTCCTTTTATGTATAGCTTCTCTCAGTATATCATTATCTAGGTTTAACCAATTGCATTTCAGTTTAAAGAATCTTAAAAATAATAATTTCTTGGTTCAAAGTTTTTGCATTAATATTTTTGTCACATCGTATATTGCAGCACTATGCTTTTATTTGGGATGCATCAGTCTACTAAAATGTTGCATTAAAATTTCACACCAACAGTATATTATCCAAGACAGTGGATTACAACTGTAATTGCTCTCATGTTTTAAAACGATGGGATTGAATCCAAGTAAATTTTCACAGACTTCATGAAAATAATGTGCACCACCACTCTACATATGATTATCTTCCTGCCAGCACAATGTGGCATCTAAAATTGAACACTATGCTGCTTTGACTCAGAGGAAACAATGCCACTGTGTAATAGATTAATAACTTTAAAGCTGAACAGCAAAATTTTAATTGCTTATGATCTTGACCCCTCTCTAGTCATCACTCTAAATTACATGCATGCAGAAACCAGGCACACTTGCAGACCTAGGCTGAGGGCCTGACTAGCACATCCAGTGGTGTTACATGGCCTAACGAGATGTTGCAGGATGCCCAGGCACAGGGTCTAATTTGTCTTCCTTCTCCATTCCCCAGTGCTTGATGTTTGTACAGTTAATACCATGCTGCTGTCTTTATAGTTAAATTAATTTTGCCATTCTGTGCTCCGCTATGCTTTCTAGAGATCTATGCAGTACATTACATCTGCACTACATTTTATGAATTCATCTGCATGTCCTGAATTCTTGTGAAATGCATAGTGCATTTAAAGTGCATCCCCCCCACCAATGCTATTGTGATATTTGACTTAGTACCACATGACATGATTAAAAAATAAGCACTATACAAAATCAGTGCAGTACATAGGGACTGGCTAACCGGTAGATCTCAATAAGTAATTGTAAATGAGGAATCATTGTCCAATGGGGACACTTCTAGTGGGTCCCAAAGGGATCTGTTCTTATTCTATTCAGTATCTTCATCAATGATGTGGAGGATATGAGATGTAGTCTGTTTGGAAAGCCCAGCCCATAGAAGAGAATGGGAGCATAAGGCAGCCAAAAGATAACTCTTACTTGACATGGCAGCGCTATTTTGAATTAAAATATTTGAGGTTTCAATATTTCACTGGAAGATCAGATATTTTCCACAGAAAATGTCAACAAAAAAGAAAAGCTTTTTGTCGAATTTCTATTGTAGGGAGGAAAAACGCTTTTCCATCCTGTTCTAGTTAGCTATTTCAGAAATGAAGAGTGATTTCCAAAAGTGACTAGTGAATTTGTTGCCTCAATTTTTGTGTGTCCAAATGGAGATGTCTTAAAGGGGGCTGATTTTCTGAGTGAGGATGCTTTGACCTTCTGAAAATAAAATCTCCTTGAGGTTTCTTAAATAGGGCATCCAAAATCATTAGACATTTTGATTATAACGTCTAATATTAAAAAAGTGATCAAAGATTAAGTAGTTCCATAATCCCCCCACTCTCTCCCACTTTATTTTTGCGTCCTTGCAATAATTTTTTCTTTTTAATTCCTGCCCCAACTCTTATTTCTCTGCTATTGGATTAACCTATTTCAATCAATTGATCTTAGACACTACTACAGCTGAGAGGAGCCAACCATGGCTCCTTGATTCTCAGCCACTCTACGCCATCATAAATTTCTCCTCCTGAAGCTTTAAATTTAACCTCTGCAACCATCAGAAGGTCCCTCAGGGACATAATACTGGCAGGGAATTGGTTGTAGCAGAGCATCACTCTGCCATATACCTTTCCCTCCATTTACCCCAATATTCCCCTGCTTCAGCTTATACCAGGTGGGCAGAATTCTGGTGCAGGAGGCAGTTCTGACACCTCTCAATGCAAAGCTGGCAGAGTGACAAGACTGGCACTGAAGTTCACTTTGCCCCTCATGACTTTGGTGGACCAGAGAATTTGGCCATAGCGTGTCTTCCCCTTCAGCTCAGCTGTACCTTTTCAGTTTGGCTTTGCTTCCTGAAACAGCAGATCTGACTGGTTGAACTTTGCTGTCTATGATAATATGATTGGTTGAATGGAAGACACATCTGATCTGAGGGTTTATTTGCATAGGTTAGTGTCCTTCACATATCTGATCAATCTTTACATATTAAATCGGTGAATTTGTTGATAAAAGTGATGGCTGTGGCTAGAGTCAGGGACAAGGTAAACTTTTTAAATGGCTCTGACAGCGGCCCTCAGCCCAGATCTGTAAAACTCCTGCTCTTTCAGATTTTGACCTCTCTTAAATAAATCCAAGGGACATATATCAGTATCTTGAGATATGAAAACTCTACACATGCACTCTACACATGCACGGGTATGAAAGGCAAAACTTGTAATAAAAGATTTCCTTCCACGAGGATGCAGAAACTGTATTACAGCAGGACTTGAGTGCAGTAGTGCATTGTGGCATGCTGCAATGCATAATTAGAATTGACTTGCTATTTAAAGAGACCTTATAGAAAGATTTGTTTTTTTTTTTTCAAAAAGCACCAGTTCTGTCTGCTACTACAGATTTCTGTGGTGGTTTGTCTTCACTATAAAGGGTGCCTGGTACTCTAGAACCTGCAGTTTTCACTCCCTCAGAACTTATTGTAATTGTTCATTCCTGGTCATTACCCAAAAGCGAACAAGTTTTTTACACAACCTTTGACCCAGTTTTGAGGGATGGAGAATGAAAATGATACTTTTTGTAGTGCATGTGTATATCTGGGGTGGGGAGTGCCTTTTGACACCCAGCCTGCAGACAAAATATCTGAGCACTGAAAGGTGAAATTTGGCCTGGAAATTGCCTTCAGTGTGGCACATATAATTCTAGAGTAAATTGTCTTGGGTTTGATTGAGTTATGAACTTTTGAATATTCTTGAATATTTTCAGCAGAACTTTTCCTCCTGCCTCACTGCATGAAGCTCAGTATGGGCCTGATCCCATACCAGTGATATCAGTGGGAGTGGGTTTACATTGTGTGTGCACCTGAGGGGGGACAATGCATTTATCTGCACAGTGAACTTGCTTTTCAGTGAACTGATTAACCACCTTTACTGATGTGATTCAACCTAGAACTAGGCCTTGAAGAGAGGGATTCTGCTGACCCTGTAAGATGTGAACATGTCTCAGCCCTTGTAAGACCATTATAAGACCATTGCCTCACTTTGTTTTTCTAATGTCAACAGGAACCCTTTTTTGTTATTACCCTTTGTGCACTGCTAACCACTGAGGAAAAGCACCTTTTGTCATTATGGACAGCTCAATTGATAGCAGTGTCCAAAAAGTAAGCAAGGCGTTAAGCTGTATTAAATGAGGGATAGGTAGTAATAGCAAAAATTATTATGTAAATGCAGTGGTGCTTATTCATATCAAACATGGTGTTAATTTCTGGTCATCCATCTCAGGAGATGTAGCCAACCCAGAAAAGGCCAGGAGAAGGGAGTGGAGCAAAAGGCACACAATTAAATGTAAATGCAAGCTATTTAAAACTTATCAAAAGACATTTTTTTTCTACAGTGCATAACTGACCTGTGGAACTCATTGCCACAGGACAGTCCTTAGGCAAAGAGATTAGTAGCAATCAGAAAAGGATTAGCCATTTGTATGAAAAGCAAAAATACATTAGCTATAGTAAAATAACTGTTTCTGAAATATATCAACCTTCATGCTCCAGGACAAAGGGCAGCCATTGAGTGCCTGGGGATAAGAAGAAACGTATGCTTTCCTTTGAAGTATTTGGTACCGGCTATTGTTAGAGACATGCTACAAGAGTAGATGGATCATTGGTCCAGTCCACAGCATGGCAATTCCTTTGTTCTTATGCACTAATATCCCTGTGACTGTAAGGTCTCTGAAATGTCTGGTTTTCTTTAATGATAGAATATCAGTTTCACTCTAGTTGCAAGAGGCATCAATGGCTTAATCCCCTTCTTTCTTAAAAACAAAGTAAACAAAAATGAGTTCACTCGTGTAATCTTCACATTCTGTTGTCTACTGAATTGAAGTTGTGGTTCTTTTACTACCTCTTCATCTAGTTCAGTTGTGTTGCTGGAGACTGAAGATTAAACTGTCTATTTTCTCCTTCATAGATTCAAAATTGTATCCATGCTCTGTTCCAAACAGGTGTTGAAACAATATTTTTCTTTTCATAAAAGGAAGAGCTCTAATTCAGCAACATCTGCTACCAAAGTGCTCCACAAACAAGAGAGCAAAATTGTCTGCCACAGTAATTCCCAAACAAATGACAATGGAGAGTCAGAACACTTTATAAGGCGATCCCTGTGAGCACACTTTTGTGGCTTTTTATTGTGAAATGTTTCATATTCCAAGATAATAGACCAAGTAACAAGCAGGAGTAATAGTTGCTGTCTTTCAACCCTTTTTCCCCCCCCTTTGTTACACTGGCTCATTTTAGAAGTTGTTATTCAGACCAAGTTTTGTGCATTTTTTTTAAAAGAGAGGATTGTTTTTATAAATACCTGACATTTTTCTCCCAGTTATCTTGTATTGGATGACCAAAGTGAACTGTCTTTAGCATTAATGA
The DNA here is from genome assembly GCF_003597395.2 of Chelonoidis abingdonii. Classification (NCBI taxonomy): domain Eukaryota; kingdom Metazoa; phylum Chordata; order Testudines; family Testudinidae; genus Chelonoidis; species Chelonoidis abingdonii. The sequence goes on along the minus strand of NC_133769.1, from coordinate 181,124,389 downwards.
AGTGATAACTATAGCATTTTTTAAAGAAAATTCCAGTGACTCTTTTTGTAGCATGGTCAGGAGGTCAATTTAGTGGCATATCCAAACTTGATTCCAGTGTCTGAATGAATACCATGGTTCATTCTCCTCTGGGTTATGACCTGTGAACCTGAGGAAGTGTCTTGAATATGGACTCTCTGAAGTGGCAATATCATACTGCATTTCTATAAGTTTGCATGTAAAGTATTGCAAAGAAGGTAGCTGAGTAAGTAGAGGTCACTTAAAATTCAGAGCAGGTTGTGTTCTATTGCAGACATTTCTTCATCCAGTCGGAGTATGACTGGTGGCCAAACGCAGCCAAGGCAATGTCTCTTGAATGACCCAGTTTTCTTGAGTGGTGCAATTTAAAAAAAAAAAATCTAGAATGAAAAATATTTTGCCAAAACCCATTCAGTTCTACCTGTGCAATAGCTCAGATGTGAATGGAGTGGTTATGATTTACATAAAGCAGAAATGGACTGATTATATAATACCTGTCGTAATTTTATTGTAACATACATACTGTAAAATTAGTATATTCTTTCTGTCCTCTCTTGTTTATCTTTCCCTCTCCCTTCACTGATGATCTCTCATGCCATCTCTTACTCCCTATGTTCTCTCTCAATCTCCTTCATTCTTATTCTGCCCTAGTCTCTCCGTCCCTTCACATGCTTGCAGAGACTGCCTCCAGAGTTCTTCTCCCGGCTCATAGCCTCTCCTTTTCAAAACCACTTATTTGTTCTCATGCATTGGGATTCAGAGAGGAAGCATCAAGGCATAATTTATCCTCTTAGTCTCTGCAGCCCAAGAGTGGACCATGTGCATGACCTTCCTCTGTATAAGGGCCTTTTCACATTCCCATTCATTTGCACCTCACTCCTAATTCAGGTTCCTCCTTTTCTGGAACAGGCTCAAAAGTTGGGAGTGGATTTTTCATGTTCACTAGGCCTGGAGAGGGATCTGGTCACTAGAGGTGGCGGCAGATGCAGCACAATGAGTGCTGCTGTTGGAAGAGGTGGGAGGCGAAGGGACATGGGTTGAGATGGGAGACATCAAGGATCAACAGTGAACCAAGACTGGGTGAAGCATCAGCCAACAGAGGTTGTCTCTGAGCATCCTGTTTCATCTCCACTGTGGTAACCCCACGTAGCTTGCCCAGAAACTAGCTGCCTGTTCAGTGACCCATTATGAACCCTATCCCAGCACTCTGTTCTTATATGGTGTCTTTATCTTTGCTCTTCTCAGAAAACATCTTCCTTCCTCCTAGCTAAAAAGAACATATCAACTACACTTGGTAAACCTTTAAAAAATCATGGGGACAGTTTTTAAGGGGTTGATGTTCTTTGTTCTCATTTTATTTTATTTTTAAAGTCTTTTTTGCACCTTTCTTTTGTCTCTGAGTTCCTCCACTGTGATTCTGCCTTGATTCAAGATGAGCATGCTCAGGAGTGGAAGGGTTTGGGATTACATGATGTAAGCAGAGTCGGGATGAGCTCTACCCTGACATCTGGTGCTGAATTATGGGGAGTGTGGAAAGAATCTCAGGGAGCATGGAAAGGAATTCCAGGTATTTGCATTGGCACACCCACCCCACCTAGCATAAGCCCACGGCAGTCTGGGATGGTTATTTTGACAGCTGGGATCCCCAATTTCTTTGTTATTCGGGCAGGAGGAAAAAAAAGTGCTGTCACCCTAATTATGTGAATGAGGAACTATGAGACTGCTTTATGATAGAAATGACTCAACCTAAATTAAGTAGTACTTGCTAGACAAGGGACATGGGTTCTAAAACCCAGTGAACGGAGAGAGGTTGGGGACTGGTGTGTGTGTACCTGATGGTATGGGCCCCTTCTGAGGCCCTGGAAAACCAATTGCACATCCTCCTCTCTCCACTGTTAAAGAGTGGAGCTAATTTTGATTCCATTAGGAGTCCATCTAGAGACTGCTGAGCTGAATTCATGTTGGGCCAATGGTGCATCAACACCAGGGCTCCCTTACTAAGAGCTGAAATCACTAAAAGAGCTGAGCTGAGATCACTGAGTGCTGTGTTAACTAGTGGGGGAGCCTGAAGACCTATCGCTAAGCAGCTGGCAGAGTAGAGCACTTTGCAGCATGTTGGAGCAGCCCATGGAACAGTGAGCAGAGTGGAGCGGTTTGCAGGGACAGCTGGAGGCCTCGTGGGTTGGCTGGAGGAGCGGCACAACTGGTGTAGTGGAGCTGGTCGTGGTGAAGGCTGCAGCAGAACTCCACAGAAAGGTGGAGCAGTTGGCCCTGGCCCACGTAAGGTGCCCCTTAACACCCTGTATGGGCTTCCCCTCCCCCCATTTCCACCCAGGCTGGTGGGGGGTAAAACTCTGCAGATAAACTTTTGAACTCCGGGGTGGCACTGACCAGAGACTTTCGGGTTGTTGGACTTTGGGGTGATTGGGCTTAAGACCCTAAGGGGGAAAGGACATTGCCAGATGTACTTAGAGGTGGGGTTTTTGGCTTATGGTTTGTGTTATAATCCTATTTGTGGTATTTCTCCAATGTGATGCCACATTGTTTCCTCCTTTATTAAAAGGAGTTTGCTACACTCAGACTCCGTGCTTGCGAGTGGGGAAGTATTGCCTCCTAGTGACGCCTGGCAGGGGATGTTATGTAAGTGTCCCAGGTCACTGGGTGGGGGCTCGAGCCGGTTATGCATTGTGTTACTGAAACGAAACCCCTGGATACTGAACCCGGCCCTTGTTGCTGCCAACTCAGAGGGGCAGAAGGGTTACAATTATAGAAGCTGGGGATAGTGTACTGCAGCTTCATCGTGAATAGGAGTAAACTGTTTGCAGTGCCAATACGGGTTAATGTATAGTGAAGTCATTTTCATTTATAAGCAGATGACTTATAACCATACTTACACTCTGCAATGCATTTCAGCATTGCACACTGGGTGGAAGAAGGCTATAATCTATTTTGCTATAAAAACGGAGTTCCATTATATGTTTGCTATGAGCAGGTTACACTGTGCTGCTCTTTGGATAGTTTAGTAAAACATTTCAGACGTGAACTCTCTCGCTCTCCATTGACTGAACTTTGCAATTTAAAAATAATGTACAGTTCCACTATCTAAAGACACTCCTAATGGGCCACTTTAACATTGTTTAGATGCTGGGTAATTTGTTACAGCCTGAATTGCCCCTTCTATTTAATAGCTGAAAGTTAAATGTTGCCATCAAAAACTACTGGTCTGTTGAGCAGTGATCCATGTGAGAACAGCGAACCTATGTCTCTGCAAATTTGTTAGTCATCTATGAGGCAGAGCAAAGCTGACCTCATAATGTCAAATCCCATTTAGAGCTGGTGAATTCGTTGGAGAGGGAAGTACTTGATATCTTTTGAGCTGTATTAAGAAATATACTGCTGTGCAGGAGTAAATTAACGTGGAGACTCTAGCCTTTCCAATAATTTATAGTTGAATTCTGTCTTTCAGGAGACAGGAATGCAGTTAATACAGGCTGTAACTTGGGTAAATGGTTGCAGACCAGGGACATGTCTAAAGTGCCTGAAGCAATGGTTCTGCCCTTCTGTGGTCACAGTTTCCTTCTAATGGAGTTTACTGAAACCTTACTTGTGGCTGCACTTTATAACATTTGTCAGAAGCAGAAGTTCACATCCCTTTGATAAAACATCAGATATAAAAATGTGTAAAGGGCCATGTTCCAAAGTTCACTTGTGAATTCTTTTCACGCTGGATGTCCACACTGTTTATGAATAGCATATTCTTTTTTCCATGGATCCCATGGATCTTTCAAGTAGTTGTGTTGCGCAGAGCATCATCAATAGAACTGGTTGAGAATTTGTCAACAAAATGGGTTGTTTTTTTTAATTAGAAAATGCCTCTTTGTTGTAACCCACATTTCAACAAAAAGTGTCTGTTCTGAAAAAAACTTGAGTTGGAAAACTTTCTCAGATCCAGGTTGGAATTTCTGGTGAGAGCGAAACATCAGATTGGCCAGTTGGGACACTCATCTGGCGTATGGGAGATTGATATTCATAATGGTTTTCCAGCCAACCCTAAACATCAAATCAACTTCCTCTGCTCTGGCTTTCTTGATGGGCATGAATAAATCTTTCATGTCCATCTTCTACACTTCTAGAAGGCTTGCAGTTAGCTAGATGGTATTTTGCCTATAGGATATCAACATCAGATTGGTGCACTGGTCATTAACACTCTTTCAATGGTAGGTTTTAAATAGTATATAGGGGAATCTCTATTTTATGAACTGCAGAATGAGGAGGAGGCCACAAACATATCCATGAAATTCAACTGTAAACTTTACAGATAATTAAAACAAACTATTCTTCCTTGTGGATCAGACATAAGTAGTCCATACTCTTCACGATCTCTGTTGCTTGGGATAATGAATTTTCTTTTGAGAGAGACCCCAACACTCAGGAAGCAAATTCCCTAGTAGCCCAACTAAGCACAACCCCACAGACTATCAAAAAGTAACATTCTTTTAATCAAGAACAGTAATAATTACTAATTGCCAGACAGCACTGGAGAGAATGCTTAGCAGATATAAAATGAAGACATGATGGCTGTGTGTTTTAATGTACTTATACGTTTGGGCATGAAGATGATAGAACTCTTCGTCTGTGTATAGTGCAATTTCATGCAAACTCTCACCAGCTGTGACCTCCTTGGACAGCTCAAGAATGTGGAGTTGGGAAAAGCATGTCCGGTTCATACCAAAACTTGATATGTAAAATATCAAGCTTAGCCTTTTCAGAAGAAGGTCTCAAGTCAGTCTCAGATTAGGTGACTTAATAGATGAACTTGTAGTTTTGTTTTAAAACAAACAGGGAAAGTATTGCTCTAAAAGCTTACTGCTCCTTAGCTCATCATAGATTTTCCCATTCTCCCTCACTCCTGGATTTAGCCTTTATAAGAATTATTTGTTCTTTCATCCCTCCATTAGCCATTGTTTCAGTGAAAAACGGTGGGGGGAAATATATGTTAACAAGATCGGATGAATTGTGCTATTCTGCAAAACGTTTCATGCAAATTATCAGAGGGGTAGCCGTGTTAGTCTGGATCTGTAAAAGCAGCAGAGAATCCTGTGGCACCTTATAGACTAACAGAGGTTTTGGAGCATGAGCTTTCGTGGGTGAATACCCACTTCGTCAGACGCAGGTAGTGGAAATTTCCAGGGGCAAGTATATATATGCTAGCAAGCAAGCTAGAGATAACGAGGTTAGTTCAATCAGGGGGGTGGGCCCCTGTTCAGAGTAGGAGGTGTGAAACCAATGGGAGGGAAACTGGTTCTGTAATTGGCAACCATTCACAAGTCTTTGTTAGCCCGAACGAGTGTGTCAAATTTGGCAGATGAACTGAAGCCTCAGCAGTTTCCTTTGAAGTCTGTTCTGAAGTTTTTTCTGCAGATGGCCACCTTAAGGTCTGCTATAGTTGGCCAGGGAGGTTGAAAGTGCCTCTCCTGCATGTTTGTTGTATACTTGCCATCCTGATATCTGATTTGTGTCCATTGTATACCTCTTCCGTAGACATGGTCCAGTTTGGCGATGTACATAGCAGAGGGGCATTTGCTGCATATGATGGCGATATTTACATTGGTGGACGTGCAGGTAATGGAACCATGATGGTTGGCCTGATCTGGTTAGTCCTGTGATGGTGTCGGCGGTGTTTAGATATGTGGGCAGAGTTGGCATCGAGGCTTTGTTGCAAATGATTGTTCCTGAGGTAGTTCATACTGGTTAATAGTGTGCAGGTTGCTCGGTGGAAATACGTCAGGTTGGCCAGTCTGTCTGTGGGCAAGGATCGGCCTGCCACCCAAGACCTGTGAAAGTGTGGGATCATTGTCCAGGATGGGTTGTAGCTCCCTGATGATGCGTTGGAGGGGTTTTAGCTGGGGGCTGTATGTGATGGCCAGTGGAGTCCTGTTGGTTTCTTTCTTGGGTTTGTCATGCAAATTATGGGATGCAACTTTACCTTTTTTAACTCTCATGTAAGCTCTCTGTCTAGCCCAAACAAAACAGATGAATTTTTCTCCATTACTCTTTCTCCCAGATTAAAAGAGGAATAAAATGTAGTTGAGGGAACAACCTGGAAAAAAATAAGAGGAAGGATAGAAAGGGGAAGGAAAGTGGGGGAAAGAAAATATTCCTCAAATTAATTTAATTATTTCTCATATCGCGTAGAGACATGCTTTACATGCATATGGAGTCATCGCTCCATACTTATGGTGCAACTAGCCATCCTATTAGGTCCTAATACTACAGTGATAAATGCAGTATCTGAGTCCTTCCAGCAGTGCACTGAGTAACGTGGGGGGAAGGAAGGAGAATAATTGCCCACTGCCCCTCTTTATGAAAGCTAGACTTAGGAATGAGGTTAGGGAGCACTAAATGTCAAGAGCCAGGCTTTCCCTGTTTGTGTTTCAAGGCTGTCCTGGTGAATGCTGTCCTGTTCCTCTTTTGTTTTTATACGCTCTAATTTTCTGTTAACATTAACTCCAGTGAGAACTTTTCCGTATGGTCAATGATCTGCAGTTCTGCTGAGCACTCTTTCTCTTGTTGCCATACAAAACCCATGGGATCCCTTGGTTAGTTTCATTAAGAAACTTTCATGGTTTTATATGAAACTTTATAGGGCTCTACATAGTGAAGCCTTTAAAGTGATTATGTAGAATTCTTATCAGTTCCAGCTCTACTGTACAAAAAGGAATGGAACTTAAAATACATATATGCAAACCGTATCTTCTACGAGAGCATAACAGCTAAGTCTCCTGGATAGGAAAGTGGAAAGTTTAGCCAACTGTGCTGTGTTATGTTATAGTAGTGGGCTGGGAAATAACACAGGTGATCATAACAACTGGAGAGGATTTATTATATAAAGCTCTGTTCACTTTTAATAAAATTGTCCTTGAAACCCAGCTAGGCCAGAAATTAATGAGAAGCTTACAACCATTTCTCAGCAGAGCAATCTGAAATTTCACATGGTGAGAATCGCTTATCTCCATGTCTTAACTGAATTTTATTTTAAAATACAGTTTTTAATTAAAGTTTGCTATTTGGTGCCTGCTGCTAGTGGCTGCTATCTTGCTGACAGGTGACACTTGTAGTATGGAAGCCTGATGTAGGAGATTGTAAAGCAGTTTGAATTTTGTATTAAAACTGGTTTACCATCAGATTCTGTCCTGCATCAAGATCTGCTTGGTATAGGAAAGAGAGAGAGGACGAGTTATAGCTCCCTGATTCTTAAGCTGCCCCAACAGCAGCCCTGATATAAACTGGAATCGCCCAAGGTTGCTCTAACTTACTACAGCAGGTTATGGTACCCAAGGGACTACTCAGCAGCTGAGAATTGCCATAGGCAGGGGAAAAGTGTTCTCCCCTTCCTTGATGCTCCCTATGACAGCATGGGAAGAAGGTTGTCAGAGGAGCCAATGTTATACCAGTTGAGACTTCCCCTTTGCCAGAGCATTTCACAGCAAAGAGCTATAGTGAAATTTCATCCCCTTTGCATCACTCAGAGTACGCAGTGGACAGAACTGGAGCTGAGGATCTATCCCAGAAACTTTTATTGTGTGAAGACTAAACATCCTTTGTTATCCTCTGATTGCTTAAACCAATATTCAGATGGGAAATTTTCCCTAGAGGCAAGTTGTTATTTCATATTTGTTTGTATTAATGCAGTGCCCAGTGGCTGCAGCTGAGGTTGGGTCCCTATTGCCCACTGCCTTGAAAACTTTGCAATCTTTAGTAGACAAAATAGATCAAGTGTAGGAGAGGAAACAGAGTCAAAGTGGCCTGCCTGAGGTCATGCAGAAGAGCCAGGAATAGAATCCTGATCTCCGGACTGCCAGTCCAGAGCTGTATCTGTTAGACAACACTGTGGCTCTACATTTATCCCCAAATTGACTGTTGTGGGGTTTCTTGCACTCTTCCTCTGAAGAAGCTGGTACTAGTTTAATGACAAGATACTGGACTTGATGGATTACTGCTTGATCCAGTGTGGCAATTCCTATGTTCATAAGTTTTCAAAAAGCTTATGGAAAGAATCACTTCAAGTTCCAGTGCTAATCAAAATGGAAGCAACTTTTTTTCTAAGCATATGCAAGCTACTTGGTCAAAACTCCTTCAACCGCTAAGTTCGTCTCTAGCCTGATATCAGCTTGGAAATCCTGACTCTTTCAAAGGATGATAAATGTTATCTGCCAATCTCTTCCACTGAATAAACTCTGTTTGATCTGCATTAATCACATTTGGCAGGAACTGTTCAAGCCTGCTAGCAGCAATCTTGGTGAACAGCTTGGCATCATTGCTTAATAATGAACTGGAACATTATGAAAAACAACATGAAGGGGCTTTCCCTCCCTGCCAAGTTAATGATATAACCATCAAATTAAATGAATAGTTTAAAATATTCAATAAAACTGGAAGTGCTTTGTCCTAAACCACTTTATAAGTTTCAAGATGAAAAAGTCCCTCGTCTCAGTCTTTCCCCATTTTCCTATTAAATTCCACCTAGCTCAAAAGCAGAATGTCTTTTTAAGCAGAACTGAGAAATAGCCAGTATTTTGAGTTTCTTTTTTTAATTTAATTTAAAATATTGAATTTCCCAAGATCAATAACAATATAACATTAAAACAGTTTTGCATGATGACAAGATTTTAGAGACCAAACTAGGTGAGATAATATCTGTTTTTGGACCATTTCTGTTGGTGAGAGAGACAAGCTTTCTAGGTTGACCAGACGTCCTGATAAAATCAGGACCATCCTGATATTCAGGTGTTTGTACCGCGTCCTGACCGATCTTCGGTTGGGACACAATTTGTCCCAATATTTTGCACCACCGGCAGCACTTGGCTTTTTTTTTTTTTAAAGTGTCTCGATATTTTCTTTCTTTCATCTGATCACCCTAAACCTTTCTAGTAAAAGGTGGCTGAGGTAATATATTTTATCTCTAATGTCACTGATCTACAATTTTTGAGAAGTCGTCTGCTTCAGAGATAAAATGTGGTATTTATTATGTATTTTGATGTGCCGAATTCAAATATGACAATTAAAACAACTGATTGGCTACTGTTTCTAAGATATTTAAGTTTTTACATTTTATGTCTAGATATATATTGTGTAGACTAGTAGAGTTTTATCATAAATTGAACCAGGTCTTGTCTCAAGATGTTACTGGTCCTAGGCCTGTACACATTGATAATTAGCAGCGATTTCACCAGTCTCGCTTCGTTGTGTTATGGTCTACTCAAAGACACTGGCCCCATGCAGCGCTGTAAACCGTTATCGTGTGTTAAAAATCAGCAAAAGGGTTATATAAATAAAATTTATTATGAACAAAAGGCAAAAAACTATTATATAGGTAATAGTTATAGGTCCTATTTACAGTGTCTACTCGGGCAACTGCTCGCTGTCTCTTGTATTCATTAAATGGAGCATCACTTGTCACTGTCCAGCAATAGTCTGCAAGCATTGATGGGCTCCATTTGCCCTGATAGCGTTTCTCCATTGTTGCAATGTCCTGGTGAAATCGCTCGCCATGCTCGTCGCTCACTGCTCCACAGTTCGGTGGAAAAAAATCTAGATGAGAGTGCAAAAAATGCATCTTCAGTGACATGTTGCAACCAAGGCTTTTGTATGCCTTGAGGAGGTTTTCCACCAACAACCTGTAGTTGTCCGCCTTGTTGTTTCTGAGAAAATTGATCACATTAGCCCTTTTGGCCACAGCATCCCACTGGGAGCTCCTGTTCAGCTGATTGTCCCCAGATCACTTTCAGAGTCAGTGCATCCCAGGGTAGAGTCTCCTATCCTGTAAGTATGGCCAATATTCTTTGTTCCTAGATGCATACATTTTCAGTTAGCCATATGAAAACACATATAATTTGCTTGCACTCCATTTACCAAGTGATCCAAATCAACCTGAATCAGTGACCTGTTCTTTTCATTATTTACCACACTCCCAATTTTTGTGTCAAACTTTTTGTTGATGGTGATTTGATGTTTTCTTCCAGATCATTGATAAAAATGTTAAATAGCATAGGGCCAACTGGAAACACACCTGCTTGAGTTAAGTTCACTTCTGTGAAGAGGGCCACCACAAGGCTGATGTGTCACTTAAATCCAATTTACATTCTCTTTTGAGGTTTTACATGGGATTTAAGTGGGGAGTAGGGCTTATGCTGTCCCTGAACTGGGATGAATTTTGCTCTGAGGCTCTTAGTCTGCAAAGATATGAACATGTGCTTAACTTTTCACATGTGAGTAAACTGAACTCACTGAGACTACACCTGCGTAATGTTCATCCTGTGGATAAATCTTTCCTGGATTGAGGCTAAAGAGTAGCCTGGACAGATCAGAGAGCACCTAGACTGCCCAGGCTTTGTCTCTCTTCTTAGGCCACACACAGCTGAGCTGCATGATCACATGCTCCAGCCTCACAGAGAAATCAGTGGGTGACTGCTGAGCAAAATGTAGTCTGCTGGTGAGTAAAAGAATGAGGAGAGGAGCAACTGGGAAGGAGAGCAAAAAAACAAAAATAATTAAAATAGAAAACGCAGAGAGAGAGAGAGAAAGTAGGTGGTGGTTGGGAGCTAAAAGGCCGAGGGAGAGGGTGTGTGGGGCAACAGGGATGGGGCATGGCAACATGAGGGGAGAGGAAATGGTGTGAAAGGTGTCTGTGCAAAAGCCATTGCAAGCTATGGGGAGGTCCAAAAAAAGAGAGGCTATGAGCTAATAGTAAAGACTCCCATTACACTAGGGGTTCTCAAACTGGGGGTCGGGACCCCTCAGGAGAGGTTTCAAGAATATTACATGAGCTGTCAACCTCGAACCCAAACCCCAGTTTGCCTCCAGCATTTATAATGGTGTTAAATATATTAAAAGATGTTTTTAATTTATAAGGGGGTCGCACACAGAGGCTTGCTATGTGAAAGGGGTCACCGGTAGAAAAGTTTGCAAACCACTGATCACGCTTACTCTGCAACTGCAGCAGCTATTTATTTTTAAAAATTTTTTAAATAAGTCAACACTATTAATAAGGAGGGAGGGATGGAACTTCTTTGTGTGTAATACAAATGTGCTACTTGTCTACAGATTCTGAAAACCATTTCCATGTTTTGGAAGTGCAGAGATGTAAGGATAATTGTTTTGGGGCACTGATGTGGGTTTTTTGTTTTGTTGTTGTTGTTGTTTCAATAAATGCTTGCTCGGTAGGCCCTGTGGATCTGAAAATGTTATATCCTACAGTTTAGATTAAAGGACTATTTATACATAGATTTTTAGAACCATAATCATTCCATGATCCTTTCCTCCCCTCTGGCGCTCCTGTAAACTTTAAGTTTTAGTACCTGGAGTTGTTCCCTAAATCATACACTTGATTAAGGAGAAACTCAACTTTTCCCTCTGGTCTGGTAATAGATTCAGTTTAGTCTGTGCCTTTTAAATTACAACAGTGCCTCAGCCTCCTCTTCTAACCTACTTCAGCAGGAAGCTGATTTTGTCTCTAAATCGGAGCTGTGTGCTGACAGTTCTGATAATCACCACTCCTGTTCTTTTCTGTATTGTGAGAATGTTAGGATATGTCATGCAAAGTGACATAAGCAATTTGTTTTAATGAATTTATTAAGCATACCGTGTTGCTCATGCACTTGTTGAATTTCAGGATGGCTAAACTGAAGTACAGACTCAAAAAGTGTTTAAATTTTAGTAATCAAAATAGAATATAAAGATAAATAATAAACAACAGAAATTAAAGATTATGACAGCATATCTAAAGTTTAGAATTTAATATAGGAGGTTTAAAATGTATTAAGAAATCATCAAGTAAATCACAAATCTAAATCTTATCACACAGTGAGAGTAAGTTCACTTACCCTAAATAGCACAGAATTAGAGTATATGGGTCTAGCATCAATATGGAAATATGAATCCCCAGTACAAGCCCTTATCTATTTGTGAGTCAATCTTTATATCATTCAAAAGGGAAGACTGTCAGTGACAGTTCAACCAAAAGCAATTCAAAAGTTAGAAATTTAGAAATCTAAGCAAATAACTTATTTACTGAAATGCCAATTCAGTTACAAGTACACCTTCTCAGATGAGTCCACATACACACACCCCTCACACTAATCCCAAGTATGCACATAAGAGTCAATGTTGCTTAGCATTTCTCTTGCAATTCACTTGAAGGTATAATTACAGATAACCACGGTCCTAATTTTAGTTCACTACAAGATGACCATGACCATGCAGCAATGTAACCAATGGCAAATTCTTTAAGATTACAACTCATAATGCATTAATTCAAACTTCTTTCTCTTGTCTGAGATGCTGTCAGTTTAATGTGACATCATGGATGATGGTGTTTGAAAAATCTCTAGGCTGTAATTGCTCAAAGCACACACTCAGCCTTTCAGCTATATTTTCACCGCATGTAAGCAGTTTAAATGGGCACTGTGTTGAACTGGTGTAATGAATCCTCCAGTCTCAACACTCTTAACAACTTACTGACTCAAAATTGTTTCTAGATATCTAGGGTGAAAGGCTCATATCCACAAAGTTAGGCTTGTAAAATATCAGTGGAATCCACAAATCCTGAGTTAGATACCTAAATTCTCCATACAATATGCGGGGGGAGAGAGGTGCCTGCGAATGGGAACCACAAAAGTCAGCATGCTGGGCAGAGAGGTGTCTAAACTAGCTATGGGAGCTGTCAATGAGAATGCTGTGTCCTAAGCCCCACCGTCTCACAGAGAGAGGTGCTGAAGTTTGGGCTGTGAGGGGTTCCTATCTCTACTTGCAATCCACAGCTTGGAACCTCTATGCTGGAGTCACGTGCTTGAGGAAAGGAGAGGGGAAGAGGTGAAGAAGTAGTTTGCCACTACCTTTATAACCTTTAACCCAGTGTTAGGGTACTCACCCAGCATGTGGGAGACCACCTCTCAGATGTGTATCTGCACTGCTGGACTACAGCATCAATCTCCCTATTTCTCCGGCCCAATTAATACTTAATTTGTTTATACCAGTGGTTCTCAACCTGTGGCACATGTGACATCCTCAGGGCCATACAGGTAATATTGGATCCAGCTCACAATGGTAAATAGGTTGAGAAGTGGAACAGCACAACATGTGAGCCTGGGCCACCCACATCAGAATAGTCCATGGTCTAGTGGTCAGAATACTCATCTGAGAGGTGGGAGACCCCTGTTCAAATCTCTTCTCAGCAGGCAGAGTGAGAAATTGATCATGGTCTCCTACATCCTGGGTGAGTGCTCTAACCCCTGGGCTCAAGGTTATAGGGGAGGCCTCTTGCTTTCTGCTGCCATCATGTGTGGAGTTAGCCATGCTCAGAGCTCACCTCCCAGATCACGCTTCACGGGCAAAATAAAGCAGTGCAACGCCTATCTTCACCTGATTTGAGGGTTGTGCTAGGGCTTATATGTGAGAGAGACATCTGGGTACCTGCTTGAAATTGCAGTGTGCATACCCAAAGGCAGAACCTTAGATGCCTGGTGAACTTTTACGGCAAAGATTTTTAGGTACCTACAGGGATAGGCGGCAAATGAGTGGGGGATTGGATCACAGTAGCATCTAAATAGTCCCTTTGTGGATCTGGGCCAAACAGGTTAGTGAAACACAGGTGGATATTATATATATTAAGTAATTCACCGGCTTTTTATTGTTTATGAGTATACTCTCTGAGAAGAATCATAAAGGAATCATGAAGTGGCCATGCTATTCATTGTATGAGCAGACATTGGAGAAATAGTTTACATACATATAACCAGCTGCCCTTCCATTCCCCTTGAAGCCAGTGGGGGATGATAATGGATCTGAATCGGACCCTAAAAAGGGACCACTGCAGCGATACTGGAAATATTTTCAAAAGCACCTAATTTTCATTTGTAAAGTGACAGCTTGAACTGAATGGAAGTTTGTGTTTGTGTTTATCTCCAACCATTGCAAACTGTCAAAATGAGCTGCTGAGTGTGCTCAAAAATAACAAACTTACTAGCTGCAGTACTTGACTCACTTTTGAAAATGGGATTTAGGTTCCTAGGTAATGTAAGCTTTTTTGAAAATATTGTTTCATTTAACCAAACTGCCCCTTGAAAGAAACTCGGTGAATAGTTAGGCTTCGCTGTGAGCCCTGAAGGTCAAGACATTTAGGATCAGGAAGGGAAATGAACTCCAAACTCTCCACTCAGAACCTTCTGCCCTTGTCCCCAGAATGCACAAATATAGGGATTGTTGGCTTGTATCCCAGCAGATCTCAAATGCTGGAGTAGAACACAAGGAGAGAGAGAATCTCCATGAAGGACACCAGTCAAATAATAGTGTTTCATTACTTACACCCAACACTTGAACTGTAATCAGAAATGAACTGGAATCCAGGAAAATCTAAAGAGAAGAATTTTTGAGTGCTCCAGGCAAGAAGCATTGCAGAGTAACTGAGCAGCTATATTCTGCACTGGGCCAGGTGTTGGGCCACATTCTTCCATGGCACTATACCCATTTAGACCAGTGAAGTCAATAGAGCTGTGCTCATTTACATCAGCTTTGGTCCTGGCCTCAAACGGCTTTCAAGGGGAATGCCTTGTAGAACATATTGCAGTAATTCAGTTTGGAGGTATCAAAGGGGGGATGCATTACTGTGGGGAGGGCTGCATCAAAACTTTTGGCCATTGCAGCAAGCCAGACCTCCAGAAAGAGCTGAGAATCCCGTGGGGCTCCTGTGTTATGAACTTTGAGTGAATTTGCTTTTTTTATACTAATCAAAGGAACACATATGATGTGCTAAATTATAACATGCATATTGGCAATTGTTGGAGATAAAAGTTGGGAAACTGAGTCACAAGTTCATTCAATTCAGGCTTAATCAATGTGTGCCTTTATACAATTTCAGACAAAATTATTGTCACTCATAGTGTCTGGACATATCCTTATGCCAGACAAACCTGGACAAGATAGAATTGGTCAATAGGCCCAACTTATCACATTGTGGGGCACCAGTAAGTTCTTCCATGATAGCTGTCGCCTTCTCCGATCCATTGATCTGGTCCTTCAGTCCCATTCTTCAGTTTCTGCTCCAGTTTTTCTCCCATTTGGGTCCAAGTTGACTTACATCTTTTGCACATGTCTACATTACAAACTACTTAGTCTTTATCCTATTGGCTTTTAGCACATCAACCCTGTGGCTTTCAGGTACCCTGGACATTATGCGTGTGCAAGCTTCAATTATGCAACTTCTGTATTTTTCCTGATGGCTTCACAATTTCTGGGTCATGTCATTTTATATCACCCTGCTTTGGGTCTTCCCAAAAAAAGAGCCTTTTATTTATCATGGCATGTTTGTGTATCTTTTACTTATATTTTCCAACACAACACGTTATCTTTGTTCTGTCACTAATCTGCTTAAAATGTAATTACTAATTCTGTATTAAAAAAAAAATTGGAAAAACCACACTTACACCAGCAAAGACTTGTCCTGTGTATTATCTCATCTGCATCTATTCGCTATGCATAATTACAAATCATTAAACAAATAGCTAACCAAGCTTTTAACATAACCATTCAGCAATCCTTCATTTTCATATTTCAGTGTTATATGCCAGTATATGTGTATTTTCCCTTTCTCCCCTTTAATCTATTAGAAGTGTGGGGGGTAGTTATGGAAAACATGATGTCAGTATTTCTTATCTTATTTAAACATGGGGAGTGGTTTCATTCAAAGTCCAGATTTGTTTGTGAATCATTACAAAGAAACTTCGTTAGAATTTTTTCTGTGAATGCTTTTTGAAGAGGGTGTCAGTTTGAAGATGTTGATATTTAGTTGTTTTTAATGGTCCCCCAACAGCAATCAATGGGCCTCTAATTTTTTCCTTTTAAAAGGTGTTTCTCTACACAGAGAAGCTCTTTGAATCTGAGTCCTTTCCTCACAGCAGTTTCGCTGGGGAAAATAATTTATGGAAGGTGATGTCATAATGGAAGCAAACTGATTTTAGCATCAATCAGAATTTGTCAGATAAAGGATAACAGTAAAAATCTGCTTGAATAAATCAGAGTTCAGAAGACCTTTGAAAAGGTTAATGTAAATGGCAGGCAACCATTTAGTATTTTTATTTTGTTTATAAAGATTAAAGGATTTATTGCCTTTCAGAAGTGGAGCCGCATTGCCCTTGGAAAGAATCTGTTAGAAAAACCGACACTTACATAAGGGTGTACAGGGTACAGAATGAAATATATCAAAATAACTCTACTATGCAACAAATCTCTAAACTTGAAAGATTGTGAGAGTTTAATCTTTTCATACCTCCAAAGAAAAGACATCTGTAGTAGCCATATTTATACCACGAAAAAAATAATGATCATTTATTTTTATTAAATCAATGGCACCCAAAGTTGAAAATAACATTTTTTCCATCAGTGGTCTCTCAAAACACAGTCTCATTACAATATTGAGACATGCAGACAGAGGGCTCAACGATTTAAAATAGACTCTGAATTAATGGACGATAGACTTGATGAACTTGATTGAGGTGCTGTATGTACCAATATTATGGCTGGAAATGCTTTCTGTAAAATTTCACAAGAAATCTTTTGGCTAAAGTATTCTGCATGATTTTAGAGTGTTGTCTGTTACTTCAAGCCTTAATCTGATAACGGAGGACAGCTGGGACACTTGAACTGACAGTCCCTATCTTTGTATATCTGGGTCCTGTCTTTCTCGGCTGAGAGGATGGGGATGATCTTCAAGTCTTGAATCTTCTTCCTCTTTGGTCTAGCACAGTCTGAATTGCAGGACATCTTGCAAAGCCTCTCTGTTCACTTAGGCTTTTTTTCTCAGTGGATGGTCCGAATGGGATTTGGTAGTGGAATTTTGCTGTTTATGCTGGCTACCATTAATTAGCTGACAACTCTTCCATGGTGGGTGGTGCATTTTATTATAAATGTGCCTAGATCTGTTGACAGGAGCATCTTACTAAATAAATAAATAAATGACCCTAGTCTGAATCACTGGTAACTCTGCGGTTGTCTCTTATGTATATGACAGTTTATTAATTCTTTTTAAGTGTGTACCATCTTTCTTTAAGGGAAAATGACCGTTAGAGCATCTGAAATAAAACAGGAAGCCTTTAAAGTGGCAATGATACTACACACCAGAGTCCTGGCTGGCTTGACTTTGTCACTTAGAAACAAAATATAGATTCTGCACTGTCACTTTGAAAATAAGATAAAGCCAGCAACTGAGTATACTCAGTGTCATTTCTCATAGGAACACTTGATACAATTTAAACTAATACCATATAACCTAAAGTGATAAACAGAAAAAAACGCTGTTGGGACATAAAAGAATAAATCTGACAGTCTTCTTTTTGGGGGCTACTGGGTGAGAGGACTTAACCCAAGAAATTGACTGCATCAGATATAATTTGGCAATATTACTGCCTAACACTAATCTTATTAACCATGTGTTCCAGGAATATAGGAATACGGTTCAAAATTTCTCATAAAACTTGGATACAATGAAAACTGCCATAGTGCAAATCTTCTCTCTGCTTGAGATGGGGAGGGGGGGGGGGAAATCCTAAACTCTAATTTAAACAATATTTATAGGAATTAACTTTATAATATGGAAGGATCTGGACATCTTTTCAAATGAATTATTAAATTATGACTCAGATTATTTAAATCTCCATGCTAGTATTTGGCAGGCTGGCAGGATCCTCATTTAGAATTATTTAGGGACCTGAAATGACAAATAAATAAATCAAAGATGCATCAGGAGCTTGATGATAAGACCAGTATCTGGTGGTGGTCATAAAGTTTTTGTAAAAATGTTTACCAACTAGATTGGTGAGTTTACTAATTGGTTTATTTAATAAGGCTTTTGTCTACACTTGAAATGCTGCTGCAGCTGAACCACTGTAGTGCTTCTATGTAGACATTATCTACACGAGGGGTCCCCAAGGCGGTGCAACATATGATGGACTGTGGAAAATTTGAAGAAACTGCCTAGGGAGTTAGTAGATGAAGTTTGTATCTATATGTATTCTGTCCAGTAAATTAGGCAAAGCATACTTACTTTGCAGTATAATAACTGTTTTGACTATATAAATTGTCTTCTGAACAGATATAAAGCAAAAGAGAAAATAAAACACTCAATAGATTGAGACATTGCAACATCAGTATGAATTGCCAATTAGCTATTTTATTGTGATTTGATATAAGTAAAATCGACCCAAATATTCATAGACTTTTTTTTCTTTTAGTAAAGAAAATGTTCCCAATTGTCCTTACATTAAATGAAGTCTTTATGTGGATTGGCTCTCTTCTTTACTATTTTTTATTTCATACAATTAGATTAGAACAAGACTATTCTTGTGATACAAATGAATTCTAAAAGATAGCCAACATCTTGGGTTGCACTGTTGTAAAATGACCAGAGCGCTATATTTATGTACCTGCAGTGTCCAGCACGTCGCTGGCTAATCAGAAAGGTGGAAAACATTACTCTCTTAAGCCATAATGACTCTTAATATATGCTGTGGTGCATCCTCCAAGATGGACAAATCGAATATTAAAGCTTCGTTTCTTTAGGTTTTAAGATTCTAGAAGCAGGGACCCTGCTATTTGTATTGCTCAGATTACATTTTATGGTACTACACTCTTGTAGGGATAGGGTCAGCAGCAACTGCTGCACTTAATGGTTTCCATTCTAATGTTTTGCTTTCTATTTTTTCATAACTTGCTGAAATTTTCCATGCTTGGTTTCCACAGGAAGGCGAGCATTGGAGATATTTGTTGGCCATTGATTTTATTTTTTTAGACGTTGTTGAATAGAAGAGTGAAATATATCTTTTGCCAATTATATAAATGAAGAGAACATTCTTGCAACCTTTCATTTGCTCTTCATCAAACTCTATGGCTAAAACAGATGACAATTGGGGGGAGGGGAGAAAGTCTTCACTGAGTTTTTTAGAGAAAGCTGCTTTTGATTAGACTGAGTTATGAGCCTTTGAAATTTGCATAGTGAGCATGCAGAGTACAATTTCTTATTAGGCTTGTAAAGTGTCCAAGTAAGGAAGAATGTTTAATGCATGAGGATGAGGCTAATTTAGTCAACACCCTGTTTGTTACACAACTATGTGTTTGATCTCATTTTGGAATGATGGTAACTACGCCACAGGTAGGGATGAAACTGAAATTCTATTAAAAGGCCAATTTTGCTTCTCCCATCAAAAATCCATGAAAAGCCATAGCTACTTGAAAATTGTTCTGGGGCAGATGTAGAATTTCTACCAGATTTTAATTGAATTAGAGAAAGCATTTCTGAATTACAATGATGCCCTAAATCTAGAGGGGTACACCAGTCATCTTTTTGCCATTTTGAAGCAATAAAATGGAAAGAGAAAGGGAAATGAAACCAATTTAATTGGGTAATCCAAGGGTAGGCAACCTATGGCACGTGTGCCGAAGACAGCATGCAAGCTGATTTTCAGTGACATTCACACTGCCTGGGTCCTGGCCACTGGTCCGGAGGGCTCTGCATTTTAATTTAATTTTAAATGAAGCTTCTTAAACATTTTAAAAACCTTATTTACTTTACATCCAACAATAGTTTAGTTATATATTATAGACTTATAGAAAGCGATCTTCTAAAAACGTTAAAATGTATTACTGGCATGTGAAACCTTAAATTAGAGTGAATAAATGAAGACTTGGCACACCGCTTCTGAAACGTTGCTGACCCCTGGAGTAATCCATCTGAGATCTATTGCCCAGGACCAAGTTTTAATTGGTCAGACTACTTCCAGGTTACTCGGCTATGAATGATGAATACCATGATGGCACATCACCTTTGGTCAGCTGCATCAGGATCTCCAGAGTCAGTGTCAAGGGGCAGCTAGAATTGTGTGGGGCTTGGGTTTGAAGGAAGAGAAGTTCTTCATTCCCTTGGTCGTCCTGCTGGTGAGCAAGATGGAAAGAATGTCTCTTAGGTAATTTGCCCCCTTTCTCTCTGCTCTCCCCCAGTCTCCCACCATCCCCACTGCCCAGAGGAGATCTACAGAAAGGGAGTTCTATTCCTGCAGACCTTAGGAGATCTGTGGGTGGGTAGAAACTAGAGAGAACTGGGGGTAAGCAGGAAAGGGTGCATTTCCCTTCCTTGTGGACATCCTGAAGCGTACAAGAGAGGAGACTCCATAGTGAGCCTTATGAGACTCACTGGTCCTCTTTGTGAGTCTAGAGATGCTCATCAAGGTTAACACCACAGGAGTCTTAGGTTCATTTCAGGCCCCCTCCACTTAAGCTCTAGAAGGTTCATTGGGAGCCAACCCCACACGAGTCTAAGTGCTGATGAGCTCATTTTTTGCTTGTTGATAGGGAGTGGCAAGGCTATTTGGTGTAAGTGGAGATGAGGAGACAGTGCTGTGGTGGAAGCCCTGATAACCTACAAAGACTTATGGGAGATTCCATATTGAGCCTCCCAAGCTCATGGGACAGGAACAGCTGCCAAACTGTTGCTCAAAAGAAGCATAGGGGTTGAAGGTGTAGCTTGAAGAGGTCCCAAAAGAGCCTCTGGCAGCTGTGGAGGAGGGGGTCCATAACTCCCCTAATACACACATGAGATTAGGGATATGAATGAGCCACCTAAAAGCTTTCAGGAGTTTGAGGTTTAGTATCTGCCTGGTGAAACGCATAAACTTCCTGGTGAGGGAGGGTAAAGTCTGAAACTTGTCAACGGGATGAAAAGTTGTCAGCCATCTGTGAGTGATCAGGGATTGTAAGAGAGGGATCCTTTGCTCTCTCTGGCTCCCTGCATTGATACAAGGTAGCATCAGAAAAGGGAGATTTATTCTCGTCTCATGCACATTTTGGTGACTCACAAGCCTCCTGCCAGCCACATCTGCACACTTTGGGAGCAAAGTTCCAGACTGACTGAGATTATGAAGTCAACAGGGAGTGGAGCCACACTTGTGTGAATGGCGCACTGACCCTAAGAAGCTGAAAAGGCTTGCGAGGGTGAGATTTTCTTTCTGCAGATCTTGGGTGTTCTGCAGCATCAGGACTTCCTTTCCCAGATAAGTGGGTAGACTATGGCTAGTAGGAGACTTCATAGCTAGCAGAAAAAGATGCATCCCTAGCAGATCTCCTAATGTCTGCTAGATTGAAGCTCCATTCCTGTATATCACCTAGAGCTTCAGAAATAGGGCTCCTTTCCATCAGTCCTTAGGGTTTACTTCCATGTTTTTTAAAGGAAATTCCTATGTACATTTTAAGGAGAATCTGAAGTTGGAGGTATGTGTCTGGTTTTGAGTGCATGTTATCTTTCAAGAATATTAGACTTAAAATGCAAATTCCAAATGTTAGAAACCCTGAACATTCAGAGTTTCAATTGCACAAGATGCAGAATCACATGAAAACTACAATTATTTTAACCCTGCCTCGATAAAGACAACAGATACCAAAACTTATACTAGTTCATATAGGGAAGAACCAGCACACCATTACACTAAACAATTATCAGGAAGTACAGGTCAAGTGCTTGTAATGATACAGGAGGAATTAGGATCCCAGTGGAGGTACTATAATAATTGTACTTAAAAATATACTCTCTCTCAAATTCACTTTCCGTATACATCTCCACGATACCAGCTTTATATATTCTGTCGCTGGGCAGATAGGAAAAACGACTTTCAAATTCAAAGCAGGCATATGCTCTGCTCCGTTCCATGAGTTAAAAGTTCAAATGCAGAATTACTGTGTATTCTTAATTAACAAATTACATAAAATTAAATACTGTATTTTCTTATGGTGTCATACATTATTCAAGCCATTTTCAAAACGAGGTTTGCATGCATAAATGGACCGTAAAGTCATGTGTCAAGATTGAAAGAATGGCACTGTAATCTTTTTCTCTCAGTACCTGTTGAAAATTGCTGATGTCCACAGTCATAAGCTATAGACTTCATTTTGCTAGTAATTTGCATCAAAACATAATGGCAAATCACCTTGCAGGTTAGATATTCATATATGAAAGTTGTATATTTGGTCCATAAATCAGTTCAGTATTTTTCTCCATTACTTAAAGATGTCCAACTTAACACACTGATTTTCGTAAGCCGATCTGTTAAAAATAACTGTAAGCAATACTTTTTAAGCCAATCTAAGGATTCTTTAATGTCACAATGTACTACGGCAGAGTAAAGGGTTGTGGAGATCATTTTAGTGTAACTGCGAATTGGTTTTGAAGTACAACCTTACCGATGGCTTTCTGACATTTAAATTCTCAAATTCATGAGAAAAATGTCCTTTCAACCTAAACTTCACCTGAACAGCTAGTTTTGTATGGATTTATTCCACATATTGTCCTCTGTCCACAAAACATCTTCTGTAACTCTCTAATTCTGGAGCATAAAATGTTATCCGTGACATACACTTTACAAAATAAAATTCTGTGTGGTCAAAGATAAACAAGTAAGGCAGCTAGTCCCAGGTTCAAAGGGGCATTTTGGGCTCCAAACTTCCACTGATTTCAGTGAAAGTACAGAGCCTAAATACCTTTGTGGATCTGGGCCTTAAATATTGCAAGGAAGCAGAATGAGGGAATACTAGGACACTGAATTACACGATATTTTTGGGGTGTGCCAATTGGTGGGGAATCATGAACTAAGGAATCTTACCTACTCAAGTTTATCTAGCAAGGGAGTATGCTGAAGAATTGAATTTCAATTTTTTAAAAACATTGGATGGCTCCTCATATTGCTGTCTCTCAGAAGCAGTCTTTTCTCCACGGCTTCCACCCCTCCGTGCAGCAGTTACCGCAACTCTTCCAGTTCTGTTCTTCCTCACTCTGTTCTCCTGACAATCCTATGCTTGCAGCAGCTTTAAATTAGATAGTAATATTTTAATCAGCTGGTTCAGCTGTTTTTCTCTGAAACTATTTCAAATTCTACAGTGCAGTAATTAGTAGTAGCTATGTTCCCACTACCATAATCATGAAGACGTGAAGAGATTATATCCTTTAGCAGCTCTTAAATGAAGGGAAAACAGTCTTATTTGCTTCTCATTTCTGTAACTTATCGGTTTCAGAACATCGCATGTTATTACAGAATGTATGAATTTTGTATGATCAAAGAGCTGGTGGTGATCCCTCTGCATGACACCAAAACAGGGAGAAGGTTGTTGTCTGTAGGAGAACAATAAAACCTTTAAAAAAAAAAAAGGTAATAAATGTATCTCTTCCATAATGTATCCTTTCTTTGTTCACCCTATCTGTTTGTAATTGATCAAGTTTTCCCTTCTCCTTCATTTGACTTACAACATAACCAATGCTTGGTGAAACTTTGTTGGTTCCCTCTACCTAGCATTCAATTTCTTTTTTCTCTTGTCCTCTCTGGAGGTAGATCACAGCAACATTAAGCTCCCAAGCGTTGTCTTTAATTTGTTTGTTTGGCAGTGTATCTCTGAGCTGAAGAGAAGGGGAAGAAAGCGTCAAGGCTGATGTGTAACCTGACAATCACTTTCCTCCATAATTCCTCCCAGAAACTAGAGTCATAGCAAAAGGATAACTTGTAATCCGAAAGGCTTTATGATTGTGTCCCTGGATGGGAGAAATTTCCCATCAAGCTCCCATTCTGAATCTCAAGTGGCTGAATCAGTTTATCTAAAACCTCACTTCGGAATGTATTCCAGGAAATTGCTGTTCCCTGCCATTCATCCTAGAGATTGGTCTTGCTTGTACAGATATCCATCTATCTGTGCAGCTCCATATTTTGAATGATTTTTAGCCACTAGCAACAAGATCTGCTCTGAGCTATCTCCTTCCTCACCAGATATGGAGCTCACCTGTTTGGCTTTTCTATTACTCCAGTGGTGAAATGGCCGTATTAGTTCAAAGTGCACTATGGCACTTTTAGTGCATGGTAGTAGGGTCTGCCTGGCTAGTTATTGTGTGGCTGTAGAGACAAACCTCAAGCTATCCAGGTGTCTGAAAGGCATGGTATTTTTTATATTCAATATGTTATAAACAGTC
Organism: Chelonoidis abingdonii; assembly: GCF_003597395.2. Classification (NCBI taxonomy): domain Eukaryota; kingdom Metazoa; phylum Chordata; order Testudines; family Testudinidae; genus Chelonoidis; species Chelonoidis abingdonii. Next base: position 181,100,325 of record NC_133769.1, on the reverse strand, counting down.
CATCATACTTCATGGATTCTACTAGATTCATGACTTAAAAGCCTTTGTTTTTGTATATTTGATGATTTTTGGAGACCTTTTCTAGCCAGCTACTGGCACTGGAATATAATATGACACATTCCATTGCACATCCTGAATGAAAGACCGGTTTGATTATTTTTAAGATGGATTATTGAAAAGTAAATTCTTTTTTGTTTTGGACTTATATATCATTAGTGTCCACTATTTCTCTGTGAATTTCGCTTCTTTGTTGCCCATGCAGCTTTCTCTTGCCTTTTCTATGCATACCTACTATTTGCTTATGACACTTTCCATTTTTAACTGGATACATTTTTTTCTTACTAAATCTGAAACACACTTGAGTTCTTGGTGTACTTCCTTCTGTTTGTTACATTTAAATAGAGATGGCCTCAAGCTACAAGGTTCCTCAGCTTGATTCTCCTCTCACTTATACCAGTGTAAATAAGGAGCAACTCCACAGAAGTCAATTGAGTTACACCAGTGTAAAAGCAGGGCAGTCAGAGGAGAATTAGGCACTTTCTGTGAGACTGGACTTCCTCAAAGTTATGAAAACCCTTGATACAAACACCCTATCTAAGGGTACGTCCAGACCACCTGCCGTATTGGCGGGTAGCGATCGATTTATCGGGGGTCAATATATTGTGTCTCGTTGAGATGCGATATATCAATCCCCAAACGCGCTCTCCATCGACTCCGGAACTTCACCGGAGCAAGTGGCAGTAGCGGAGTCAACGAGGGAGCTGCGGCCTTCGATCCCACACCGTGAGGACAGGAGGTAAGTCGGAACAAGATACGTTGACTTCAGCTATGGTATTCCCGTAGCTGTAGTTGCATATCTTACATTGACACCCCCCACTCTCCAGTGTAGACCAGGCCTAAGATAGCTATGGTCCTTGGCCTCCATTACTGTAGTATCTGAGTGCCTCACAACTCCCTGGTGAAGTAGAGAAATTCTGTCATCTCCACTTTTACAGATGGAGAACTGAGAAATAGAGAAGCTAAGTGATTTGCCCAAAGTCATGCAAGAAGTCTGTGGCAGAGCAGAAATCTGAACCTTGGTGTTCTGAGTTGCAGGCTAGTGCCCTAACTGCTGGAACATTCTTCCTCTCCTTTGTGTCTGTCCCATGTCCAGGTATAATAGTCCAAACATTTGATTTCTGCCATAGAAGAATAGTGAAAGACTGTCATTGTGTAGCACCAAAGGAGTGACTAATGCTGTTCACTTTTTTTATTGTATTATTCAGCTACATGCCATGAATAGAATATCACGCTTCAAGAGTGCTTTAAGTACTCTATAAGATATATGCTTATTGTGCTTTCTATAGAAGGTAAACTACAAAATATCTGAGTTATATAATATTTCTTTTTGTGTAAACATTATTAATTATAAATATTCTGCTTATGAGTTTTGCTCCTGTTCACATTTCAATTAATGTGAAAAACAGGATTAAATAGGATAAGACTAGAATGTTATTTGACATAGGGCCTTTTATATTCAAGGCATCTCAAAGTGCTTTATGGAGGATGCTTTTATTAGAAAATGTTATTATACAGCACTCATGTTACTAGGGAGGTTTCTATGATTGCTTCATAGGTAGTTGAGAGTTTGTCTGGTGAGCTAAAAAAGAGAGCATTTTCAAACAAACCTATGATGCTGAAAATGAGCTGCAGAGGGAATTGTCATTTGTCCTCCATTAGTCAGTCTATTGTTAAACCACAAAAATTATATTAGGCTATATTTTAAGGAACTGACTTAAATCCACAAAGGAAGAAAAAAGAGTGCAAGTAGATGCTTAAGATAACACTTCACAGTTTTACTAATCCTACTGTGTCTGTATTTCAGAGGTTGATGACCTACAGAGCATGTGTGCCTTATCAGTAAACCGAGGCCAAACAGCATAGGTTAAGGATGGAGTGCCAGCCCAGATCTTAGCCATCAGTCTGAATATCTTATTGCTTCTTTGGGACATTAGCTCAGATTGTTAATCACTTTGGGCCCTCTTCTGCCATCTTTATCCATTCAGAATAGTACCTAACTTGGAAAGACATTCCAATGAAATCAGTGGGGCTACTGGCAGAGTAATGTATTCATCAACGCAAGTAAGGGTGACAGAATATAGTCCTTTGGCATAGTCTGTGGATGAAATTGTATAGTAAAATATTATGATATCCCTTAAAGTTGTGTATCAATAATGGCTTTCTATGCAAATTTGAATAATTGAGAAAATAGTAGCTAATGATAATGCTGCCTCACTCCCTCAAGGTGTAACGTACTCACATACATGTCATATGCTGCATGCTGGTAAATAGAGGCTGCCGGTTAGTAGTGACAAAGACAACAATGATATTCTATCCACTAACGACAACCTATCGGTGTGAGTGAGCAAAATTCTATTTATTACATTGAACTGTGGTCAGGACTGAGAGTCAGATGGTACTATAGTAGTTGTGATGTTATAAACTATTATTTACCAGTATAGATAGTTACTGTTTTGGTTTCTTGGGTAAATATGAAAGAATAGCAAAGACAGGAATTGTGTACATAACTCCATGTGAAGAAGTGTCATTGTGTCCTTTGCCTCATATGGCCCTAATGGTCTCTCAAAGAAATACAATCAAAGACAATTATTTTTAAAACTTACTTTAATTTACTCAGTAAGGGTTATTTTGAAGCCATTCCAGTCTGAGTCTTTAGAACAGTCTTTATATTAGAAATACTGCCAGACCCCGAACTGTAATACTGCTAGTGAGTCCCACTACAATAACCTATTTTCATTTACAAAGGAAAGAATTAGGTCTTGGGGAAATCATTGCTGGAGTAGAGAAAAGGAGAGGCAGATATAAAAGCAAGAAATTGTGCTTTAAGAGAGAATAGAGAAAATAATCAATAAGGTTTGGTTGGTTGGGTGCCTAGTTCCAATACTTTGGTACTAATAGTTCATTACAGCCAAAAAAGGACATGAAAAGAATGCTGGTGGGGGGAAAAATACTATGTGATCATGTAATCAAAGAGTATATCATAATTCAGGGGGCCAAATTAAAGTCTCACAGGTAACCTTAATTCTGGCATTGCCTAACTTTTTAATGTAACTGCCTAAGTTTTTACAAAAGCAAATTAAAAAAACAAGTGTCGAACTACAGTGACCCCCATGCATGGGTCACTAGTGGGGTAGATATTTTTTGACCCATAGCACAGACCTTTGCCATGTATGGACCAGCCACTAGAGGGGGAAGAGACATACATTACCAGTGGGTTTCACAGCTATTTGCTAGCAGCAGAAGAATGTAGAGACTCAGGAATCCAAATTCTGGAGGGAACTGTGATCTGTGGTTGTAAATTCTTCTGCCTCTGTCTGTTTATGTCTCTATTGCCCCCCCATCTCTGAGATCTAGCCTCTGTCATCTTCCTCTGGCTCCCAAAACTCCTCCTCCTGTCCACCTTCTCATGTTCCAACTTTCCCCTCTGCTCCTGTCACTGTCTGCTCTTCCACTTCTTTACCCCACCTCCAAGCTCCTGACCCTGCTGTTCCCATGCCTCCCCAGGCTTTTGCCGGTTCTCACTCTCTGCTCCTGTACTCCCTTCCTCCCCCCTCAGATTTAGGGTTGCCAGGCATCCAGTTTTCAACTGAAACACCCAGTCGAAAAGGGACCCTGGTGGCTCCAGTCAGCACAGATGTCTGGGACACTAAAAGTCCAGTTGGTCTCAGCAGGGCTCACAGGAAACATGCCCAGCTCCACATAGCTCCCAGGAAGCACCCAGCATGTCCCTCCAGCTCCTAGGTGCGGAGGAGGAAAGGGGGTCTCCACACACTGCCCCTGTCCTGAGTGCCAACTCCGCAGCTCCCACTGGCTGGGAACCGCAGCCAATGGGAGCTGTAGCGGCGGTGCCTGCGGGCAAGGCCTGTGCATGGAGCCCCATGGCCACCATTCCACCTAAGAGCAAAACAGGGTATTATAATGGAAAGTGTTAGGCAGGCTTAGTTACAGATGTAACTACCAGTTATGCCTATAATTGAGATGTGGATGGTGAAAACATATTATTTGCTTAATATAGGGCCAAATTCTGACCTGGGATATACTGTTCCAATACAGATATTTTTCTTGTTTCTCAAAAGTTACAAATGTGCTGTATCTCCATATCTCCCATTGAAAAAAGGTGGAATATTTTGTGCTCATCCAAGGGTGGAATTTGGCTGCTAGAGCAATGACAGATTTTGGAGGCAAATGTATTTATTGGCTATGAGCAGACAGTTGTATGCTCATTATATGAGCGTAGCAAGGTAAGAATATATGCCTAGTATAGGTTAGTATGGCAGGACAGAGGATAAATTGAAAATGTAATTATTTTTAATATAGGCAAACAATATTATTGGGTATTACAATTGTTCTATAACATAGTATTACAGATTGGAACTTTAACTTTTTCCCTTGATAGGATGCTTACCTTACTGTTTTCTTGAAGTTGTCATCATTTTCTTTACAGTATGGTTCCTATGGAAATAAATGTGAGATAAGTGGAGCTGAAATGTACAATATCAGTGATTGTTAAGTTAAATTACTTTGCTGTTGGTTTAACAGTTTTAGATATTTTTCTTGTTCCTCAAAAGTTACAAATATACATTAAAATAATTGAGGCCCAACTGAAATTCAGGAAACATAACTCAAGACAGCTTTTTGTAGCTATATTTGCACATATGTAACTTATCTATCCTGTGCTTTAAAATAACACAATAACGTGTCCAAGTAAGAACAGCTGGATGCTAAGGGGAATCTGAATGATCTTGTATTCCTAGGAACACTATTCTAAAATACAGACACCACATGTATTTATGCTGCATATGCATGTTTATTATAGTACAGGATAACAAAATGAGCAATTTCACTTTTTATGCCTGAGTAAATAAATTATGGTTCTTTAAAATTCCACAAAAATCAACTTACTAGTAAATTAGTTGCCTGAAAGTTTTTTTTTTTAAATAGAATCAGCTTAAATATGTTTCAACATTCCTATATATCCTATGGTTTTTGAAATTTCAGTTTTTCTAGTTAACCTTTTTGAATGCACTCAACATTTTTAAAACATTTGTTTTCACATACTTATTAAAGTTGAATCAGTCCACTTTTCTCTAGCAATCAAAGAACCACTGCATTCTATTGGTCGCTACTGTCAAGCAGTTCTCCACTCTTAAGATTCTTGATAATTTTCTTGGGGATCAGCGATAATTGAGACCAGACTCATACTCTGACGGTTTGTGAGAGAAAGTTCTTTTCTCATACACTGTTGCTCCCTGCAAGCACTCCAAGAATAATTACGGCATCTGAGCTGTTCTTCTAATTTCAACCCAAAGTTCCAAGTCAAAGGCTTCTGTCACTGGAGAGTTGTGACACACCATTCAGGTAATGCTTGAGCCCTTTTATTCTTCTTATATAGATCCAAAATTATTTTGTTGTTCAACAGTTCTGTCTCTCAGTGTATTGGTATCCTCTGCACACAACTATTCCAGTACCCACTGCCTGATAGTCTGAGTCTCCAACCATAGAGCATGTTGAAGAAATGTCAGTGCCCTGGCCAATCACGACAGATCTGTCTTACATCAAGGTGAAAAGACTTTTTAATCCACTAAGGCATGGACTCTCAATCCTGACGTACCAGGGAGAGAAGAGTCATGGTTCTTCAGCCATTAAAGAGGAAAAGATCCTGAATGAAATCTTGGCCTCATTGAAGTCAATGGTGAAATGCCCATTGAGTTCAGTGAGGCCAGGATTTCACACTGCTCAGGGATCTTCTTCAAAAACCTGAAGTGCAGAGAAAAAGAGGATGAGGATTGGCCTGTCACCAAACCATGAAGAGCCAGTAGCTGTAAAAGCTTTCTCTCTCTTAAATGTGGACCCCTTAGACAGCTACCAGCATCTATCATTCCAAGGTCCCAAATCAACCTTGCTGTCTAACTTCAAAATAATGTAAACAATTCCTAATATTACATGCACTATAAGTAATATTATAAATGCTATTATATATAGCTTCCACGGCAAACCCCCTTTGCTGTACTGGTGGTGCCTTTACTAATGAAAATGAGCAAGAACAAAGTAGAACCTGTGAAACCACAGATCGGTATATAGTGGTAAAATGAAATGGAAATTCTTTCCTCTCTTGTGGGTCACCCATCCTATACCTGTGATGAAGAGAGAAATTTCTCCGTGTAGTATATTAGTGATACTGCACAGTTATTCTCACTTTTCTTAGGTGAATCCTGTAGGTGTCAAAACTTATTCTTTTGTGTGGCACTGTAGTTAATTTAATTTATGGTTCTTTAGAAGACCTAAGAAAATAACTGGTAACAATTTATCTGAATTTAACTTCTTTCTGCTCATGGAACTTTCACAAAGAGATCCTTGAATCTCTTCATTTTTTGAAAGTATTCAACCTATCTTTTTGCTTTTTATTTATTTAGTTAGTTTTATTCTATGCATTGATTGTGAAAAAATAAAAATCTCTGTATTGCAATTTGCCATTCAGATTTTGTAGGTTAGCTGTGACTGGATGAAAGAGCAAGCACTACCAGCACAAATATCTGCATATGGAAATCCAAATTTGATGTTCCTGAAAATTTGCTCATGTGATTTGTAAATTTGCTTTTTCTAAACATAGACACCTGTAAAAAAAATAAAATAATAACACATGAATGTTTAGGGGAAGTAAAACTAAAAGCAGTGTGGGCATAGTCAAAGCAAATTCACAACAAAAAATTGAGCCAATATTTGTAGAAAATGTTTTGGATGTCACTATTGATGATGACGGATGCAGGGTTACATGTTTGATGCTTCTGAGGGCCAGTAGCTGCATGTAGTTTGTTTAAATTACTGTACTTAGTCATTTTACTGTAATATTACAGTACAACATACTATCACAGTGAACCCACCAGGCAGTGGAGAAATTCAGCTACCTCGGCAGTATATTTCACGTGCAGTTCACATCGATGATGAAACCAATTCCAGAATTGTCAAAGCAAGTGGGGCCTTTGGCAGACTACATGCAAATATGTGAGAGTGCAGAGGTATTAGTCAACAAACAAAACTGAAGGTCTACAAAACCATCATGTGGCCAACTCTGATGTATGTATGCAACACCGGGACAGTGTATAGATTCCATGTTATGAAGCTGAATCACATGGGCTGTCTGAGGAAACGGATGAGAATAAGATGACAAGACAAGGTTCTTGATTCTGAGATTCTAATATGGGCAGGTGATTCCAAGCATCCATACTTTGCTGATAAAAGCACAGATGAGAGGGGTGGGCCACGTCACCAGAGTGTCAGATGAGCAACTGCCCAAGAAGATCTTTTATGGTCAGCTAAAGGAGGGAAAGTGCTCTCGGGGAGGCCAGAAGAAACGTATCAAAGACACTGTAAAGTTATTCATGAGGTGTTTCATCATTGACCTAGAGTTTTGGGAAAATGTCACTCATGATCATTCTACCTGGTAAAGCCTCGTCCATACTGGAGCTACAGTCTCTGAGCAGAGGAGAATTGCTGAGGCAGAGCAGAAGTGCCAGCACGTGAATCTTGCAACATGTCTGCTGTTAGTCAAGTAACCCATAGCGGCATCTCTTATTCAGTGTGCCACAGATGGTTCAAAGCTCAAATTGGCCTGATCAGTCACTCAAGTGTTCACAGAAACCAAACCAGTCAGTGATGTCATAGTCATCGTCGAACTCGGAGGACCAATAAAAACAATGTAGTCATTTTATTGCCTCCAATTTTCAGATGAGGGTTGCTTTTCAGTAGGAGTTAGATTGCAGTAGTCTCTTTCTCAAAACACAAACATAAGATTTGGGAGCATGCAGGCTAGGGCAGATGATAGCGATGTAATAGACTTATGAAGGAGGACAGAAGTAAGACATCACATGGGTGCACCTGAATTGCTTTTCCTCTCCAAGGTTTGGTTATGGGAAAAGGAGGCTGTGATTCCTGTCACAATAGGTACAGGCTTTGGTGTCCTCACTTTGATTTAATCCCTTATCACACAGATTAAGAGGTGGATTTTATGAGGTTTTTAAAATATAACAGCAAGTGGCCTTTTCAACCTGATACACCTCTGTGAAAGTTTTATTACTGCTATCCCAAATGGCACTGATAGTAACTGTTTTCATGTCTACTGCTCATTCTAGAATCATATGCTGTTATTTAATAGCACTGTATGAAAGGGAAAACTGAATTGGTCTAAGACAGAAAAGCCAGGAAGCATGCCAAGAGAGGAGGTGGTAATGAGAACAAGGCATTGCTGCATATCAGTTAAAAGTACTCAGCAAGGGAACCAACCATAAAACATTCACTGAAAAAAGGGAGTATAGTCAGGCGAGTGAACTAGGAGAACTGGGAAGACCCATAAAATCAGAGGCATCATACTATTGTAAAAATGCCTCTCTCATTTTCAGCATTTTCTTTTTCTGCTGCAATGGACCAATTTATGCCTGATGATGTGATTTCCCCCCGACACACTTTTTTTTGCTTTTACAGTGGAGAATTTAAACCCTACAATAGTACTTATAATTTCTATTATTTTTGTTCTATGTTCTTTCCCTCTTTCATTTTTTATAAAGTATTCTTCTACTCATGTTTTTCCCACAGACATGAAGAAAATACCAATTTTCAAATATTTTACCTGCTGTAATTGCACTGCCCATTGGTGTATGACACAATGTAATGTACAAATATCTGATTTTTTCACATCTGTAAGGATTTTTTTAAAAGTCTTTTGATTTTTCTCTCTCTCTACTGTAAGTGCTAGCTTCTGTATTGGTAATGGTTTCTCTTTGGTAAGGCTAGTAGTGCTGCTTATTGAAGCCAGATGCAGAACATGAACACAATACATGGCACAGAAAAGCTAAACTTATATATTTATTTTTCTCACACCTCTGTGATGCAGAAGTTTTGTTTCCATAAGCAAAAGATTTATGTATTTTTTTTTTTTGGTTGACAAAAACTTCAGGTTAAAACGGAATTGACTCAAAAGAGCTTTTCTTTGCTGAAAAGAAGTTGCTTTATGTGTTCAGCCCCAGTGGTTTGTCAATGTGCTATATTCCACTTTCATGTCTTTATGCTTATTACAGGGTTATTACTCAATAGGTTTTATTGAAATTTTTTGATACAGCATAAAGAGAGACAAAAGGAGTGAATCCTGAGAGACAAAGCATTTTATTTTCTGTATGTTTTGTGTGTGTGGTTGTAACCAAGCAGAAGAATAAACTCCTCCACCCACAGGAAGGACTTTCAAAGGAAAACAGGATTAATGGTAATTTGAACACAAGCAAACAATCAAAGGCCTCTCTGGTGCAGTATTACCCCAGCAAGGATATTAGTGAAGAAACCTCTTTTAAACAAAAACTTCTTTTCACAGTGAAATGACGATAAAGATTTCAGAGCATGATAAAAATAGCAAACTAAACAAGGTAATTAGACTTTTGCTTGTCAGTGCAGCCTCTGAAGACCTAAGAAGGCTGAGCTAAAATGTTCTAAAAGGGAAATTGCGTGCCAAAGCTCAAAAGATGATAGCTAAATTTTACTAAAATGTGTTTTGTCTGAGATTTTTTTCCCCCTTGCCATATCTATCAACATTGTTTTCCTGGCGCCACCTCACTACCATGCCTTGGGTACTGGGAGAGAATGACCCCACATTTGGGGAGTGATGGGGTAAGAGAGAGCCATTTGTAAATAGAACCCCACAGATCTGGTGACCTGTGCCTCTCAAGGCATGACCTAGTTCCTGCATAGAGACCACATCTACATAACTTTCCTCTTTCTGGCCTCTCCTACAGCTCCCCAACCTCCCTGCTGGGGTCTCCTAAATTTTGACTTTGCTACTATGGTAGGTGGTGCTGAAGGGAGAGACTCCTTCCTTTCCTTCTACTTTCCTGCTAGCTAGTCAGAGTCCTTGTTGCTCTTGGCTCCTTCTCTTACCTTAGGGCTTGTCTACACTACCACATGGGGTCAATCTAAGATACGCAACTTCAGCTACATGAATAATGTAGCTGAAGTCGACATACTTAGATCTACTTACCGCAATGTCTTTACTGCGGTAAGTCGACAGCTGACGCTCTCCCATCGACTCCACTTGTGCTTCTTATTCTGATGGGATACTGGAGTTGATGGGAGAGTGCTCAGCAGTCGATTTATTGCATTTATACTAGATGTGATAAATCAGCCCCTGCTGGATTGATCACTGCCTACCGATCAAACAGGTAGTGTAGACAAGCCATTAATCTTCTGGTTCCAGTGGATTACTGTAGTCAACTGGAGAGCGCTCTGTGATTGATTTAGTGGGTCTTCACTAGACTTGCTAAATTGACCCCTGCTGCATCAATTGCAGTAGCATCATAAGTGTAGACATGGCCAGAACGTTAGCTGAATGGTTAAATCATCAACAAAGCATTGTCATTTACAATGGAATGTCTAAACTGGGGCTGTCCATCTTATTTATTCCGAGATGCTTTTTGTGCTTTTTCAACCTCTAGAATTAGCTGCTACCTTGTGGCATCAAACTTCCTCCTGGGAAGGTGAAACAGAAAGTCTTTTCTGAGGCTATCTGTGTTGCTCTATGCACTGGTCTCTGGGTATAGGGTAGACTCTGTGTCTAAATTTCTATATAGTGCTTATAGCACAATATATTACAATACTGGAACTACCTCATCAGTGTCCCAGTCACCTTTTATATATATACCATAAAGGTTTCACTTCAAGGTCCTGATTCTCTGCTCTGTTACACTGATTCGGTGCTGGCATTACTACACTGAGTTTAGTGCAAATACACCTGTCTAAAACAGGTGGGGTGGAGAATGACGCCCAAGTCCTTTATTTATTGATGGTTTAAATTTGCCCTTTTCCCCTGCATATGCTTCTCTACCACTTCATTTCCTTCTCCTATTTTCCCCCAGGGACATTCAGCCATGTGGTCCTCTTCTTCTGCTTCCCTTGAATATTTCTTTCCGACAAGTGTTTGGCAGCACCAATCCCACTGATGAGACCAGTCTTGGAAGGCAGCACCTGTTTCCTCTCCTACTCTTATGCCACAGCAGTTCCTAGCAGAGGATATCTAGGATTCCTCTCCTGTTTGTTTCAAGTTTCTTCTTTGTGTCTCATTTCCAATGAAGAGCCTACACTATGTGACAAGCCAGCTCTGAAACTCACAGCAAGTATCCTATTGACAGCCAGTAGTTCTCAGATCACAGTTTGGAAATCACTGATTTAATTACAATAGTCAGAAAAAGAATGTTATAAACAACCTCATTGAGCTGTTAAAGTTATTTTCAGTATAAACTAAACTCCATTATTATAAGAAAATAATTCACTTCCTATCTTCTTACATTGTTCACACTCAGGAATTTCATTCTTCTTTTAGAGATAGCATCAGTTCTGCAATATTCCTCTCCCCACCACTACCATTTTAAGTCTATGGAATATACTGGGTCACACTAGTAGACTACCTTAAAGTGGAATGAACATTTTAAGTTTGGCTACTGTACGTTCTTTGAGCAAAATTTGATTAATTTTAAAGGAGGAGATCTCGCAGTTAATCAAATCTGAAAAAAAGAAAACATTTATTGAAAATCCAGGTATGTAGCCAATATCATTCTGTGATCCCTCTTGCTATTACCTTTGCAATAGTCAGAGATTATTCCATTAAAGAACAGCTGTGTCTTCTGATTTATTCCACAGTGATATAATAAATCATATCACATTGTGCTGCCATGGAGAGGAATCAAACTTGTGATGTCACAAACCAAGCAATGTGCAGCAGATTCTGCCCTAGTGTAAATGGGTGCAGCTCCACAATAATTTGGCTCAGTAGCTTTACTGAAAGGTCAAATATGAGCAGATTGGCTATGAACCACCCGTTGTTTATACATTTAAATGTTTTTGCTATTACAGAATACTTTTCATGATTTTTTCTTGAATATGTGATGGACAAGCTGACATACTTTTATCTACATACTCGAAAATTTTCCCCATTAAGAGATTCTCTGCTTGAAATTTTTAGTGTTGAGGGAACATGAATATTTTGAGCACGGAAACTCCTGAATGCCAGAGTAGCTTGCTCTGTTATAGCATTTTGCGATGGTTTCTGCATGTCCTTATTCAGTAATACACTAAACATTGCTGTCCTGACTGCATTAGTATTTATATCTGAAAGTTATGTATGTTGACATTGAAATACTCTGCTCTGTGAGGATCAGTCTCTGGTTTTTGTCTTGTTTGTTTAAATATAGAGCAAGGTCACTGTTTAAAATGCATTAGAAATTATCTGCTGGATGTGGATGCAGTTCCTATAGTGATGTTATTTAATTATGCCTTTAGGATAGGCTGCGTTTCCTGACTTGTAAACAGAGGTTGGGGAGATGGGGGTTTCACTGCCAAGAGGATTATTCAAGCTATATGGATTCATTTGTGTGTGTGTCTGTTTTATTTTTGTTGTATTGTATTTATGTATGCTTTTTTTTTCATTCACTAAATCCATGGCAGTTTTATCCAAGGTATAAGACAGGCAAACTGAATAAAAATGAGGAGAATGGTCCAGAATTGCATTCCAGCTTCTTTATGAAATCCTTCGGTACTGCTCCCTCTTCTCACTTCGCTGAATTGTTTTCTATCCATCTAGGCATTTTATTGTGATTATTACCATGAATGGCTCCACTATAGTTTTTACCAGCACTAACCTCCATCTAAGTATCCCTTCAAGGGGAAGCTGATGATTTGCTGCTTGAGTGGAGCTGAAATTCACATTTCAGTGAATTGAGGCTCCTTCCTCCTTCCAGGGAAGGGAAGCTGCTACCATTTTGCTACTGTAACTGTCTGGGTAAGATGGTGTCCCCCTCACTTGAAGAGAACCTGCAGTGCAGATTTTGTGGGAGGGGTGCTGGTATTGGCTCCCCTGAAGCATTCCTGCTGGTAGTGGTGGGATATTTGGCTCATCATCCAATGTTAGCTGCAGCAGTTCTGTACTGCGTCTTTGCACCAATGCGGCAGCCTATTCACTAATCATTTTGGGGCACTGGTATGTACAGTAGAGTGCACTTGAGAGACGGAGCAAGAGCTGTAGGAGGCTTATTTAGTTTTTCAGTGGGGGAGAGAGGAGACCTGAGGGGACTATAAATAAAAGGGTGTCCAGAGAGGAGGATAAGAAGAGATGAGGAAAAGAAAGAAAAAAGTTCTCTGTTCCCTCCTGTTTTTGTTGTTGTTGTTTGTTAATGGATTGAGGGGGTTGTGTGTATGTTATATTTTTTTATCTTCCCAAAAGAAGCCAGCCCTAGATGAAAACACTTAGCACGTTTTTCCCTGAAGACCTTGCTCTGGCCTATATTTCCAGTCCTCCAAAATCTCAACATAACCGCTTTGGCAAAACCAGCTAAAAAGTTTCTCTAGGTGGAAAACATCATTGTAAAATGGGATGCAGCTGATCTGACTTCAGCTTGGCCTGGCAACAAGTCTTATTGGCATAGAGCGAAAAACAGAAAGTAAAACTTCTTACCCTATTTTAAACTGGTAGGTTTAAGTGTGTCTATTTTTCCCTGCAGAGATTGTTTATTATTTTTCGGTTACTGAGGGGTGATGTGATAGCCAAGTAGAAATATTTGAAGTACATAATTATCAATAAAGGAATTGTGGCTCTGGGGTTTATAACTAGGGGTAATGAATTGAAATTTGGCAAAAGAGAATGTAGGCTTGAATATCAGAAGAAATAGCATCTCTTAATCTTTCTGTTCTCTAGCTGAGAAAGAAATTTGATTATTGATTCCCAATTTTATCAATTTGTCTTACATCATCTTTTTCTGTTTGCTAAGACATTGAGTTAGTTGTGTTGGGGTTTTTAACATTATGGTGTATGTCCATTTTGAAATGAAATTTCTATTTGTATGCTTCACAACCCTTTAAAATAATCTGCTTGGAATGTCAACAGGGGTTAATTGAGACCTCACATGACAATACTATTGTAATTAGGACTTGGAAAAATCTGATATTAATTCTGGGACAATTCAGTAGGATTTTTTCCTCTCAGGTTTTATTATGGCATTGAAAAGTAGATAGAGGTTAACATTCAAGCTATGTCTGTCTTAAAGTCCATAACATTTTAATATTTTTTCTTAAAAGTATGATGATGCTACACTATTTAAATGTTCTATTTTATTTTTTTATTCTCTCAACAAAATCCATTTCCACCCTCTCTTTCCCCACTCTTGTTTTGGTAGCTGGAATAGGGTGTGTAATGATATTCTTTCCCCACTCTGAACCTTAGAATCCAAAAATGGGGTACCAACATGAATTCTTCTAAGCTTAAGTACCAGCTTAGATCTTGTAGGCTGCCACCAACCAGGACTTGGAGTGCCTGGTCTACCCAGATCCCCTGGATCTTGACACAAGGAAAGTAAACCCTTTCCTCCACTGCGGTCTTTCCCAGGCTTCCCCTCCCTGGACTACACTGGAAGATCACTGGATTCAAACTCCTTGAATCTTAAAACACAGAGGAATTCCACCTCCACCCCTCCTTTTTTTCTTCCTCCCAGATCTTTCCCACTCTGGGTACACTAGGAGATCACCGTGATTCAAACTCCTTGAATCACAACAAAGAGAGGAATGTCCCTTCCCCCCTCCTTCCCCCACTGTTTCCCTGGTGAGTACTGACTCAATTTATTAGAGCCTTAACAAGGGGAAAAAAATCAATTAGATCTTTTAAAAGAAAAGCTTTTAATAAAAGAAAGGAAAAAGTAAGAAATCTCTGTAAATTCAAGACGTAATATTACAGGGTCTTTCAGCATATAGACACTAGAGAGAAAACCTCCCTCCCCCAGCACAACACAAATTAATATACTTCCAGAAAACGACACATTTGCAAATAAAGAAGACAATCAAAAAGACTAAAACTGCCTTTATCCGGATACTTACTAAAATTAGAACAGAAGAGATTTTTTCAGAAAGATTGGAGGAATCTGCTTACATGTCTGGTCCCTCTCAGAACCCAGAGAGAACACGGACAAAGAACAAAGAACACACACACAAAAGCTTCCCTCCACCCAGATTTGAAAGTATCTTGTCTCCTGATTGGTCCTCTGGTCAGGTGTTCTGGGTTCACTGTTTGTTAATCCTTTACAGGTGAAAGAGACATTAACCCTTAACTATCTGTTTATGACAGGGTGACTTAGGGATTGATCGATTGAGTTGTATTCCCTCTTGGGCAAGGAAAAGAAGACTTTTATTTCAGGGATATGGCTGGGATCAGTTTAGGGTACCCTCCTAGGCTGTTCCCTAGCAGAGTGCCTGGAGTTAAATAATTACCTTCTGTGGGAGTTTCAATAGTCGTTCTTTACCTACAAATGAGGCTGGTTAGCAATTTTCTATTCTATGTTCCCCTTGTGTGTTCTACATAGGGGAAAGTTTGGTGAACTCCAAGATGGAAAAGAGAGTGTGTCCACAGAAGAGTGAAACAAGCATAATGGTGATTCTCCCTGGGATATAAAAGCCAGTTTTATCATAAAGAGCTCCAGGTGGGTGAGGCAATATCTTTTATTGGACCAACTTCTGTTGTGAGAGAGACGAGCTTTTGAGCTCCATCCCATCACTGGAGGTGCCATGGCTACATTCTGTTTAGCACGCTTGCTCAATGAGAACTAACATAGTTTAGTACCTTGAAGTATAGACATGCCCTCATTTGGATTTCTATGGGATATCTTATGGAGTCAGTTGCTACTAATCATGTGTAAATGTTGCATAATTGAACCCATAGTTTTAAAAAGCCTGGGAAGGAGTTGTGAGATTTGTAAACTTAGATGAAAAATGTATTCATGCCTGTAAAAGGCAAGTGCCATCCCCACGCATCCCGTGCCAGCCAAGTGTGGTGTTGCAAGTGTGCCCCACCTTCATTCTCTCCACTCCCTCAAATGGGGCATCTATAAATTTGCTTTCAAGGACCTGGGCAAGGGGAAGCCAAAAAAACACTAACAAAATAAAGCATGTCCCCATCATTAAAGTGTCAGAAAAGGAGCAGTTGTTACAACAGTCTATAAGGCCCTCCCTTCAACATCCTCATTGAGAGCTCCCACACGTCAAGTTGTCAAATTAGAGTCTCAGTCTAGTCAGGCTAGTTTCCTGGAACCTGAGAGAGAGACCACAACAACTGTAGCCTGCATGGCTTCTAGCCTCCTCTCTCTTGTCGCATCCTTCTTAGTAGTATCCTCTGACTGGGCTTGCAGCCTCTCTAATTCCCCTTCTCAGCCATCTAATTCTCCAAGTCTCTTAATTCTTCTCAGGTGGGTCAAATAACCCCAAATACCTACCACTTTCTCAGCTGCATCTGATTAATGAGGGTTGGCCCCCAGTCTGCTGTCCCTAAAAAGGAAGACCAACCTGTGACAATGCCCAGGCCATGTTATGTTCTTTATTTTTACCCAGTAGTAACAAAACATTGAGTTTCTTCCTCTCTATGGCCCATTAAAAAATGGCAAATCTTATTGCTCAGTCCTGTGAGTGTGAAAGTTACAAATAAGTTGAAACAGGGTGATTATGAGCATCATCACTAAAGGGCTTGATCCTGTATGGGGAGTGAGGTGGAGTGATAAACCCATAATAGGTGGCTGAGGTATTCAGCTGGGTATGGAGCTACTAAAACTATCTTGTGAGGTTGGTGGGGAACCCATGTGCCTTTAGAAAATGACTTTAGTGCTCTTCGGGTCAATAGTGTTAATGAGGGCTCAGCACCAATGCATCCAATATGATCCCGCTTAGGTTCTGTACACCCGTGGAGAAGGAGGTGAGGGCACAAGTGCCAGCTCACTGGGCAAGGTATATTGTGCAGGTCTGTGAACCAGTAAGTCTATTTTATCTAATCTAATGAAGGTATTTCTATGTAAGCATGCAATATCATCCACCTCTCCGAATGCATAAAACATTTACTGGGTCAAATCCCCAAAAGCTGAACTATTGATCTGTATGCTAATGGTTATTTAGGACTAAGTGTACTTTCATTGTGCTATTTATGTATGATTTTTCTATAATAAGCAGTTTAACTCAGTGGACCTCCTTTTTGGCTGTCTGCCTTTGCCTTTGTATTATGTGACAACTCAGCATCTGAGCTTGGTGGAAGAATATTAAGTTCTTTCTCAAGTGACACTGAAATTGTTTTGATAAGACAAAGACATTTTAAGAGCATCATAATGGCCTGCATGAAAGGAAGTTTTGTCTAAGTAAGGACTTTAACATCAGGCCATGGGTTACAAAGACGCATATTGTAAAACCATATTTTCCTGGCAACTTAATGGGGTCTTCACAAACATACCTTAGCAGCAATCAGTCTCTGTAAACTCAGAACATAATTAAAGGACTATCTTTTGCTTTGCATTCATGTTGCTTGCCATCATACTGCATTAACTTCTAATATGATTACACTAACTCCATAATGCAGTTCTTAATAACCTTTTAACAAACTTACACATCTTGTCCATTACCAAATATTTTTCAAAGTAAAATAAAATAAAAAATTAGAAAAATTATATACTTCAGAGCTCAGCAAATGTATTTAAATCTCAGTTCAAAGTGTAGGTTTCAGAGGGGTAGCTGTGTTAGTCAGTAACAGCAAAAACAATGAGGCGTCCTTGTGGCACCTTAGAGACTAACAAATTTATTTGGGCATAAGCTTTGGTGGGCTAGAACCCACTTCATCAGATGCATGGAGTGGCAAATACAGTAGGCAGGTATAAATATACAGCACACGAGAAGATGAGAGTTGCCTTACCAAGTGAGGGGTCAGTGCTAATGAGGCCAACTCAGTCAGGGTGGATGTGGCCCATTCCCAACCGTTGACAAGAAGGGATGAATATCAACAGAGGGAAAATTACTTTTTGTAGTGACCCAGTCACTCCCACTCTTAATTCAGGCCCAATTTGATGGTGTCCAGTTTGCAAATTAATTCCAGCTCTGCAGTTTTTTGTTGAAGTCTGTTTCTGAAGTTTTTTTTTATTGAAGAATGGCCCCTTTTCAGTTATTGAGTGTCCAGAAACTGCAGAGCTAGAATTAATTTGCAAACTGGACACCATCAAATTAGGCCTGAATTAAGAGTGGGAGTGACTGGGTCACTACAAAAAGTAATTTTCCTCTAATACTCACCCCTTCTTGTCAACTGTTGGGAATGGGCCACATCCACCCTGATTGAATTGGCCTTGTTAGCACTGTCCCCCCCACTTGGTAAGGCAACGCACAGCACATGAAAAGATGAATACCTACCTACTGTATTTTTCACTCCATGCATCTGATGAAGTGGGTTTTAGTATGCCCAAATAAATGTGTTAGTTTCTAAGGTGCTACAAGGACACCTTGTTGTTTTAGTTCTAAGTGTAGTGATTCTTGTCTATAAATCAACTGTAGTTTAATAAATCTAAAAAATAGTATAAATGTCCAATTTCTACTCCATTCAGTATGGAACAATCAGTAATTAAATTCTGAATCATCAGGTTTATGCTTGGATAGGTAACTCAGTATGCACTACATTTGCATTACATGCCTAGATGTCAAAGACTTAGTTCCAAAATTTTAACCCTGGTCTCCTAAGTAAGAGGTTCCCAATCAGGGATATGTGTATCTTAGGGGGTACTCAGAGGTCTTCCAGGGGTACATTAACTCCTCTAGATAATTGCTTAGTTTTATAACAAGCTACGTAAAAAGCACTAGCGAAGTCAGTACAAACTAAAATTTCATACAATGACTTATTTATATAGCTTTATATACTATACACTGAAATGTAAGTACAATATTTATGTTCCAATTAATTTATTTTATAATTCTATGGTCAAAATGAGCACATAAGCAATTTTTCAGTAACAGTTTCTATGACACTTTTGTATTTTTATGTCTGATTTTTGTAAGCAACTACTTTTTAAGTGGTGGTGGGGGAAACTTGGAGTATGAAAGACAAATCAGACTCCTGAAAGGGGTACAGTAGTCTGGAAAGGTTAAGAGTCACTGTCCTAAGTTACTTCAAAATTTTACTCTTCAGATTTTGTAATATATTACGTCATGGACCTAATCTTTCTCAAGATGAATAAAAGCAGACTTTTGCCTCTGTGCAAAGTCAATGGTCTCTATTCAATGGATTTGCCTTTGTGGATCCCTTTGCTGGACTAGGGCCCATATTAATTATATAGCGCAGGCTCACATAATATTAATTTAGTTTTGCTCTGGTGGACAATTCAGTAGTGTCCCCTCTTTTCATTTTATATTTTAGTCTGACTCCTTTGCATATCCATAAGTGCATTTAGCATAGGGAAGATGGTGATACTGCACTTTATTTTACAATGATCAAATAATCATTCTCTTGCCACAGAGCAGTTATAGTTGTTTCTGTTCATGTATCTAGTACATGAAATTACAGTGGAAGAAGATTATGACCATCTTAAATGAAGTAGTAAGGACTGTGTTTTGCAAATTCTATGGATATGTTTGTTAAAATATTACATTAGACAGAAATCTTTTACTTTAGATTTAATGTTGTAAAGTACTGTGTATTTTACACTGCCACCTCTTTCTCTACTAAATATTTTAACGCTTTCATGAGCCATCACTATTCCAAAAAAGAATGTGACATGTTGCACTCCTTCACTAATACATGGGTCAGACTTAATAGTGTGAAGGTTTTTTGTTTTTCTTTGAGAAGTACAGAGATATACTGAATCTTTTAAAAAATGTCCCATTGCTTTTTTGAATAGTACTGAACACTGCAGTGGCCCAGCAGTACATAAGGAAGAGGGTGTTTTTGGCTAACAGTGTCACAGAAGTCACTTGTTTTTTGGATATTTAGTTTTTGCTAAAGCCAGGGGCTCATGCTAAACACTATACAGACATATAACTGAGACCTTTCCTTCCTTAGAGAACTTACATTATTACTAAGCTCTCAATTCTTTTATTTAAGACCTTTGGTCATTCTCCTATACTCCACTACACTGGATATATAGAGATTCCGATTTGTTAACTTTTAAGTAATCCTCTTTCATAGCAGGTTGGCCGGGGTAGCAAAGTAATATGAGTTTAAGGATAAAATCTCTAGAAGTTTTGTCACGGAAGTCACAGCCATGGCAAATAAAGAGCCTTAATTATCACTCCCTGGTGAACTACAGTCTTTGTTCATTTAAAATTATTATATATGAGTGAAAAGTACTCAGTAAAGGCTATTTAAAAGGGAAGAAAGTAGTTTGTCAATGGAAATCCACTTCTAGTACTAGCTCTGTTGCAGAGTGAAATAATCTGGCAAAAAAGGAACTGGCTCCATTGACTTCAGTGCAGCTATGCCTATTTGCACCACCTCAGGATCTGGCACAAGGACATTAGTTTGCATGAGGGAATAATCCTTATCATCGACTTAGTTCATTTCAGTGGGTTATTATTTATTTAAGAAATTGAGGCTAGATTATCCCCACAGGTGTACACAAAGAAGAGACTATTCACAAATCTCCCCTTGCTTGTATGCAAAGGCAAATGCCACTAGGGCATTTTTCCTTCTTGTGTCTCTGTAGCTGCATCTTTATAGGTGCATCACTGTATTAGTTGGCGTGGCCCTGCAGTGTTTAAATGTCCTGGTTCCCTCTTCTGCTGTGGGTGGGGCCCAGCCAATGGCCTTACGGGCTCTGTCTGGAGCAATTTCAGCAGTGGGGCATGAGGAGGTATTTTGAAGGGCAATCATGCATAAGGATTACTCCAGCCTCTACAGATATGGAAGGTCTCTCTCTCTCTCTCTCTCCCCCCAAGTGGATTTTCAAGATCTTTCTAATTCACTACCCCTCCAGAGAACAGCTCATAACACAAGAACTAGGGGTCACCAAATAAAATTAATAGGTAGCAGGTTTAATACAAATAAAAGGAAGTTCTTCTTCACACAGCGCACAGTCAACTTGTGGAACTCCTTACCTGAGGAGGTTGTGAAGGCTGGGACTGGATAACAATATTTAAAAGGGAACTGGATAAATTCATGGTGGCTACGTCCATAAATGGCTATTAGCCAGGAAGGGTAAAGAATGGTGTCCCTAGCCTCTGTTCATCAGAGGATGGAGATGGATGGCAGGAGAGAGATCACTTGATCATTGCCTGTTAGCTTCTCTTCCTCTGGGGCACCTGGCATTGGCCACTGTCGGTAGACAGATACTGGGCTAGATGGACCTTTGGTCTGACCCGGTACGGCCGTTCTTATGTTCTTATTATGTTCTTATATTTCTTCTGTGCTTCTGCCCCTATGCCGTGGTTTTGTTGCAGGAGGTACTGATTTGACAGTAAGTTATTAAAGCAGACACCGCATACATTAGGAATTCCCACTGAATAAACAATGTCCTTGCTAATTAATTTATTTGAGTTTGATTCTCTCCACAGTTCCATCACTGTCACTTGTGATTATTAGAACAGAAAGCCCCATATCTTTGTCAGATGGTCATCTCCTGTGTACTTCATCTCTGGAATGAAAATGAGAGATATTCATTAGGAAAGCTCATGAGAAACAACAGAATTGCATCATCCTCAACACAACACTGACCAGAGCTTACAGGTGCAGGATCAACAAACAAGCTAGTCTCCTGGTAAAAACTAAGGATAACCAATAACTTGTGTAAAAATATTATTTTGATTATTGAATTTATGAAATTTTGTGTTTTCTTTCTGGCTTGCAAAATGTATGGCAGTTTTGCTATAGCTTATTGGACTCAACATTACATAACAAATGAGGATTTCATTAGAAGAAATAGGCTGCCAAATTTTCTAGTCCATCAAATTCATCCTGCACTGGTTGAGTAGTGCAAAGAGGACCTAAGCTGGCCACAAATGCCTAGCAGAATATTCCCCTTGCATAGGGAAGCCCCCTGCTAACAGAAAGTTGGTGGAGACTGTTCCTGCCCCAGGCACTCTCCCCCTCGGTGTAAGTGGTGCGGAAGGGACTTGTAAGGAGTAAGTGAAGGGAAGCTTTGTTCCTCCAGTAGTGCAAGATGACTGAGGGAACTTGCACCAGTGGCATAAGTAGGGTGACCAGATGTCCAGATTTTATAGAGACGGTCCTGATTTTGGGGTCTTTTTCTTATATAGGCTCCTATTACCCACCACCCCGTCCCGATTTTTCACACTTGCTGTCTGGTCACCCTAGGCATAAGGAACAACTCTAACATACACCGTGGCCGGGTGGTCTAGAATCACGGAGCTGCAACTAGCTCCCCATATCCCTCTCTCTGTGTGTGAGCAGAATGGAGATTCCCACCCAAGATCTTCACTCTGAGGGAAGATACATTAAATAGGAGACTTAGAAAAACTTATATTAGTTTGTTTCCCCCCTGTTATCACTGCTAGCAACTGTCATTGAGTAGGTTTTCAGTAACTATAAGACATATGGAGGGAGCTGGCCTAGTAGCTGTTCCAAACATTGCTACCGAGTCTCAACCAGCTGAAGGAAATAATAATAAACATTTATCAAAGAGTTTAGATTGCTAGAGAATAGTCACCCCAGCTCCTAATGGGAACTTAGATTTTTCAGAACAATCTATAGATGCTATCTTGTGACTGTCACAGGGAAATTACTTTTCCAGAAGTGAGCCAGAAGCTCTGGAGGAGATGCAGAGTGGGGGAGTGTCCTGAATCCAAGAATGCATCAATGGTACAAAGTCATTTCTCGTTTTCATTTAAAAAGCAAACCACTCAACCCAAAAATTATGCAGTGAGAAAAGATTTGACATTATTCTTTAAGATAACATGAAAACTCTGTCAGTTCTAAACTCAAACATTCTTATTCTACCCAAAAGTAATTTGCTCTCCATGCATGAGTAAACGCTGTTTTGTTTTGTGCAACTCCAGCAGTATGTATTTTGCTTCCTACTCAACAGAAAGTCAGTGTGAAAGCAAATATATAAATTGCTTTTGGCTCTGTATGGTACTATGTTCCTGACCTACAGTTTCAAAGTTTGAGAAAGAAGTCTTTTCATTATACATAATTTTAGTACATTTTTCAGAACTACATCTGGGCTGAGGACTATAAAAATGACAAACTGAAGAGGGGGGCAACAATAGTCACAATAAGAGGTTTAGAAAAAAGCTGACATGAAGAGAGGTTAAGTAAAGTGAATATATACTGAGCTGGGACAAAATATGAGAAAGCAGTAAAATTCTCTCTATTTTTACATGTAATAAACAAAGCTATTAAAAGGGTGGGGTTTTTTTTTCAGTAATCTGTCCAGGCACAAGAATAAATAATAGCCTAATGTTAAGAATGTAAAAATGTAGGCTTAACAGTGGCAGGCGTTTTGTAACACTGGGGTCAGGACGAGCTCAGGTATTCAAGGCCAAGCTACAAAGAGAACTAATGGAGATTCTGTACAAATTTATACATACTGCTGTGTCTGATATGCAAGTTACATGTGCTAAATGCTTGAAGAGGTTCTTTCCACATTTGATACCTATTAATCTAAAAGAGGTAAGTGACTTTTTCCTTATTCCCTGATAAGTTTAGGCTGAGTTAATAACACTGACATTTAGTGTAGTGCATGATCTAAAATACCACCTAGAACTGAAAAAATTTTCTGGCTGCAGTTTAAAAAAATAAACCCTTCCCTCTGCTTATAACCAGCTAGCAGAGAAGCAAATTAATAATCTTACTGGCTTTTAGATTCTTATCTTTCCCACTTTGCTGCCACTCATATCATAGCTTTCCCACTCAGATTTGAACCTTAGCTGTCATAAATGAGAAGAGCTAGCCATGAACCCTCTAAAAGCGTTAATTACCAGCTTAGATCTGACTATCCGCTGCCACCAGCCAAAAATCTCCAGATGTTTTGCTCACTTGGTCTCCCCAAAACCTTCCTGGGGACCCAGAGACTCAGAGGCTCTGAGTCTTACCACAAAGGAAATAAATCTTTCCCCCACACTCTCCCCACCAGATTTCCTCTCTGGGCTAAACTGGAAGTTACTGATGCAAACCTCTTACATACATATACGAAGAGAGAACATTGGTTCTCTCTTTCGTCTCTATCAAAAAAGACATAACCCAAAGATCAAGAAACAGAATAAGATGTCTATCTCTTTCCCCCATAGCTTCTCCCGCCCTGTGGATCACTAGAAGAGTTAACACAGAGAGCAGTCCTCCCTTCCCCCCCGTCTCTTCCTTCTTCCTACCAATTTTCTGTGTGGTTAACTAGAAAAAAATCAATCAGTTTGTTCTTTAATAAAGTCAAAACTTTTCATAAGAAAGAATTGATATGAATAGGATATAATCAGTTTTTCTTGTTTAATCTAGATGGTAAGATACAGGGTTTTCAACTTATAGAAAATGAATAAACAATAGAAAAGGGATAAACAGCCTTATCCAAAAACAATACAATTTAAAGTACTTATAGCCAAATACACATAAAGACTCCACCAGCCAGATACACAGATGCAAATACTTTTGCTACCTTTGTACTTACAACTGGGAAACAGAAGATTAGAAGGACTGGAAATAGATCCTCTCATAGCTGAGAGAGCACAGAACAGACAAAGACTCAAGACCAAGAAACCCCCACAAATTCCTTCCCTTAAGCTTTGAAAAATCCGGTTTTCTGATTGGTCCTCTTGTCAGGTGTTTGGTTCCCTTTGTTAACCCTTTACAGGTAAAAGAAACATTAACCCTTAGCTATCTGTTTATGACAAGTGCATGATCTAAAATACTACCTAAAACTGAAAAAAAATGTTGGTAACTGGTGGATTTGGGACTTGAGCAGCAAGAACCATGCAGAATTTGGCAGATGGAAGTGAAGGGAAGGATTGTTGTTATGAATACAAGACCCAAATTCCAACATGTAAAGGGCTCCAGAAGCATTTTGAAGAACATCACACTAAGGAGGCAAAGAGAAGATTATATTAAACTGTTGGCCAGATCTTGAATCTACTTATTTAAGAACTGCTTGTAGAGTATTATCATTGAATTTTGTGCAACTTTTAATACAATATCAATATGGAAGACTGGCTCTCTCAAGCAGTGGTGCACTCCTTGAAACCAATCTCCCCAACTACTTCACTATTAGCTCTAGATTTGCTGTCCGTTTGCTCTTAGAGTACAAAAATAGTGGGATTGCACCCAAACCTTGACTCGGGTGACCAGATGTCCTGATTTTATAGGGACAGTCCCGATTTTTGGGTCTTTTTCTTATATAGGCTCCTGTTACCTCCACCACCACCTGTCCTGATTTTTCACACTTGCAGCCTGGTCACCCTAACCTTGACATGGGAAAAAGGGACAAATCTCCTTGTTCTTTCTTCCTCCTCACAGCTTCTGCATCAACACAATCTAGCCCTGAGTCATCCGCTATACCAGCTAGGTCATCTTCCAGTACTTGTGGCAGTTTTCTTATGAAAAAAAGTTATTAAAGAGATACATGCTGTGAAACCTAGGAAACAAATTAAGCTTTTTACATCCGCTATTGCATCTTAGAAATTCTCTACTTAAAAATGACAGACACTGCTGCAGAATTAGGGAAAAAATAGTTTTGTTTCATTATCCTACTTCAACTGGATAGCTACAGCATTAGCTGAAAAGTTCAGTGCTTCAGCAAATAGATTCCTATAATTAGTGTTCATAGTATTGTAATGCTAGCACCCCGGTTCTTGCACTTACGATTTACTTATGTTGGAAATACCCAATTTTTTACATTCTGAGATGTTACAGACATCAGCCATATTCAGTACTAAACTTTGCCTCATTTACTGTCCAGACTGTTTTGAGTGATGTAGGAGTCCTGCACAGTTGCTCTAACAGGGCTGGGGGTTATTTCCGAAATACTTGGCCAAGAAAGAAATGATGTTCAAATGATGGTGACTACTAAGACCCTGTCAACATATTGCTAGTAAAAGATATAGCATGTCTGTATCTGGTGGCTACCAAAAAGAAGTTTCACTTAAATTTTCTCTCAAGTACTGTATATGCACTTTCACCTTTCAGAGTGAACAATCTTGCCATATGGGCATAAGGCATATGAAATAAGTAAGAAACGACCAAATAGCTTAAACTGTCCAATTCAGTGCTCTGCTTATTGCATGTTGAATTGGCAGAAAATTACAATGCCCACCTGTCACAGGGCAACACATGCTGGGAGTTGGGGGGAGGGGAGGAAATGAAAATAGTACTAAGACCTCTCTTTGACTGTTCAAATGAAGTCACTATGAAGCACTGAACACATCCTATCTTCTTATGCTTTATGGCAATCTATTACAGTAAAAGACACTTTGGCATGAATTCTCCCTGTGCCCAGGTGTGTGCACCAAAACAAGAATGCATGTGTCAACAGAAGGCGTTAGAAACCTGCTATGCACCAGATGGTCACTGCATAGCAGTTCTGGGTGGGTACAGCAGTGGGAAGCAGGAACAAACAACTACATGTATTCTGTGAATGATGGTGCAGCATGGTAAGGCGGTGAGATGGTAAGTCGGCATGTTCTAAGTACAAAGCCATGTAAATGGATCCTAGTTGACTTACTCTATTTACAACTCTATACAGAGCAGCCTAGTAAACTATTTTTCCTGAGAGATAGAATAGCTGGTGTGCAGGAGTATGCTGATTTGCTTTACATTAACTGGCTTTTCCAACAAAGGTTCCCTTCTATATAGCAGGTGTTCAGCCTCAGGCTGACCCAGTTCAGGCACTAAACCGTACAGCTTTAAGTATGTATGCTTGCCTTGCATTTTTAGGGATTCACATTGTGGAGTTTGTTTTATTTTGTAGGGACAAGAGATAAGTCATCATTTGAAAAGATGAGCAAAATTGCTTTAATTCTAGTAGCATAAACAGAAAATTCAGTTATTCCATCTGCTTAATTTTAGGAAGATTAATGAGTTAAAAGGCAAGACGTTTAGTTAAGAAATACTTGCACACTTCTGACCTAAGGCAATAAGCAGGGAGAACATCACTGGCACATGCAATTAAATTTAATAATACTTGATTATAGAATCATAAATATTTGAGATTGAAAAGACCCCAGTAGGTCACATTCCTCTCCTTATCTATGCAGGATTGTTCCCTGTTGAATATTTGCTGGTAGATTGTCCACAAACTAATAGAACTCACTGTCAGGAGGATTTCCTTTAAATTCAGACTAAATTTTCCTTTTCGTAATTTCTTTCCATTACTCCCAGCTTTTCAGACTAAGTAATTCCTTTTCCTCCCTAGCGTTTATGCCGTTCAAATATTTGTAGATGGTTAGCATGCCTCTCCTTAGTTATGGCTTAGCCAGACTAAACATATTTATTTAGTTCTTTTAATCTTCCTCCTTGGTAAATCCCTCCAGCCCCTTAATTATTTTGCTGCTCTTCTCTGAACTCTCTCCTGTTTTCTATCTTTCTGGAAATGAGATGGTCAGATCTGAACGTGGTATTCCAGGTGCTGTCACACCAGAGCCACAGAGGGTCTCTTAACTCTCTGTTCCATGATGTGATGCCTCTTTATGTGCTATGTTAATATTGTTGCTGATATTTTGCAGTGAAACTTTTGATGTGCTGGGGGGGAGGTCAAGGGAACTTCTTTTTAAAATTCTGCCCTGGATCTGTCCCTCATGGTGCTGTCAGCAGGAGAGAGATGTATTTTACTGAACCCAACTTCTCACAGTTCCTGCCACCTGCAGATGATGAAAATGCTGCCTCTTCAGTGTCTGGCAACTGCTTCTCTTCTCCCGCTGTTCTCTGTCTGCTGTCCCCTGCCCTGTGTGTTTCAGTGCTGCACAATTGGTATGGAAGGGCTGACAAAACAAGAGCAAAGGAGGCTGCCAGCTGTCAACTGAGACAACATGAAACATGGACCCCATACTGGGATTAATGTTTCAGGAATTAGTAGCTGAAGACAGGAGGAGGCCATTGGGAGGCACTGTGGAGAAAAATTCAAGGATGTAGAGGATGGGGAGAGACAGAAATAAAGAGAAAGCTCTGTTGGGGAGGCTACAGGGAGAGGGGGAAGAGGGAGAGAGGAGACATCCTATGAGTTGTCTGTTAGCGAGTGGTAAAAGGTTCTGTAGCTCAATAATCTGAGTGATCTTGATCACTACTGACTGTTTGTTTTTTTTCCTTCATATTCCCTTGTCAATTTTGACACACCAGGTATCCCTTACTTTATTTATGATCAGTCCCTTTCTCCTCAGTTGATACCTTTTTCTTTCTCCTTCCTCTGCCTTTAGTAAGATGGATATCTAGGCATGATTCACATTAAAACATAGAACTGTGTTTTCCAGAACTGTGGTTAATTACAGACATTCCAAGCAGGGTGGTAACTCTGCCTTCCTGCCAATTTCAGGCCATGTCATGTAACTTACTATGCAATGATTACAAAACATCAAGAGACAAGCGTAGGGCACATGGGTTCTAGCTAACATGGCTGCGTTGCTAACGTAGAAAGGGACCTAACTGATGATAGCCTGCTCACTTTCTTGACATCTAACCTTATGGTATAGAACACATAACCTATGAAGAGTTACTGGGTCTTTGCTTAAAAATATGAATGTTATATCAGTGGTCAAATTCAAAAGACTGTTATGTGTTTGCTTTACTCTGATTCATTTTTACTCTTTATTCATTTTTGTGGTTCAAACATGTAGGTCAAGATTTGCAGGAATATATTATCTTATGTTAAAATACAGTATCCGACCATTAAGAAGTATGGAAACTTTCTTGCTTTCTCTCACAGTACTTTTTATTTTCTCCAAAAATAGGCCTAAGCATAACATTTTCAAAGGTGGGCAGTAAGTCCCATTTTCAAAGGAGACTTTAGAGCCGAAGTGCCGCTGGCTTTCAATGGGACTTAGGCTCCTAAATACTTGTATCCCTTTTGAAAATGGGACTTATGCTTATAAGAAGCACTCAGAATCTTTTTCAAGGGATAAGGCAATACGCCGTGTTTATTGGGAGTACAATTTAAGCATTAAAATCAACATATGCTTCCATTCACACACCCCTCAAAGGTTCTGCAGCTGTATCTTATAGTTACCAGTTCTTAGCGTTGCTCGGTCAGTTTCAGTGGCCAGCTGAAACTACAAGTAAGGGAGACGGAGGTGGGGCCTCTGTTGAACACCTTGGAAGCTCCAGTGTTGATGCAGAATGAACGCAAAGTCCATGGCAATACACCTTTCTCTTATAGCAATAAGTTCCACCGTGAGTCTATGGGCCCTGCTGTGTCACACTGGAGGTGTTAATCACAAAGTAGTCCAGGCTGCTCCAAATCAGCATTATTTTGGTTTGTTTTCTGCAGCAGTTTCTTATCTCATCTCTCTGGCTCCACTCTTTATCTCATCCTTGGGGGTGTATGCCTCTGCTTTAGGGTCATCAATCTGCTCTTCTTCAGCCGTTCTGATAATTAGGGTGGCACTTCTCACTCCCCTCTTGACCATCCCGCTCATCTGGTACTGGTGCCTCCTATCTCTTATCTGTTAGCATACCTTACATTCCTCACTCACATAGAACTGTATATAATTTTAAAAAACAAGGCTTTTTACAGAGCAAAGTTTTCTTGCAAAGCAAAGCAGAACTAAACCATCCTTACTAAAACAATTCCTTCTTACTACAATAAAAATGCAATAAAACCAAACACTATTTCCTCTTACTAATTTGCAACACATCATATCATATATACTAACAAAATGAATACAAATATTACTACTTAGAATAATTATCACTTAAAACAATGTTCAAGGTTAGGCATTTAGGCCTACACTTACGCACTTCTGAAAATTTTGCCTGAAGTATCTTGATCTCTCAGACACCTCCTTTGTATGAAGTACAAAGCTATATTTTCAAAATCTGGCCTGAATTTGTGTATGTTCAACTTGTCATGTATGAATGTTTATGTGCCCTTTGCATGAAGGTTATTGAACAACTCTCATCATCTGCATGTGAAAATCATAGTGCTGAAAAAGTGATCGTGAGAAGTTAGTCAAACATACCCCTTGACGAAGTGGGTATTCACCCACAAAAGCTCATGCTCCAAAACATCTGTTAGTCTATAAGGTGCCACAGGATACTTTGCTGCTTTTACAGCCATACATACAATTACCTGGTGGAGGCACATTTTGAAATTTAGTTCACGATATAAAATATATGTAAAAAATAACAATTTAAATGGAAATTCTAGACCACATAGATACATGTCTGAGACTAATTAAGAAATGTGCAAACAATATTTTTATGGCTATGATACCTTATATTAAGCTCTGTATTTTGTTTCCATACGAACCCAAATAAAGTTTAAAACTGAGGTCTCCCAGTAAACCCAAATAATATGAAGTGTCTCAGTGTAATTGGTTTTCATAGGCTTATTTAATGCCTCAAGGAACCATTTATGGAACCAGAAAAATGTGTGTTCTTGCAGTATTCCCTCCATCCAGGAACTGAAATATTATAAGCAGGAGTGGCGCCAGGGTTTTTGGTACCCTAGGCGGGGGTCCTTCCGCGCTCCCGGTCAGTGGCAATTCAGCGGCCGGGGGGGCCTTCCGCGCTTCTGGTCTTCGGGGTACTTCAGCAGCGGCTTCCGGAGCGAGTGAAGAACCCGCCACTGAATGCTGCTGAAGACCCGGAGTGCGGAAGGACCCCCCGCCGCTGAATGCCGCCGAAGACCCAGAGCGCGGAAGGACCCCCTGCCGCCGAAGACCCAGAGCGCGGAAAGACCCCCTGCTGCCGAATTACCACTGAGAGCGGCAAAATGCCACCCTCCCAAATCCTGGTGCCCTAGGCAACTGCCTAGGTCGCCTAAATGGAAGCGCCGGCCCTGATTATAAGGAGACTGTACCTCATGTTATTTTTGTCCTATAAAAAAGTTTCTAGGACATTTTTGAAAGCTGGATCAAAACATAACACAAATACCTGAAATAAATATTCTAGACCCTAAATCTCCCTGTTGTATATTAGTTACCTCTATTTTGGTGGTTCGGACATTTGGAAATACCGGCTCTGGGATTATGAAAACTGACATAGTACATTTCATTTCATTTTCTTCAGAGTGTATGCATACACTTATCCATAAGCTATTGATTACAGTGACTGATTCTAAATGAGCTTTTATACTCAGCTCTACCATAAGAGCTAGATATGGTTGTATTATCCATAATAAAGAGTTCATGTAATACTGTTGGTGCATATGACACTTTACAGATATTTAAGAAGACAGGTGCCTAGATTGTGCCTTTAAGCACAACCCGGAATATGGGTCAGCGTATAACTCTGGCACCTCAGCAGAAGTGCTAGGAAGGCATTGTGCCTGAGACACCCCTCTGAGGCAAAATTCCATCAGAGCCCCTTTTCCACTGATCTTTTCAAAACACAGTATACTTCCTCTTTACCCCAAGTCCAGAGAGATCAGTTGTCTGGTATCAGAGATGGTGCTATGGCTCCATCTCCTCCCCACCCTTTCATACTCACTTCTTCAGAGGGGGCAGTCTTGGGCATATTTTGTGACTCTGGCATGAGTAGGTAATCTGGGGAGCTTCTCTGCAACAATGCCAAGGGTGTGTGTGTGGTTTGTGTTTTTTTTGTTTTGTTTTTTTAGTGCCCTATAGCCAGGTAAGAGGGGAGCAAAATCTAGTCATAAATGGAAGGAGGGGGGAACAAAAGGAGAGGAAGGGGATGGACTATGCAATTTGAGATTTTGTGATCAAATTTCAGTCTCATTCACCTTTTGGATTGTCTGTCTGCTTTCTTAAGCCCTTGCCTATTTTGTTTAACGCTTGCTTGATGTCATCCTAACCCTAGCAACATCACTCCTAATCAAATTTTGGCTTTCTTTTGAATGAGAAATGTGCCAGTTTGGCCAACAGGTGCATTGGGTCTGTAGCACAGATAACTGTCCACTTGGAACCAAGGCTTGGAAAGGTAGCATTATCTCACTAGGTCAGTGGTTTTCAAACTTTTTTCCTGGGGACCCAGTTGAAGAAAACTGTTGATGCCCACAACACAAAGGAGCTGAGGATGAGAGGTTTGGGGTGTGGGAGGGGCTCAGGGCTGAAGCAGAAAGTTGGGGTGCAGGGTTGAGGGCTGTGGGTTGGGGCCAGGAATGAGGGGTTCAGGGTATGGGAGGGGGCTCTGTGCTGGGGCAGGGGGTTAGGGTGTAGGAGGGGGTCAGGGTTCTGGGCTGTGGGTGCAGGCTCTGGGCTGGGGCCGAGAATGAAGGGTTTGGGGTGCAGGAAGGGTTTCTGGGTTTGTGGGGGGTTCAGGGCAGGGGGTTGAGGCACGGGCTTACTTCTGGCAGCTCCCAGTCAGTGGCACAACTGGGGTGCAGAGGCAGGCTTTCTGCCTGTCCTGGCACTGAGGACCATGCTGTGCCCCAGAAGTGGCCAGCAGCAGGTCCAGCTCCTAGGCAGAGTCACGCAATCACCTCTGCATGGCTCTCGCTACAAGCACCGCCCCCCTAGCTTCCATTGTCTAGGCACCAGCCAATGCGAGTGCGGAGACAGTGCTTGGAGTGGGGAAGCTCATGGAGCCCTGTGGCCCCCCCTGCTGCTGATCACTTCTGGGGCACAGTGTGGTGTCAGAACAGGTAGGCACTAGCCTGCCTTAGCTGAGCAGTACCACTAATGGGCCTTTTAACGTCCCAGGCGGCGGTGCTGAGCAAGGAGACTCAGTGCCTTGCATGCCTCGACCCGAACTTTGAAAAGCACTGCACTAGATTCCCTCATTACCACAAAGAGTCTAAATACACTTTCTATTACAGATAAACATTCATAATAAAAAAGTCTTGAAATGACTTGACAATTATTCATCTTTTTTATCATTTCCTGAATGTTGTTAACATTCTAAAAAAAATATTTGACAGCATAGTGATATACTACTAAACCATAATAAATTTGATCTGAACATGTGTTTGAATTCTTCAGTGTTTCTAACATATTTAAAAACATTTCAGTAAACAAAAGGGATATTAACATTTGGAATATTTTTACCGTATATATGCTGCATCCTTTGTTTTGAAATTGACTTCATTGAAAATGGCTCCCTCTACTGGAGAAAGCGATCAATGCAGCATTTTTTTTAACTGACCCAGATTTTGAAACACTGCACACATTAACAATGTGCAGCACGTTTGTCCTGGCTGATGATTGGATTAGTAACCTGGGTATGTAGCAAAGTAACTATTGTTTGTGCTGTATCTCTGCTGTAATGTTTCTGAATTTCACATCTTGTACTTCCTTACAAAAACATACTGCATTTCCCCCCATTTTAATTTCTGAACCTTGTGTCATCCTTCCCTCAAAAGACCCCTCAAATCCTGAAAAGTTGAGTGGGTCAATAAACATGCGTGTTAATGAAATAATCAAACATACATTAATAAGCATATCCCTACGAATATTAACAAGACTCTTTGTTGCAGCAGTTTCTTGTTTTTTTTTAATAGGAGTGCAACATTTGGGCCAAGGAGCAGAGGGTGAGACTTTCCTCTTATAGCCCATACACACCATATGGCAGTTCCCCAGAAATGTCATTACTGAGAGGTGAGACATTCCATTTCAGTGCTTCTAGCCTCTGCAGAGCAAGGGACCGGGAATTAAACATGTTTGTTATGCAGAGTAGTGCTCAACAGTATTTCTAGGTTGCAGTATATCTCCCTCCTTAATGTCTGCAGTCCGCCTTTAGATAGAGCATGGTTTGGAGGAATGAGCCCAGGATTAGGAGTGAGGAGCACATCCACTGATTTGCTGTGTGACTTTGGATTGTTCACATAACCTTCTTTATGCATCTGGAAAGTGGGGATGATAATTGCCTTCTCCACAAAGCTTTTGTGGTGATTAGTTAGCTAAAGTCTGAGTAGTTCTTTGAACAAGGAAATATTCTGTATGTGCCAAAATGGATGTACATAAAAAAGGTTTAATTATAATCCTTGATCAGGATCATGGGCCCATAAGGATCTGGCGCCACTGAAGACAATGGACTTCCCTGTGTGTAACTGCTTTCCAGTTTAATGCTTCAGTTTTTTAGCTTTCCCTGTACACTTGAATACACACATTAAACACACCTCCTCTCCCTCTCCCAAATGCTCAGTGCACTTTGTATTTTATTTGGATCAGAAAAACCATTTGGTCAGTAATGTAAGCTTTTTGCTAAGGTTAGCATTACATATATTAGATCTCCTTGTGTTAAAAACACAGCTACAGTATTGTGCAATTGTCATAGTTATTACTTGGTAGGCTGCCGCTTGAGTGGCAAATTAGAGCTCATTCAGCTAGAACCTTGCAGTGATGCCTCTTGAGATTTGTAGGCCCAGATACTTGAAGTATATTACATACTTTTCTGAGCAGTTGTGCTTTCACAGGGGTCTGTATTAGAACAGCATGAAATCTGCGGGTATCTGTTCACCTCGGTTTCTTCTTCTAACATAATCTTACTGGTATTGGTGGCTTGCTTTATCCAGTCTCAGCAGCGCAGTGTTTCATACTGCATTTCAGGGTCATGCAAACTTGAAAATCATCGAAGTGAAATTGGGATAAAGTGGGAGACAAATGTGAATTTGTTTCCATCTTCATCTTCAGATACATTCTGGGGACAAAACTCTCTTATCAACTGTTTGTGAAAATCTGAAGTGCCACGGTTTTAAGAATTGGTATGCGATAGAAGGACCCACTAGAAGTTTTTCGGATCCAACTGCCTTTATCAGACTGGAGCGTTTCAGAGAAATATGATTGTTTTGAAAGTCAGACTTATAACAGACAGGGAGGCACAACCTTTGCTGTGGAATAACTTTGGGGCCTTACTAATTGAGCCTTGCAAGAATTCTGTAAAGTAGGGAAGTATCACTAGCCTCATTTCACATGGGGATACTGAGGCACAAAGAAGTTGTGATTCCTTCATGATACAAGCTAGCTAGGGTTGCCAACTTTCTAATCATACAAAACTGAACACACTAGTCCTGCCCCTTCTCCAAGGCCCCGATTCCCACTCACTACATTCCCCCTCCCTTGCTGGCTCGCTCCTCCCCCCACTCATTCCCTTTCACTGGGCTGGGACAGGGCGTTGGGGTGAAGGAGTGAGTCAGGGATCTAACTGGGGCTCTGGGCTGGGGTTAGAAATGAGGAGTTCAGCATGCGGAAGGGGGCTCCATGCTGGGGCACGGAGTTGGGATCTGGGCGGGGGTGAGGGCTCTGGGCTGAGGGTGCGGGATCTGAGGTGGGGTCAGAGATGACAGGTTTGGGTGTAGGTGGGGGCTCCAGGCTGGGGGGTGGGGCCGAGGGATTCTGAGTGCAGGAGAGGGCTGCAGGTTGAGACAGGAGGATGAGGTGTCGGAGGGGGTATGGGCTCTGGGGTGGATCCAGGGATGAGTGGTTTGGGGTGAAGAAGGGGGGTCCAGGTTTGGGGGAGGGCTCAAGTTTGGGGCAGAGTGTTAGGGCCCAGGGTTGGTCATGGGCTTACCTCTGGCAGTAGCGCAGCAGGGAGAAGACAGGCTTCCTGCCTGTCTTAGCTTCGTGCTGCTCCTTGGAAGTGGCCAGCAGGTCCAGCTCCTAGGCGGAGGGCTCCATGCGCTGCTCCCACCCACAGGCACTGCCCCCACAGCTCCCACTGACCATGGTTTCCGGCCAATGGGAGTGCAGAGCCAGTGCTCGGGGCGGGGGCAGCATGCAGAGCCCCATGCACCATGCCCTCTCAGCATAGAAGCCAGACCTTCTGGCCTCTTTCAGGGCACAGCATGGTGCCAGGAGAGGTAGGGACTAGCCTGCCTTAGCCCTGCAGCACTGCCGACCGGACCTTTAACAGCTGCCACCAGGGTCTCTTTTCGACCAGGCATTCCGGTTCAAAACCAGACACCTGGCAACCCTAAAGCAACCTTACCATTGAATTTGTACTGAAACGTGATAGGGAAAAGAAGTATTTTTGTTTTTTTACAAAATATTACTGATTTTTTAATGACTCACTGCATTTTTTTATGTATGTAACACCTCTTTCCTCCCTGGATTGCATGGGAGCAGCCTGCACTCATCTGTGTGCCTGGACACCTGATGTTGTTGACAGTAAAGGGGATCCTGAGTATTCCAGTGGTGGTGATGGACAGGTGGGAATCCTTTATCCACCCCTCTGCTGCAGTCCTTTTACTTATGATGGAAATTAAAATTGGCAGTGCCTTCACCTGGCTGGTCTCTGTACACACTCAAGAGTGTGTCTTGGGAGCTTCCACGAGTAACCCTGAGCTAATGGATGCAATGGATCTAACTCAAAAGTACCAATTATAAATAATATACATCCAATATGCACTTAGATTAGACTTAACAATCCTTTTTAATTTAGAAGCACATGATGTAACACACTGAGATTACATGTCACAACTCATTTAAATCAGCAGGAGGCAGTTCCATAAATCAATTAACAAATACAACTGACAGTAATAAATGAAGTCAGTGACATATCTGTATTACAATTTCCTCTTTTTCTGTCATCAGTTATATAAGAACATATGACTGTGACATCCTTCTTTCCCAATCTATATGCAATATCTCTCTGACTTTAGAGGGGTTTTCCCAATGTCTTATCCATATGAGCAAACAAACTTCCTTACATACAGACAAGTTAATTGCTTTACTTTTATTAAAAAAAGTTTAAGGCAGCACTAGCTCATTAGATAAAGATCTGCCCTTAGTTAAGAGCAATGAGGTGTGATCTGTGTGGGGCAGCTCCTAGTCTAACCTAAAGCTTAGATCAACCTAGCTAAGAGATGTAATTAAGCTGACCTGCTAGGTTGACAAAAGAATTCTTTCTTTGACCTAGTGTGACAGTTTGTATCGCTATGCTCACTCTTTTTACAAAACTATAATGGATTTTGTACAAAGTATGCCTTGTGAGGTATCATTTGAAAACTCATAATTTACTGATTATTATTGTCCTGGCAAAATATTTGTGGCAATGTTGTATGTAAAGTTAAGATTCTGTTGTATGATGTTACTAAAACATATTCTAAATCTGGGGAAAGGAGGCGCAAACCAGTTCCTCAGAGGCAAAAGGCAAACTGGCTCCTCAGAAAGGTGTCAACATAATCAAATGGACCATCACCTGGTTAAGTGGCCATTCTTTGGCAGGAAGAAGGGTCTGAATGAGAACTATACATCTTGGCAATGGACCAGCTGGAGGTTCTTGTGCAAACAGACTTTGTCCCTTCTGAGCCTCAGCTGGAGATGACTTTCAAAGAAGAAAATAACTGTAAGAAATGAGAACAGATGACACAAATCATCTCTCCTTTTATCTCTACTCATAACATCAACAACACTTGATAGACAAAGGAAGCATCATTGTACTCGGGAGAGCTTCTAGCTGGAAGATTCAGCCAGTAAGACTGCTAGAACATGTGGTGAGAGATACTTTAGTTTGCATTTTACCTTTTATTTCTTTGTAATAAATTCTGACTTTTATGCCTCATTATTTGTAATCACTTAAAATCTATCTTTCTGTAGTTAATAAACTTGGGTTTTTTTTTTTGTTTAATCTAAACCAGTGTGTTTGGATTGAAGTGTTTGAGAACTTCATTTGGGGTAACAAGATGTGTGCGTATCATTTTCTGTTAATGAAATGACGGATTTTTTATGAGCTTGTATTGTCCAGGAGGTACTGGGCAGTACAGGACATTTCTGGGGACTAGTCTGGGACTGGGAATTTGCTGGTATTGCTCTGTAATATAATTTATAGGTGGTTGGCTTACTAGCTATAGCACTCATACAGTGTAGCTGAGGGTGATTTACGTGCTGGAGGCTGTGTAGGCAGACCAGGAGGGGTTGCTCTCACAGTGAAGCCATGTAAAAAGCATCCTAGCGTGCAGAATTGAGAGGGACACAATTGTTCAGCAGACCAGATTTTACCCTGGGGAATGTCACAACTAGCTACTGCCTTTTGGAGGGTTGGAGGATGGATTTACAAAAGTGATGGAAAACCCTCTTCCATTGCTGTAGCTGTGCCACTGTAGGCCTCATAGTGTAGACATGCCCATAGAATCACCATCTCCTTCCTGATTATCATGCTGCTTCAGGGGAAGAGGCTAAACTGTGCTGGTGCAACTACCAGCATGGCATATTGTGTAGGGGTGATGTGCAGCCAAGGGCCCATCTGCTCTGTGCCCCACTCTGCACTCTGCCATGCACCTGTGCTGGGGTTGGGGGTGGAGAGTTATCAGCTCTGTGGAGCCTGTTTCTGCTATTGCACAATGCTATTTGTGATGAACTGTTCACATTTTGCACCTCTGCACAAGAATCTTTGGAGTCTGAGAGTTCCATACAACAATCGGGAGGTGTGATTGCAGCACATGTAGACATATCCATAGTAATGGAGGAGCATGAGGGGATAAACTGAAAGGATAATGAAAAATAGCAAATGAAGTCCACTTTAGGCCTTCGCTGTCTGTAAAATGTAATAGAAAACCCTCAATTGCATAAGAAACTAAATTCCATTCTTGGTCTTATTTGAAAGATTAACTTGAGATCAGAGACTTGCATCATGCTGTGCTGATGCCTCAGTGTTTTCAGTACAGTTATTCCTACAGATTTTTGAGGACTAAATTGTCAAAATAGTCCAGGAGTTGTGTGAAATCTAATCATTTTTGTACAGATTACGGTACCTCTGTATTTGAAATGGATTTTTGAATTTCAACTGCTGGAATTGCATCTTTAGTAGTTTCTTGATTGTTTGTAGAAATTACAAATGCCTTTTGATCCAGGCAAATTGATAATAGCTTGGGGCAGGGTAATGGGCTTGCAGCTGGTTTCTTTGATGGGCTTGTGTATTGCTCAGTAGCTCATGCTACAAAATCTATTTATCTAAGGGGTATTCTCACATGGTGACAGTAGAGGAAATCTAACTTCTCCAGGTCATATGTGATAAAATCAGATACTATTGTTTGCATTACTAATTTAGGGTTCTGATTCTGCTACCCCTACTCAAGGTACATGGCACATTACTCCTCAAACAACTCCATATATTTCAATGGGATTAATCCAGGATTAAGGTGTATTTAGTAGTAATTTATTAGATAGAAACTTTGTGTACCTCAGTATTTCTGTTTTGTTGTTGTTTTTTTAATTTCTGGGATTTAGAATCCTATGTAAAACATGGGTCTCTTTTCTGATATAATTCAATACATAACATTTCTTTTGAATATCATGCAAATTTCTTACTTGCTTGAATATAGATGTTACAGCCTCAATTTGTAGGAAAAGCACTATCCATTAAAATAAGGCTAGAAATTGTGCAGGTGTAAATATCAAATGGCTGTTTAGTGCCAGTATGGACGAATCTGGCCCTTATTTATTTAACTTTTGCTCTCCACTTATGACACAATGCTAAATGCATATAGCTAATATTTTAAAATGCAGTATATTAAAACAGTGAATGATGACAGAACAAAGACGTATATTTCAGTGTCCTGTCTTCTTTATTGCAGTCACAGAGTTTGAAGCCTGCCAGTCCTCCCTGTTGTGTTAATACAGTCAGGAGTCACTTAACTGAAGTATCCTTAACCTAGTGCTTCTAGGATCCAGTGTGTCTATAGAGAGAACAGCTATTAAAATAAACATTTCATTATCACTGTCCTAATGAAGTACCATTGTGAATAATCAATGGGGGCCTTTGGTAATCATGGGAATTATGCAGTGTAATTGAGTTATTTATAATAACATTTATACACAGTTGCTGACCTTCCAAGTTAAACACTTTTTTCCCTGCAGACTGCAGGTTTGACTATGAATTTTGAAGACAAGATGTTTTATTGGTTGGCCCAAGATAGATTTCCATTCTGAAGTTATCAAGCTGAGCTGTGTTTAAAAGAGAAAAATGAAAGAAAAGTAAGGATTTCATTACAGAAATATGCCACATTTTCTAAGTTTTTAAATTGTCTCACTCTGGTAAGAACTTGTGCCATGCTCTAAAATAAAAAATGTTTGGAAAAGACGCAGTGTGGAAACTTTTGGTTTTATTCTCACCACACTTACTAATGGGATAGATTGTGCCCTCTCCAATCACTTGTAGATAACTGTGGAGTGGGATTAAATTGCCCCCCTCCCCCTTTATGTAGAGTATGGAAGGGTCAGCTAGCATTGGAGCTTCTATTTAGAGGAGACTGGTTGCTACCAAGATGCTCCCTCCTTGGCAGCAACCAACTGGAAAGAGGAGGAAAGGAGGTGGAGCCATGACTTGGTTCCCCACCACCACTACCATGCAGCAGTCTGTAAATCTGGTTAGTTGTGTGGGTTAAGAGTATGCTGCATTCCTTAAGGGTGTCATAAATTGCTTTGTTTTCTTCATTGCCTGCATTCTCCAAATGCAGCCAGGGAGCTCCAGAAGCCATTCTGTCCCTTTCAGTTAGAGAGCCATTACAAGTCAGGCCTGATTCTGATCTCACCTACATAGGTGTAAATCTGCACTTATTCTATTGATGGGCCTGAGATATATGATTACATTTATATCTCAAATAATACAATAGCATATCAAACAGTCTATTTTTTTCCCTCTGCCCAGCTGTCCATATGCATGTAGGACTGCTTGTAGTACTATGCTCTGTTCAGAGTATGATAGGCATGAGTCCATGAAAGTCATTTGGTTTACTATTATTTTTCATACATATTTGCACAACTTACTATTTGCAAAAGTAACACAGATCAAGAGTTAAAACCTGATTGTTCATGGGGCAGTTGAGTTTAGAAAGAGCTACTGCAATAGGTTAACTTAACTGTTTGTTCCCCTGAACTACATCTAAGGAAGGCTGAGTTGCTGACATACAAATATTAAAAAGCATACTTTAGAGAGAGGAGAATGATCACATAAAGTCTTCTGGGCAGCCACCCTCCTGTGCCTCCATTTGGTGCAGGAGAAATGGGTGGAAAGGGAGATGTCGGGGACTCTGTTCTGGCTCCCTGATTCTGAATGGCATCCCTGGCCCCAACACCAATCAGAGCTGCGACTGGACAGTTCTGATTACAGCTGAATAGATTGTATGCCAGGTGATGATAGATATAGAATAGTGTAGCTCTGCCTCATCCCCTTTTTACCACCAATATGTCTTCTATCTGGGGAGGGGAGGCACAGATGCACCAGCAGAGAGTTCCACTAAGCCCAGGGAATGTTCTGCTTGAGCATTTTTGTCTGGGTTAGAGCTCTTTCATGCCATATGAGTAGCACAAAGGGCTGTAAGTGAGTTTGAGAATCTAGGTCTTGAACTGAAACACTGTGCCCATGAAAATAGTATACCTACAGATTAACAATAATCAATGTATACCTGAAGTTACAGGAAAAATGAATATTCTATTTGAGAAATAGGATGCCCTGATGTAATTAAAAACTATTCTCATGTGTGCATATATATGAGGGAGAGGAATGATGGTGTTGTGTGAACCCCTAATTGTGCAGTTTCCTAACTTTTGAATGCTTAACCATGCAACTGTAATGCTCTGTTAACGTAGTTGTCATATATTTGATATTGTTATATGTATGTTTTATATGTTTGTATTATATTGAGTGTGTAGACAGATATGGGTATACTAATTTTATTGGATTTTTTTTTCTCAGCCTACTTTCTCCTCCTATATTCATAGTTCTTCTTAAGTGGAATATGAACCTAATACTTTTAGAGTTTGAGATGAACTTTTGAATCCACAATACCTGAAAGTATTAAATAGCTCATAAATTTGCTGAAACCGAAATGTTGTCATACATGACATGTGTAGACCTCAAAACTTTCCAGTTATGGAAGAAGCGATGCATATCCTTTCACTGATGTGGGAAAGACGTAAAAAGATACAGGGATTATTTTTCTCATTGGAAATAATCATTGAAGTTCTTATCTCGATTTTCTGTTTGATTTACACAAACCCCAAAGAGACTAAAATTCCCCAAACAAATCCTCTTAGGGAGATATTTAAAATGCATATTCTACCTCATTAATTCAGCAGTTTGCTTTGGAAAAATACTTATCTCTGTTGGTTTTCATTTATTATGGTATTGTATAAAAAGTTAAAGAAAAGGGAATCGAAGTTCAGGCATGTAATTAAATATAAGACTATAGATAAATTTTTCAAAAGCACTGTAAGAGACTTAGGAACCAAAGTTCCATTTTTAAAAAGCACTTTGGAACCTCAGTCTCCTAAATTACTTGTGAAAATGTATAACATTTAAAAATTAATTGTCTTAACATTTACTGTAACTGGTGCTGGAAATGGATACCTAGGATGATTGTGTAATCTCTTAGATTTTGTCTTGATTGTTGAAAAGTTCAATTTTCATTGGTTTGTGGATCTGGTGTTGCCTGAGAGCTTCAGTTTCTGTATTCTTATGTAAGGATTTAGATTTTGACTTTAGACACATCTCTGAGCCATTATTTCTCCCTGCCCCCAGGAGGAAGTAATTTCTGACCAGCAAATAAGTGTGTGTGGTGGGGTACCTGCAAATCCACTTCCTGCCTTCCTATACTGTATCCCAATGCTCACAAACTGAGTCCAGCCAGTCCATGCAGGGATGGAGGTTCTCAGTCTCTCGTACAGGCATTTTACTCCAAGTCACAATCGACTCATGAGCAAAAAACTCGTACCCTGGACTTCAGTGCTATTGTGATAGATTGGTCTGGATGACCCCAGGGTGATGCCATTCACAGGGTAGGAGTTGCTAATACGTGGAAGACTTTAGACACTCAAAGAACAAGTCCTAGAGCTTTTACCCTAGTCAAACATAGATGGTTAGCTGGTTATAGTTACTTCAAAAAGAATGTCGTCAGTACACCAATGCAAGGTGATGTTGGCAATGTTAGCAGGCAATGTTAATTTTTATTAGCAAATTTGTAGGATATACAGCTCTTTTGTTCTGTTACTGCTGCTGAGTGGGGAAAATGTCTAAAGAGGAAATAAATTTGAAGCAATTCAGTTACAGGTACATAACCGGCTATTATCTGTACATAGTTATTATTATGGTCACTGCTGAACAATCATGTATTTTCCATGGTTCATTAAATCTGTTTTACTTCCTGCATAAATGGACTTCTCTGAGATGTCAACAATCTATATGTGAAAACAGAGACACTCATAAGCAGAAGGATTCATTGCAGCTAGTAATGTTCAAATAACCCATGATCAGTAACATGGCAGAGAAGTTGGAAAATTTGCCCAATACCTAACTCATAAATTTGCCAGTGTATCATGTTAAATTGTAGGCCAACTATCATCGTGATTGCTGAGATAAGGTGGGTGAGGGGAGTGTCTTTTATTGGACCAACATCTGTTGGTGAGAGAGATAAGCTTTCAAGACATACAGGCTATTGCTGGCACATTTACACCTGATTTCATCAAGATGTGTTCTAGCTCATGGCTGCCCTGCACTAGCTCTTATCTAACAACCTCATGCTCATACCCCCATTTTTTTCAAAAAGAAAACAGCATGTTTGTTTATTTAGAAAGTTTGCAGAAAATATTATCAATGATAAAGACCCTTGAATACATAGATGGGGATAGCAGAGCCATCATTGTATTCTCCCCTCTCCAGGAGCCTGTGGAAAGACCTCCATGTACCCCACTTCAGGTTGGTAAGCTGTAGAGTGTGAGGAAGAGGAGAGTTGGGGACTCCGGAGCAAGTTCAGTGAGGCACTGTTCTATTACTATTATTTGTATAACTGTAGCACTGTTGGACCAGGATCCCATTGTGTTAGATGTTATACAGACACAGAACAAAAAGATGGTCCCTGCCCCAAAGGGCTTACAGCCTGAGTATAACATGAGAGATTAATACAGAATACTGGTCAGCAGGGGTTTCTGCACACTAGCAGCCTAACCATTATTAAGTTTTTTTGTAAGCATCATGGAAAAGGAAAGTTTTGAGGAGGGCATTGAAGGAGGAGGAGACAGCTCTGTGGCCTGCCCACCTTCAGTGTTCTCAAATCTGTGAGCATACAATATGCAGTCCCAAACTTGAATGTCGTTACCCTCAAACCATTCTCCTCAAAAGAGCTGAAAGTAGTGGTTAGCCAAGGAGGAGATAAGTAGTGACAGTGTGCTACTAGTGGGAGTCTGAGTAGCAGCACACAGGAGATGGCCTTCCTCATGGATGAGTCTGGATATGTGGGTTTGGAGCTTGAATTCTTTATAATACCATGGGGATCATGGAGGCCCTGTCCCTCCTTACAATTACCAAGTAATATTTGCCAAGAGCAAATCAGAGTAAATCTAGTTGGGGTTGGATATACGTGCACACTAGAAAAATGCTGACCAGGAGGAAAGACTAGAAACTGGCTGCTTTAGGCTAGATATCATAGAATGACTGCTCTGCAAGCCCGCTATGATTCACCTCACAGAAGGTTGTAGCTTCCATGTTTATATGCATCCATGTTTTTGGCCATCCTGTCCGGATAATGGCCCCTGTACACTTTCTTCTGCACAACTTATATCCTCCATTTAACAAGAATGGCACATTCAAGCAGGCTTGAACACACAAACTCATACTGTTTATGCACTGAAGTAGTGCATACATTGAGAGGTGTATTTCAGGTATTTGATTTGTTTCCAGCCACCTGCCAGAATGTGAT
Source organism: Chelonoidis abingdonii (assembly GCF_003597395.2). Classification (NCBI taxonomy): domain Eukaryota; kingdom Metazoa; phylum Chordata; order Testudines; family Testudinidae; genus Chelonoidis; species Chelonoidis abingdonii. The sequence goes on along the minus strand of NC_133769.1, from coordinate 181,055,785 downwards.
GGCAGAAAAATTGCACAGATCTTGTAGCAGCCAACTGACAGATAATAAAAAGTAGCATTGTTGAAACTATCACTGTCAGATTTTCTAATACAGGCTTCTTGTAATGAGATCTTACATGTAACTCAATCTGCCATTGAGATTTTCACTAAAGGAAGGATCTCAGATAATAAAAGCAGAAAACATCTTAAGTAAATAGCATTTTCCAAATACTGCATAATGTTTGGTATTACTGTGTCTTTTATGATCCTTGAGGAACATGTTGTATAAGAATGATGTACTTTAATATAAGCAGAGATACGGTTATCATAGAGATTTCATGTCAATTCTTATTTAAAATATATTACCTTACCTTCTCAATATTATGATAGCATAAACCAATGTCACCTCTTCACTTGCACTCCGTGCTGCTTATGAAGTGTAGCTGCAGGCTCTCTAAATAATATTTACTTGCTAGTGTATACAAATATAGCCTAAGACACTACAAATAATTTTGAGTGTCAAAATGGACTTTTTATTTACAGCACCACTCAGTCCTTGAAAATCCAAGGTCGTTTGTTGAACATTGTGCAGAACATTTTTCTAAACTCAGTGGCAATGAAGAATGTAGATTGTATCCTCTTCCGCTAGCCTAATGAAATACTCCAATAATTCCACACAAATACAATTTGTTTCAAAAGGCTGGTGGGAATGCAAGGGGGCAATGTGGCAGTGATGTCAGTCAAAGCAACCAACAGCCCAGTGGCAAATGCAGACCAGAGAAGGCAGACTGTGTCCCAGAAACAGCTGTAGTGTATTTCCCCCTCAGCTTAAAGCTAGCCAATGACAATAAAAACCATAATCATTGTTCCTACATTACATTTCCTGTTTCTACTCTTCATTTTGGACATAGTTCCAATTTTTGTTTTATTCTGACCTTTATCAGCCAACAATTCTGACAGTCAAGCAATTTAGTAACAGGAAACCACTCAGGACTTATTTTTTGTTGCTCTAGAGGATCAGCTGACTGGATTCTCTTCCTCCACAAAAATGACTGTGAACCATTCCTGTACTCTTCCCTTGAAAGAAGATGTCTTCACTTGAAAGAATGGATTATCTCAGATTAAGCAGCATCTCACCTCTTCAACCTGTGCAGTTCCCCTCCTCCTAGAGTGGCAAGATGTTTGGAAACACCTGACTCAAGCCAGGGCTCCCAGCCTCCCCGCCATGGACATAGGAGCCTGTGAGTCCTGGGAAGAGATTCCAGTGTCTGTAGCTTCCAGGGAAGCCTTGCCATGTGGACTCAGACTTTGAGGCCAGAAAGGACAATGATAATCATCTAGTCTGACCTCCTCCACAGCTCAGCCGCTGAATCTTTCCCTCCCACCTGTGTTGTAGGCCCATAACCTCTGGCTAAGTTATTGAAGTCCTCAAATCTTGATTTAAATACTTCAAGATCTAAGAATCCACCATTTATTCTTCAAACCAAGCAAGTGGCTTGTACACCAGGCTGCAGAGGAAGGCAAAACAAAACCAAAAATACAAGGTCTCTGCCAATCTGACCTGGGGGAAAATTCCTTCCTGATCCCAAACATGGAAATCAGTTAGACCCTGAGCCTGTGGGCAAGACCCACCAGCCAGACACCTGGAAAATAATTATCTGTAGTAATTGAGAACCTTCCTCAACTAGGATGACATCTCCAGTCATTGGAGATATTTGCTAACAGCAGTCTTGGCAGGACATATGCTGTTGCACTCCCTGGTGTTTATCTCTCTGACCTATTTATAGAGAGCAATCATATCTCCTCTCAGCCTTCTTTTGGTTAAACTAAACATGCCAAGCTCTTTGAGTCTCACCTTAGAAGGTAGGTTTTTCCATTCCTCTGATCATCCTAGAAACCCTCTGTTGACCTATTCCACTTTGAATTAATCTTTCTTAAACATGGGAGACTAGAATTGCACACAGTACTGCACTTGAGATCTCACCATCCCTTGTATAATGGTGTGACGAGGGTTGCCGGGGCTCAACCCTCCCTGTGGAGGAGGGGAGCCACACCAGCCTCGTTCTGTCCTCCAAGGGTCCGGGCCCTTGGACCCGCAGCCCCCCCGTCCGGGGACGTTCGGTTCCTATGGAGAGGACTGAGCACAGGCAAAGTCAACGGGGCCCAGCGTTTGATACAGGCGGGCACCAACAAACGCAGTTACAGTTTCTATGGGCTCTGGCCCTTTGGGCAGGGCAGAGCAGTGACAAAGGTAGAGGGGGCCCAGCCCTTGGGTCGGGTGGGGCACCAAACACAGTACAAACAGCTCTAGCCCTTGTGGAGCAGGGCAGAGCAGTGGTAACCACAATGGTCTCCTTAGGTCAGGGTGAAGGGGATTCTGCCACCCGGCTACGGGTGGCAGGGGGAACGCAGACCCACCCACTCCTCTGCGTTCCAGCCTGGGGCCCTATTAGCGGCTGTCGCCGCTAGTGGCAGTCAGTGGGGATCCTGACCGAAACACAGTGACAGAGCGATCAGTGGGGATCCTGACCGAAACATACAGCCATAGGCTCGGGGCCCTCTGCAGCCTGACTGTAGTCAGCTGCCCCCGGGCTACTTCCAATTTCCCCCTCGTTTCCTACCTGGTCCGCAGGGTCGCCCAGCACCATGGGTTCCTCCCACTCAGGGCTGGGTGGTAGGTCCGGGAATACCTCCGGGAGGGTGGCCCAGGTCTGGTCCGACGGTTCCTCGGGGCCGAAGCAGGGACGGGGTAGCTCTGGCAGCTCCTCGTCGTAGCGGGCACGGGGTAGCTCTGGCAGCTCCTGGTACTGGCCTCAGGCCTCAACAGCCTCCCAGTGATGAGAGCCGGCAGGCACGTCTGCTCCCGGCGGCGGCTGGGGCCTGACTGAAGGCTGAGGCCCAGCTTTTATCCTTCCGGGTCGCCGCCTGACCCTCTGAGGGGTGGGACTTCCTCCCAGCGGTTCCGCCCTGGGGGATGATTGATGGGGCTCAACCCTCCCTGTGGAGGAGGGGAGCCACACCGCCTCGCTACAAACGGTAATAACATTTCCTTTCTCTACTAGAATAACCTTGCCTAATGCCTTCTAGGATTGCATTAGCCTTTTTCATAGCTGCATCACATTGATTACTCATAGTCATCCTGTGATCAACCAATACACTAAGGTTTTCTCCTCACCTGTCACTTTCAACTGATAAATTCTCAGTTTATAGCAAAAATTCTTGATGTTAGTCCCTAAGTGCATGACCCTGCATTGTTAAACTTCATCCCATTTCTATTACTTCAGTTTCCTAGGTCATCCAGATCTTACATGATATTGACTTCCTCCATATTGGCAGCACCTCCCAATTTTGTGTCATTTTGTGTCATCTGCAAATGATATTAGCATACTTATGCTTTTTGTGCCAAGGTTATTAATGAAAACGTTAAGTGAGATTGGTCTCAAGACTGATACTTGAGGAACTTGACTAGTAACGTACCTCAAGCCTGACAATTTATCTTTTAATATGACCGTTGTTGTCTTCTCTTTAACCAGTTCCTTATCTACCTTTTAGTTCTTGTAATAATCCCAGTCTTCAAGATCAGGTTGGTCTGGCACAATCTACCTTTTATCCCAATTACCATTTACCTCTATGTCCTTAACTACTTTCCCTTTTAAAATATGTAAAGTCCTTGCATACAACTGAGGTCACACTAACGGGCCTCTAGTTTTCCGGATCACCTTTGATCGCTCCCTAGATAAGTGGTTGCTATCGAGCCCAAAATGAAAAGGATGTTAATGGCTTGATGTCAGTTTGAAATCCAAACAATTAAAAAAGTTAAAGGTAGTGTTGGGGGAAGGGTGGTGGCCCTCCCAAGCAGCAGTGCCTAGGGGTATGATGCCTCTGTTGTTGTCTACACTAGATTTGTTGCCAACATTTCCAACTATTGGTATCACTAGTGTAAAGTCTATTTGTAGTGGCAATCATGGGAAATGGTAAAGGATAAAAGGCTTATGAAGCCCCCAGCATTTTTATATTGTCATCTAACCATGCTTAGAGGAGGTCTAACAAGCATGGTGTTTAAAATGGGAACCTTGTGGGAACCTTGTCTACACTAGGGCTATACTGGTATCAACAATGGGAAATTTGTGCCAAAAATTCCTAATCTGGACAAGTCTTACAGAAGATTGTAAATGTCACACTGAAACACATCCAGAAAACAACCTTGGAAAAATATCTATCTTAAATTCATAAACAGGAGGAAATGTTGGGCACAAAACAACTGGTTGATAATTGATTTTAGCTCTCACCTCTATTTTTGCTGCTTTCATCCACTTTCTGCTGATTTTATACATTCTGACCTTTCATGCAAAAGTAGTCCTTATTTCTATGGCAAGATAGTCATTAAAACATAAATCAGTGTTCATCTAAACGACTCCTATTGGAAACATCAATTATTATTATGATGTTGTTGTTGTTTAATAATATATTGATTTGTTTTGTTTCATTTTACTATCATCTAGATTTCCCAATCAGAGATGGAGGACCCATTGTGCTAGGTGTTGACTACACATGTAATGAAAGGTTAGTTCCAGCTTTGATTAATATACAGTCATCCACCCCATTCATCTCAATAAGTTGTAAACTTTTCAGTCTGTGTGGTCCATGAAGGCCCCAACTGAGCAAAGCATAGAAGCATGTGCTTAAATCCATCCCTATTCACCAAAATAATTAAACATATGCTTCACTCTAATGATGGATTACTGAACTGGGGTCTAAAATGGTAACCTCTGATTAAACTCAGACAATTTCCTCCTCTTTGTTTTCCTTTAAAAAAATAACCAAGGGAGTTACATGGAAAACATCATGTTAAAGTCAATATAGGGTTATAAATTTGAATGCACAAATATGAAGAAATGAGAATAAGGTTATCCACAATAACATTTTACCACAATATGTACACTCAGTATATTCAGCCTCACATTTAAAAATACTATAATCAAACAGTATATATGTACAAAATGTATTCACTAATGTTACTATATGAACCTTTAGCTATTTTCTTTGCATTTCTGATTTCCTTGAATTGAAAGTTTCAGCTTTAAAGTTGCATTGACATTTTTTAAAATGTCACTATTTTCTGAGAAGTGTTATAATAAGACTAATGAGCTCTGACGTTATATCACCTTTAGAAACACATGATTACTTATTGATGTCAAAATTAAGGGTTTATGAGGAAACTCTGTTGCAACCTTATTATTACTTCACTAAGTGCTCATCCAGTTTAGACTTTGGCTGACACTTCATAGTATATACCACTCTCTTTACAAATGCAATGTAGGATAGCTAAGTACTTTGAAAGTTTTGAGCATGTCTTGTCATTTATAATGAGATCAAGGGTAATTTATAGGGAATTTTTAATTTTGTGTGGTTGAATCAATGTAATTCAGCTTAAAATTAGCTAACAAATTATTTTTTAATGAATTTATGAAGAGGTTGGTTTTGATCAAACTAATTAATAAAATCTGAAAATATTGCATGGTACCTTTTGACATCACAGAATTCAAATAAGGAAGCAACTATATCACACACATACACACACCTTTGACCATAACCCTACAGAGGAATAATGGGCAGAATGCTCAGGGAGCATTTAATAGAGAGACTATTAAAATAAAAAAAACCCTCAATAATAATGGGAGATTTCAACTATTCTCATATTGACTGGGTGCATGTCACCTCAGGATGGGATGCAGAGATAAAGTTTCTTGACAACTTAAATGACTGTTTCTTGGAGCAACTAGTTCTGGAACCCACAAGAAGAGAGGCAATTCTTGATTTAGTCCTAAGTGGAGCACAGGATATGGTCTAAGAGGTGAATATAGCTGGGCTGCTCGGTAATAGTGACCATAATATAACTAAATTTAACATGTGGTGGGGAAAACACCACAGCAGCCCAACACTGAAGCCTTTAATTTCAGATAGGGGGACTACACAAAAATGAGGAAGTTAGTTAAACAGAAATTATTAAAAGGTACAGCTCAAAAAGTGAAATCCCTGCAAACTACATGGAAACTTTTTAAAGACACCATAATAGAGGCTCAACTTAAATGTATACCCCAAATTAAAAAAGAAGGTAAGAAAATCAAAAAAGTGCCACAGTGGCTAAACAAGTAAAAGAAACAGAGGCAAAAAGGCATCCTTTCAAAAGTGGAAGTTAAATCCTAGTGAAGAAAATAGAAGGGAGCATAAATTCTGGCAAATGAAGGGTAAAAATATAATTAAGAAGGCCAAACAAAAATTTGAAGAACAGCTAGACAAAGACTAAAGAAGTAATAGTAAAAAAGGTTTAAGTACATCAGAAGCAGAAAGCCTGCTAAACAACCAGTAGGGCCATTGGATGATCGAGATGCTAAAGGAGCATGCAAAGATTATAAGGCCATTGCGGAAAAACTAAATGCATTCTTTCCATTGGTCTTCACGGCTGAAGGTGTGAGGGAGATTCCCAAATGCAAGCCATTCTTTTTAAGTTACAAATCTGAGGAACTGTCCCAGATTGAGGTGTCAGTAGAGGAGGTTTTGGAACAAATTGATAGACTAAACAGTAATAAGTCACCAGGACCAGATGCAATTCACCCAAGAGTTCTGAAGGAACTCCAATGTGAAATTGCAGAACTACTAACTGTAGTCTGTAACCTATCATTTAAATCAGCTTCTGTACCAAATGACTGGAAGATAGCTAATGTGACCCCAATTTTTAATAAGGGCTCCAGAAGTGACCCTGGTAATTACAGGCTGGTAAGCCTGACTTCAGCACCAGGCAAACTGGTTGAAACAATTGTATAGAACAAAATTGTCAGACACATAGATCAACCTAACTTGTTGGGGAAGAGTCAATGTGGTGTTTGTAAAGGGAAATAATGCCTCGCCAATCTACTCAAATTCTTTGAGGGGGGTCAACAAGCATGTGGAAAAGGGAGATCTAGTGGATAGTGTATTTAGATATTCAGAAAGCCTTTGACAAGGTCCCTCACCAAAGGCTCTTAAGCAAAATAAACTGTCATGGGATAAGAGGGAAGGTTCTCTCATGGGTTGGTAACTGGTTAAAAGATAGGAAACAAGGGTAGGAATAAATGGTCAGTTTTCAGAATGGAAAGAGGTAAATAGTACTGGGCCCAGTCCTATTCAACATAAATTAATTAATTAATTAAATAAACATATTTATAAATGATCTAGAAAAAGGGGTAAACAGCGAGGTGGCAAAATTTGCAGATGATACAAAACTACTCAAGATAGTTAAGTTCCAGGCAGACTGTGAAGAGCTGCAAAAGGATCCCTCAAAACTGGGTGACTGGGAAACAAAATGGCAGATGAAATTCAATGTTCATAAATGCAAAGTAATGCACACTGGAAAACATAATTCCAACTATACATATAAAATGATGGGGTCTAAATTGTCTGTTACCACTTAAGAAAGAGATCTTGGAGTCATTGTGGATCATTCTCTGAAATCATCCACTCAATGTACAGCAGTAGTCAAAAAAGTGAACAGAATGTTGAGAATCATTAAGAAAGGGATAGATGATAAAACAGGAAATATATTGCTGGGACTTTTCAGCTTGGAAAAGAGATGACTAAAGGTGATTAGATAGAGGTCTATAAAATCATGACTGGTATAGAGAAAGTAAATAAGGAGGTGTTATTTACTCCTTCTCATAACACAAGAACTAGGGGTCACCAAATTAAATTAATAGGCAACAGGTATAAAACAAACAAAAGGGAATTTTTTTTCACACAATCCACAGTCAATCTGTTGAACTCTTTGCCAGAGGACGTTCTGAAGGCCAAAATCTATAACTGTCGGAAGATGGAGACCTTTGGCCACTCTTATGTTCTTAATTTGACACATAATAGCAATTTTCAGGGATTGCTGTTTAACACCGTTAGGCAAAGTACGTAATTATCAATTGAATAAGCAATAAAATACCTCACAGTACTGTTAGCTTGTACTATTAAATTAAACATAATTCTGATAGATTAATATTGGGCTTGGGTATATGACAGTTGTGGAAATCGGGAGACAAATAGGTCTGTAAAGTTCTTTATACATATTAAAATCCTATTTCTTTAAGGAATTATGTTTCCTCCCAATAAATGTAGACACTTATTCACTTTAACTTACTGTTTTGTTTTGTTTTTGGTTTTTTTTTTTGAGGGGGGGGCGTTTAAATGCAGCAGGGAGCCAAATGCTATAACCAACTTATTGAATATTATAGCTTGATTACTGGATGTTCAATGCTGCTGAGCACCTGCAGTTCCCATTAACTGGAACTATGGGTGCTCAGTATCTCTGAAAAACAGACTATGAGGTCCTATGAAGTAAAGTGATTTTACAAAGCCTCTGAAATCATTGGAGGTGGGGGGGATCTAGATTCAAATGTAAATGTTTGAATTCCAGGACCTGTTTTGCTTAAACATGCAGCAATAGCAACATTTCTGAAGTTTGTATCTTTTCGGCCACAGGTGGACCTGGACAAAATCATGTCCATATATGACTGATGTTAGTCACACACTACTGGAAGGTGAAACAATACTACAGTGATGCAGGTAGTATAGAATACATAGAAAAATGTTGACAAACTTTAAAAATAAAAAAAAATCAGGACACAACTTTTTTTCCCTTGGTGTGTGTGTTGTTGTTTTTTTCAAACCAGTAACAGAGCTGGTTGAAATTTTGATTTTTGAAGAAAAATGAGGGAACTTTTAAGAAAAAAAAGTTCACAAAAAATTCTTATTTCTTTTCAACCAGCTGTACCATAGCATAATGTCATCCTGCCTCACTCAGTGGGCAGGTAGTTGATCAATAGTATTTTTAAAAGATCCATCAGGAGAATCATATAAAATTGTTTTAATCAATTGTATTTTGTTCAATGGAAGCATCTGTATATCTTCCATTTCTTCTCTTTTAACAGGTCTTGCATCCCTATCCTATTGCAGACAATACAATTTTTTTCTTTTCACTGTAGACACAAAGCAATTTGATCATATGTTTCCTGTCTCATCTCTTTAAAGGAATATAAAACTGGGCCTCTTTTTATTTGTGTTTTGGACACTGCCAGGCACATTGTTGTCACTTGACAAATAGGATAAGTAAAAGATAGTTACTGAAAGATCCAAAGTGAAATTTGCCATTTTCCTACTTATGAATGAAGACAATAAAAGCTGTATATATATGAAGTGCACATTGGTTTCCCTTATTGAGATAAAGTTCTGAAGGGTTTCAAAGAGCAGAGGTAGACTGCAAGAGAGGAAGGAAGCCAAATGAGGGTATATGAAGAGATTGGATGTAGGGTACATGAAGAGAGACACAGGGATGTCAAAACTCCGGAAAAACCAAGGTGAACAATGAAGGAACGCTGAGGAAAGTGGCATCAAGGAAGATTTGAAGTCTAAAAACAAATGCAGAGGATGAATGAATGTGGACCAGACAGTACAGAGGAGGACCAGCCTATCATAAGCATTCCCAAATCTGGACCTTAGCGTCCAGAAATCTGGGTGCCTGCATGAACCCCTCTAAGCTTAATTACCAGTTCAGATTTGATCTCGCTGCCACCAGCCAAAAATTCCAGGGTTTTGGCTCCCTCTAGTCTCCCCAAACCCTTCCCTGGGGAACCCCAA